>NC_141137.1:77532308-77860225 GCF_053477565.2 Lygodium microphyllum | reverse complement strand
CATATGCCAAACGAGTGACCCTACATGGTTGTCAATTAGTAATGCATATCACTGCACCTTTCGAAGTATATCCTTGTACACAATGTTTATGGTCATGTCCCCATCCTTGTCACCTGGTAGGACTTTCACACCATGCGAAGATATTACCCTTGAAAATGCAACATACGATTGACCATGTGTAAATACCATGGCCTTTAGATAAAGCTCAACAATGGATAGAGTATGCCCTTGCACGACTAGTTGATCATCATAGCGAATGCTAATCAGATGGGAAATTGCCTTCGTTTCATAGTAATTGGTAGCTGCACACCATTGGAAATAAAAGTAATCCTAGGAACAAAAACCCATTCATCCACATTTGCCATTGTTATTATCTCATCATCTATTAACTTTCTATTGAAGGCCTTACAAATCAACCATGTGTACCATTACACAAACCCCTTCTTGGGTTTAGGTTTCTAAGAAAAATAATAGGTGCATTTGCATTTAGCAACAATAGATTAGAAGGAAATCCATCTGTAAGATCCAATGTGTTTAAATACTCAACAAAGTACAAAAATGAGTCATCTGTCTCTGCAATCGAGTCAACACTATAATACTACCTAACCTCCCTTGGCATCAACTACAATGCACGCTCATTCAAAGAAGCCACCTTTGTATTCCACAATGCAAGTATATATCACTCACTGAAATATGATGTATAATCATCCACACTAGACACATCACCATAGACACACTACCAATCAAGGTTTTGATAGAGTGTCCATTCAACACCATGCCTGGTGGAACACACAACTTATCACTGTTTTCGATAATGCCCACCCCATCTCCTATCCCTTGAATCCAATAAATGAACTTATTGTCCACCATATTACTAGCCGTTGATACTCGCATATTACAAATCGAAGCAATACAATGTAGCATTAACAATATCCTCTTATGTTCTCTTTACCACAACTGGAAAGACCTACCTAAAATCCCCTCCAAATAAAAAAACATTTCCATCAAATGGTATATCATAGCTCATAACATCTCTTAAAATTCTATCAATTGCTTCAAAGGTGTATTGATGGACTTTAGGAGCCTCATCCCATAAAATAAGGCTCGATTATCTCAACAACTAAGCAAGATCACTTTGAACAAAAATATTTTAGGTGGATCGACTAATTAGGTCTACTAGGATTTTAAATTATAAGTAAGCTATATGACCACCCAGTAGGAGCAAGGCAACAATGTCGCACGACACTACATACAATGCTATACAACCACCATTGTGCACCTTTGCAAACAAACACTTGTACAAAAAAGTCTTTTGAGACCCACCATGGCCATCCAAAAAGAATACACCCCTAGTATTTGCATCAACAATATCTATAACTGCACCAAAGACAATTATTTGTCCATCATTCAATATTGCTTCCATAGATTCAGAAACCCTATGCTACTTAGATGTGTTGTATGCATACTCATCTTGTAAAAGGGGGTTAGCATGCAACTAAGAGTTTGGATGGTGAGGTTCTGTCAAAATAAGAGAGTGTGCAAAAGGTCATGCAGATGTAACAAAGCCATGTTAGATGCCTCATACTACAGAACTGTGGGAGAGGCATGCACGTGTTGTAGATGCAATCTATGCATGATATCCTCTACCATTGGCACTAAAAATCTTTCCCATTATTGGCTACCCCGAGCTAGCTCAGAAAATATGAAAATTGCAACAACAAACAAAGTACGAAGTTAAGCACCGGTTTACATAGAGGCAGGTTTTTCCAAACACATAGCATACTCATCATCACTTTTCAACATACCCCTTGCAATGCAAGCATCCCTAAAAGTATCATAGAGTACATTGTCAACAATACATAGATTTTCAAAATAAGTACATCCCCAACACCCCGTTAAAAGTATCCGCAAATAGTAAAGCTCACCACAAGTAGATGCCACAAAGTACATTTGACCACATGTATTCCCATGCTTCCTCTTTGTCCACATCTTATGTCATGCATTCCACACCCAGTACATTAGGAAGTCTTGATAGCTGATAGATCTATGTTGAGAAATAGACAAATGACGTATGCTCCAAGAAGAGATGTCATGAATCCCATATGCAGAGTGAGGAGAATGAAACAACCCAATTACTATAAATCATTGTACTTTCACAATGATGAATGCGATATCATGATACTTTCCTCTTTCAATTAGTGTCATTGTCATTGTCAGTCCAATACACAAGATTGTCTTTATGAGTCTAAGCTTCCATCTTGGAACCTAATTCACTTGTGTAATAATTATCTACTCATTGTCTATGTAAATATGAATTTAGTCTTCATCTTCCAACCTCCATAGCTCCTGCCATGCTCTGGATCTGACATTTTTACATTTTCTAGCCTCGAAATGAACACAATTGCATACAAACCATTCAGTAAGAGTAGTCTTCTAGATGTACTCATTTTGCACAATATTCGATATATTATCTACATCTTGCACACTACATAGTTCTTGTAATATTTCCGCTACGAAATATTCAAAACCCAAAATCTCACGCAAAAGCGGTTCAAAATAATCTCCCACAACGGAAAAACCTTTGGTTAAGTGCTCCACCCTCGCGCAATAGCAAACTCCAGCTCCGTGTCACATATAGGAAGCCATGGCTTGAAACCCGCGAACCACCGTAAGCCTACGCGGGAACACCCCTTCAAGGGAGAAAAGGGATAATGGATAAATTTTTGGCAATTTTTTTTAAAAAACTCCCCTCCTCTTCAGCCGTTGCATGGCGGGGAGAGGGAGTATGAGTTAAGAGGTGGAGGAGCATGGGGAGGGGAAACATGCCGTCTGCCACTTGTGTGGCTATCCCCCCCCCCCCCCCCCCCCCTCCCCCTTTTACCTATATGAACCTCCCCTCCCCAAGCTTGAGAAAAGGAGGGGAGAGAGAGAGGATCGTGCTGCCACTGTCGCCCTGTGGAAGTCGTCGCTTGCTGCCACTGTTGGCCACACTGCCTGGCCGCTGCCGCCTTCGTCCTCACCCCCATCATCATCATAATCATCATCATCGTCATCCTCACCTCCATCCCCATCATTTTCCCAATCATCATTTTCTCTCTCCACGTCATTCTGCCTGTGGTAGAAGCATTAGAAGCTTCTATTGGAAGTTTCTAATAAGGCTTCCTTAGACCTTGTTCTCCCCGTGCCTCGGGTTTTTTCAAAATCGCGACTGTAAGGTCCAATTCTTGCGCGGAAGAGGGGATCTCGAAAGGAGTGTCTTCGAAATGCGAAAGGGGGACCAAGGGAGAGTTGCTGAACCGAGATTTAATTCATCAATGGCTCCTAAGCAAAAGACGAGAGGAGCACATGCGGGAGCTTCCACGCCGAGTACGCGAGTGGACAACGCCCCGATTCTTAATGCCCAGGTTCCGATAAATTTCCTACATGAAAAGGATGCACTAAGCATGTTTAATTCTCGTAGGCAAGTTTAAATACATTGGGAATTTTATTTGCTCGCCCGATTCACAAGATTTAGTTGCATGTCGTGCATTTGAAATTACTTGCACTTCCGTGGTCAAGTTGCAACCCTAAACGCATGATGCATAAGTAAAAATACGGAATTGTGCAAAGGCATCTTTGTTGCACCTCACAAAGGATAGGACATATAACTTGTAACGCATTTATGTAATAAATTATGGGTTGTGTCTCGCGGTTAAGGTAATCATAGACGGATATTAAATGATGTCCGAATAGTTGCAAATGCATGGAAATGATTTATGTACCTTGCAAATTGCATGCGATGATAGTTCATTTTGGGTCGGGTTAAGTGCTAAAGGAAGGATTAATTTAATGATGGACTCATGGTATTCGCTCATGCGTGGAGTCCTTTTATCAAAGTTTGAATGCTTCTTCATTAAAAAAATATTAAAGCTTTGACTTCGTTGCATCAACGAAGGGTTTATACGAGTTAGCTCTGAATGTCAATCATTATAGTATAGGGCAAGGAAAAGAATGATCTCTAAGTTGCATAAAAGCAGAAGGTCTATGGTTTGAAGTTGCATACTCGCATGGAATGATGCATCTCACCTATCTTCCAATTACTTACATCTTTTAGGAGAAAGTACTTGCAAATTTAGAAGAATGTATTTGCATCTTTAATAGAAAGATCATCTTAAATCGTGGGTTGGTTAGAGCAACTAAGTAATCCGCATGAAAGTCATAAAGGTACGATTAGATTGCAAATGACAATCACCTCAAAGTGCTAGGTAGGGTTAAGTTACGTTAAAATTCCACCTAGTATTGCACTTAGGTTGCCAACCTAATATTTCCGATCCCAAAGATCCTACCCACATTCTTAAACATTCGTGCAAGAATGATCTAGGGTTCTCACCCTAAGGATCAATTGACCAAATACTAAACCTCCGTAGGAAATTAGAAACCCTAGGGCCAAAGCGTTATCGGCCTAGTAGGGTTAGGGGTTGGATTGGGTCAAGAGGACTCCCAAACCCTACATCTTGACCAAAGGTATTCTTGACCAAGGAATACCGTGTGATGGGATAAATAATCCCACAAGTTAGGTGCGACACCTATCTCGTGCAACAAGTTGCAACATCGCACGGTTTTGTGTCTAAATCACAAAATAGAATTGCCACTCCTTAGAACAAGGTTGGCAAGTTCTAAGTACAATAATTTTTCTAGAGGATGAATAGTCATCCTGCTATATCACCCCTCCTTGGGGTTGATTTGCCAAGTTAGGGAATTTATGAATTGCCTAGCAAGCAATTGACCAATCAAGTGAGGACAACGGGGTTGTCCAGGATTTATTGACCATAATATATGGAAGCCTAAAGTATTGAGAATTTGGGTTAACAGGGTATAAACCCTAACCCAAGGAAAGAGGGTAAACAAGCAACTCATCTTACGAAACCCTTGGGATCTTGCCAAGTCGCAATTGATCCCGGATCGAATGCTGGATGTATTCGGAGAGAAGGATTCACACCTTAGCAGTTGGCCGTATAAATGACCACTGGAGTGCTTGTGTTTGTACACTTAGGAGCACTGTTTGTTCTTCTTTGCTCAAGGAACTAATGCTGGAAAATAACTAATGCTTCACGCTGAAAGCCTGGAGGGAGAGGCAGCATCAGTTACCCCCGACTGTCTACCTGTCCCTATCCAAGGGGGTTGTTAGCCGCACCGGGTACGTGGACTGAACCCGTTGTTGTGATAGGTCTCTCCATGGGTGCTACTTGGAGCAGAGGGCGCTTGCATGCCAGGGGGGGCTCTGGTCGTAAATCCATTGCCTTCGGATCTTGTACAAGAGGCCAACGTGACTCAAGATGGGATCTCGAGGCCCGTATACTAGTCAACGGGAAGAACTTGGAATAGCGATCCCTGAGGATTGCTGGAATAGCCTTCGGGCGGAATAGCCTTCGGGCGGAATGGATTATATGATGTATTCCAAAGACTGATAAATAAAGATCAAATGTTGAAAAGGAACTTGTTTGACATTGCTTTTTCTATGTTAGTGCTTAAGTTGCGTGAAGGAACCAGTGATTAATTGGTTAATTAAAGAAGCTATTTTTGCTTATCAAACTAAATGTGGTAGGTAATTAGATAACTAAAGCAACCCGAGGAAAGTGCGTGGATGTGACCCTGGGTCCGTCCTATGGAAGGGTGGTCTCGATTGGCCGGGAACTTTTCTCAAAAGAATTGACAGTGACAAAAACAATGACCTAGAATCTATAAAGCTAGAGTCCGATTTATGGTGTTTTAGGGGAACAGAATGGGACTATGCCTTACGAGCAGAGAGGTCGAGCTTCGCATCCCTCTTGTTTCCCATTCTCCTTGAACCAAGTGCAGTATTAATCCGCTTCGACCCTGACGTTTCTGCGTAAAGTAGTTCGTCTGGGGCTAGATGCTAGTTACCTCCTAGGAACTTGACCATTAGGAAAACCCTGATTCAGGTCGGTCCTAAGTGGGAACGGCCGGAATGCTTCCTCTTCATGGCAGACTCGGGAAGACCTAGATCACAAACCCCGTGACATTCCATGGGAGTGCCGGGCGGCGCTTTCTGGACTCTCTTCCCGATGGGCTGCTAAGACGTGTCCTGCAAGTGGATAGGGGGACACGTTATAGTTCTTACTAGGCAAGTGCACCCACAAAACCGTTGTATATTACGCTTTTCATTATGCAATGAGTAATCATAGATCCGTCGACATGGCTTAGAGGTAGAAACATATCGTGCATCCAAATAAATCTTGATCTCATCCACCTCACGAACATTGCTACATTTTGCATTGAATCAACATCGGTAGAAAATTTGATGGTTGCATAGTCCATTCATCTACACATGCACAAAGATACATCATTGAGAGAAAAGAGCATGCCCCAGATGGGAAGGTGTCAAATTCCTCGAACTACTAGTTTATGTATCTAAACCAAGTAATGGGAGCACTTTAGTCGATTTGTATCCACCATGTTTGATTTAATGAAACTAGTTATCGCCACATAAGCTTCAAGGTACATTAGTTAAAAGGAACAACCATGCACCAGTACACAAAAGAACTTTGAGGCCAAGTCATGACATTAGTAAATGGAGAGCGAGACAAAGGGAAGAATGCACTAAACAAATGGCTTAAAAATGGCATTATAATGCGTAAGAGTTAGACAACGCGCTTCAAAATGGAGAATTTCATCAAGCAAACTATGGTGATGAGCATACGTAGCGATTCATCTGCATTAACATTGTAGAAAATCTATTATGATAAACTTTCAAAGAAATAAGTTGTACATCCAAGAGCAATGTTCTCCAATGCAATCAAGCTCACATTCTTGCTGGCAATTAACCCATAAACTCTATCCTCTATATAACCTGCACTAAGCGAGAATGTCACAAACCCATGGTTATATTGTTACCTCTCCAAAACACCTAGACAATCGCTCATTTCAAAAGAAATGAGCGATTGTGACATAGCAATACATTATCATCCAAGAATGCAGTGGTAGAGCCTAAGCACACAACCCCTCAACAACAAATTCAATTGTAAATCTTGACCCCACTTTTCAAGGGTGGCATTACTTTTTCATACAAAAACATACTATGAAGTCATTTTTGTGTCCCAACACCTTTAAGCTTCAACCATTTTATATATCTAAACCAAGTAACTGAAGCACTTTAGTGAAATTGTATCCACCATGTTTAATTTAATAAAACTATTTATTGCCACATAAGCTTCAAGGTACATTGGTTAAAAGAAACAACAGAGCATTAATACACGAAGGAACTTCAAGGCTAGGTCACAACATCAGCCAATCGAGAGCGAAACAAAGGGAAGAATACACTATCATAATGGCAAAAAAATAGTATTATAATCCTCAAGAGTTAGACAATGTGCTTCAAATGAATATTTCCACCAAAAACTCATTTCAAATGTTACGCAAAGTCTGTATATATCACACAAACTATGACTTCTGAGCCCACACAGCGATTGATCTATGTTAACATTGCTGAGAATCTATTAAGATAAACTTAAAAAAAAGTAAGTTGCACATCAAGAGTAATGTTCTCTAGTGCAACCAAGCTCTCACTTCTTGTGGGACATTAACTCACATACTCCATTCTCTATATGACATGTATTATTAGTAATGTCTTTCAACTTCTCTTCTTGATCATCCGAAGACCCAACACGTGGCTACCAAATTTTTTGGATGTGTTCATAAATGTCACCTATATAGCCCTTATCTCTTCTAACTCGCCTTGTATATTGTTACTCCACGAGCAAGGTTCCCTTCGTTACTCCACGAGCAAGGTTCCCTTCATATTTCTCTTCTAATATTCTCTTGATCCTCTGCATATGGCCATCAATATTCTCACCAAGAGAAATCGAAGCTTTTTGATGCCAAGACAATGTCCTCACACTTCCTTATCAATCCCATCCAAGCGACGAACGATCCTTAAGAAACCATTAGAACTATTGCGCCCTCCAATATGCTTGAGCACACAATGAATTGCCTTCTTCCTTCTGACCTCGCACACACTCTTGTTTGCTACAAAGGCCTCCATGTTAGCCTTGAGAGGGATATAAACCATTCTCTCATTTTCTCTGCCTAACTAAGTAACTAACTTGCTAACCAACTCAACAAGCAAGTAATGTAGCCAACATAGTCAAACTACTCTCCCTCCCTCTCTTTTCCTCGCTCTCTCTCCCTCTCCCTACTTAACTAACCTACCTCTCTCTCTCACCTCTCTTTCTCTCTCCCTCTCTCTCTCTCTATCCAACTAACCAACCCATAAAGATAGAGAGAGAGAGAGAGAGAGAGAGAGAGAGAGAGAGAGAGAGAGAGAGAGAGAGAGAAGAAGAATAGAGAGAGGGGGAGATAGAGAAGAAGAGAAAGAAGAGAGAGAGAGAGGATTAAGAAGAAAGGAGGGGGGAGGTTGGTGGGAGAGAGAGAGAAGAAGAAGAATAGGAAGAGGGAGAAGAGAGAGAGAGAAGTAGAAGGAGAGAGAGAGAGAGAGGAAGAAGAAGAAGAATAAGAAGAGAGAGAGAGAGAGAGAGACAGAGAGAGGAAGAAGAATAAGAAGAACTAACTAACTAACATAAGATAACTAACTAACATTCTCTCTCCCTCCCTCTCTCTCTCTCTCTCTCCAACCAACTAACTAACGTAACCAACATAGATAACCAACCTACCAACAAAAGCAACTAACCCACCAACAAAACTAACTGACACTTACTGTTAACCCCAAGTCGAGATGGCGGAAAAATGAAGGAAAAAGCAAAAGGAAGATGGAAAAAGAGCAAAGACACGCAGGTGGCCTCTAAAGATGAATCGGGGCAAAAAGCTTAACTTTAAATGAAAAGGCACCTCAAAAAACTTAGAAAACTCTTGTAAAAGAGCGCCAGGCTCCCTCCTGTGCCAATTGTAAAATACTAGATGGGTGTAGGCTAGAGGCATAAGGCTAGAAGAGGGAAATGGAAAAAAGGACCTTGCCACAATGGCCGGTCATGTAAAAAAGGGATGGGTGCCCATGGGATTTTAGGGCTTGTATACAAAGTTCAAAAAGTGAATGAAAGCTCATTCTTTTGGTGTGTGGCAACAAGAGTCTTCTTCTTCTTCCCTCCTTCTCATCTTCTTGCTTGTGCTCTTGAGAGAGGGAGTGTGAGAGTGTGAGGGAGTGAGTGTGTGAGAGTGAGTGATCAAGAGGGTGAAGCTCTTCACCATCTCTTCTTCTCTTCTCTTCTCTCTTCTTGCGCGTGCGGCTATGGAGGATGGAGCTTGGAGGTGGAGGAGGCTTGAAGATGCTTGAGCTTGCATCTAGGATCGTGGAGCTATCGGTGTGTGTGAGAGAGGAGGCAACTCATATCGGCATCAAGGTAAGCTCACTACACTCATAGGATCGACGGCATGTCGGCTAGGTGAGAGATAGCCATTAGAGCTTGCTTAGAATGCTTGAAACAATAAGCAGTCCGTGGGTCTTGGTGGTAGAGTGAAAGCTCCCACATTTTGGTTCCGTTTTGCCGGGACCAACAGATTCAAGCTTGAGCACTTGCGGCCTCATATCGAGCATCGAAGTAAGAGATTCATCCCCGAAACGGAGCTTGAGATAGGTAGGAAGTTGGGTGTTTTGATCTTCGAAACAAGTAACTATTTTGAGGTATTTTGTTTGTATGAGGATTGGAAAACATGGAGAAATCATTTTAGTTTTATGCTTTCGATTCTTGTTGCATTTAGCGTAGGTTAGGATTAAGAAATCGAACCGGAAAGAGGTAGGGTTTACCGTTGCAAAACAGGGCAAAAATCGTACAAAAGTGGCAAAAAGCTCGCTTATGATGCCTAAGATCGGCAAGTGAGTGATTGGGGACACCAACACCATAACCGGGAAGGGATATAAGAACCAAGAGGCCAAGGGAGAGCTCATTTGTGACAATTTCAGAGAGAGAGAGAGAGAGAGAGAGAGAGAGAGAGAGAGAGAGAGAGAGAGAGAGAGAGAGAGAGAGAGAGAGAGCCATCCCACGATTCAATTCGATTGCACCATCAATGAGCCTACCGCTCTATTCAGGTATATGAATCCCTTCCCCTATCCCCCTAGATAGGATCTGGAGGTTATTGCTTACTATGATTGTCTAAATCGCACGAATCAACCAAAATCATCCCTTTGCTGTCGTCTGCCGCCGCACTCGGCCCGTCCGAGTGGCCTTTTTTGGGCCAGGTACCAGAATCGGCCCTCGGCTCCTTACCATTCGGCCCACTCGGCCCAAAACCCTAATTGGCTGTCCGAGTCCATTATTCGGCCCAAACCATTCGGCCCGATCGTCTGAGTCAAACCGTCCGAGCCTATTGATTCGGCCCGTCCGAGTTCAACATTCGGCCCTTGGCCATGTGCCACATTCGGCCCTCGGCCCAAGTACCTCGGCCCGTCCGAGTAACCACGTCCGAGTCTGCTCTGTCCGGGTCACCCACTCGGCCCGTCCGAGTCTGCTCTGTCCGAGTCAAGAATTCGGCCCTCGGCCCTGTGCTTTGGCCCGTCTGAGTAACCCACTCGGACCTTGCAATTCGGACCAGTTGGGCCGAGTGTAGATTTTTATCAAATTTTTAAAAATTTGACCTGACCCGGCTAGAACTCAGCAGCGCAAACAGTCGAAAGCCCTTAGGATGCTCAGAACTTGATTCTGGCATACGTAATAGGCAAAATCGTAGGGCACAGCCACTTAGCAGCTAGAAGTAGGCAGTTGCGAGACCCAGAGACTTAGAGGCAAACCGCTGAGTTGTAAAGCCTGATTGGACCAAAAACGAACGAGGCAACATATTAGAGAAACCCTAAACCCTGCCAAGACGGCCTGAAAATTGACCAACAAGCCTATCAAGCCCGAAACCATGCGAGAGTGCATAAGACGCCTAGAAAGTGGTTGCTGCACTCACCCTAGATTTCCACACTCGAAGTACACTTGAGGAAACTGAAAGCCTGATTGAGCACAAGTGCACAGGAAAAGACACACAGATTGAGTGGCCATAAATTGAGGATTGTATTCAATAACTGAAGGAACTCACCCAGATAAACCACTCAAGGAACCCACCAGTAGGAGAGGACCCAAGACATAGACAAACCATCAATGCGCAAAGTAGGACCAAGCAAGGGGCGCCGGTGAAGTGTATTTGACAAGTCTACTGAACCTGATCGATAGCTTGGTGGAGCACGGGAACTCGACAATGGTAGAAGAAAGTTCAGACCGCAGATCTAACGAGGAATTCGACTTAGGAGTCTTTCCAGATGCTATTCAGCATTGGTCAGCAGTTACGATGCTCATGCCCGGTATGAGCACCATGGCAAGACAGGAGATGTTATCATCGCAGATCTAGAAGAGGAGAGAAAGCTAGCCCGCAAAGCATTGCAAAGCATGGTTGAATACAATAGGGATCAGCACGCTAGGAGCCAAAGGCAAAGCATGGAGTTGCGAGAGGTGCAGTGGGTGTTGAACCTGGTAGGTAGAAATCGAACGGACCATGAGAGAGCACTATAAGGAGACTTAATGCTGAGTAAGCTTCTCATGAAGCGGTTGCTCGATAACACGGCTGCAGAGCAAAGTGCCACGGCTCTAGCGACATCGCTGCTCGCAGGATTAGGAGCAAACCAGGGCTCAAAGAGCCAGTTTAAAATCCCTATTGTTGCCAAGCAACTCGATAAGTACCAACCCCATGACGATCCATACAACTTTGTTGAGCAGTTCGAGCAAGTCTGCGAAGCCAATGACCTCAACGACCTAACTCAACGCTCTCAAGCATTCGGGCTTTGCTTGGGCGACAAGGGTAGGATGTGGTATATGAGCTTAGATACCGCAGAGCGAGCCAACTTCGATGGCCTCAAGGATCTCTTCATCAAAAGATTTGCCGAGCCCGGATACTCCGAAAATCTACTAGTACGCTTGATGAACGTCAAGCAGAAAGAGAAGGAGGACATTCGCAATTACGTGACCCATGTGAGGAGTCTCTTCAAGAGAATCCCTACTGGAGAGCGGTCGACTGAAAGAGCAATATCAACTGTATTCATCAGCGGGATTCAGAATGAGGAACTATATAAGGCTTCAGCAGGCAACTCGAGCTTGCAGCGAGACGCGCTAGTTAGGGTCTTTGAGGAAGCCATCCGAGTTGACAATCAGCTGAAGGAATGAAGCTCTAGGAGCTCAAACTCTGAGCAAGCCAAATCACGAAATTCAAAGAAAGCGTCAGCCTCGAGTGAGCGATCAGCCCCATCATCCCAGGATAAGGGGAAAACCACCGAGACGAACCAAGACTTGGCTGACGTTAAGATGGAATTAGCCAAGTTGCAAGACATGTTGAGACGACCAACTCACCCACACGTCCAATGCGTGTACTGTGGCGGAAACCACTTGCCAGCCGAGTGTCAAGACCTTGCGCTAACTGCGGTAGGTTCGGTCATGACGTCGCGCATTGCAGATTTCCAAGAAGACTTCCATACTCACAACCATATGGCCAGCCTTACCTAGCGAACAGGCCGCAACCATTTTTCGGAAGGGGAGCCCCATTGGCCCTCCATGCGCCTAGCGACATTAAGCCGCTTGTTCCTAGGATGGAAATAAATCAGGCATTCCTAGACCGCCTGGTCCTTACGTAACCCATCCATCGAGTGACGCTCCTATCCACTACGTGGAAGAACCAACTGAAGAAGAGACCTACGTATACCCTTACGTCTCGCATGATGACGAGGGCAACACAGTCTTCATGGATTATCGACCAGTGCCAGTGATGGCATTGGGAAGAGGGCGAGGTAGAGGCCTAGGAGGGCAGACGCAGGATCCAATCATTTGTTGAACTTGTGGTCACCTAGGATATGTCTCGTCACGCTGCCCTGAAAGGGAGCAGCAAAACAGAGACAAGGTTGGCCAAAGATGTGCAGAGTGCGGAATCACTCATCTCTTCATTGATTGCCCAAAGCAAAAGCCATCTTCTAGTTCAGCCAACGTGCCATCTATCCCATTGGGGCTGTTTGGTATCGAGAACCTCAATGGGGAGGCCATGCCTATCCCATTGCGGGTCATGACCCGTGCCCAAACGAAGCAGGCCGGCATCTCTCTGCCAGGTGCTAGCAATCTCGATGCAGCCTCGATAGGAAAGAAGAGCTGTAGACGGAGGAGGAAGAGGTCGGAAGCTAAAATTACACTAAAAATGGAGAGTGCTACAACTCTGCTTGCTAGAAAGAAGGTCTCTGACGCAGAGGCAGAGACTTCAGCCCCTAAGACGGACGCAAAGGGAAGTGCTAAGATAGGGGAATACCCTCATCCAAAGCAACGGTTAGAGGCCATAAAAAAGGTGAAGGAATGGGTAAAGGAAGCTCAAGAGCATCTAAAAGACGCGGAGCCCATCATAGAGGACGAGATCGATGATCTCTCCAGCATAAGTATGCTGGTCTCACCTACTCAACCAAAGTTAGGAGAAGCGACTGCACAACAAGCAGTGCCGCTAAGTCCAAGCCTTGATGCTACAGGGCCGTAGGTCATCACGGCCATTGGCCAGGACAATCTAGGTTAGAAGAGAGACGAGCACCCCAACGATCTCCTGACCACGTTGGTGACTACCCCTGTAACACTTAGTGTGGGAGGTCTGCTTAGGCAGCATCCCACCCTATGGCAAGATCTTAAGCATTGGGTTGAAGGGTCACAAGAGCAGGTCACGGCAGACTCTCATGACCATGACGCAGAGACGCAAATACCAAATTTGACCCTGTACTCTATGCCTAAATCCTTACACATCAATGCCTTCTGGGAAGATTTCGAGATGCATGCGGTCTTACCGGTTGTAGCCCTAGGTGACACAACGAGAAAGGGAATCGTAGACATGGGAGCTGGGGTTAGTGTGCTTAGCCACGCAGTGCTTTAGACTTGGGGAAACCCACCTGTTGAGACTGCTAGGTTTAATGTCACACTAGCAAACGGTATGAGAGTCAAGCCATTCGGGGTGCTTAAGAATTGGCCAGTGAAGATTGCAAGGGTCCAGTTCTCCGTTGACTTTATAGTCATGAAGGGAGTGGACTACGACATCCTATTAGGCCGACCCTGGATGTGCAATGCTAGAGTCATCGAAGATTGGGGTAATGGCTTGATTTTCCTTGGCAATAGGACGGACGCCATGAGAGTAGAGATGGAGACCTGGAAGACCTCACAAGTCGACTTAGATGCCATCTCCGCTATGCTCACGGGTAATGCTCATGTCAAGAAGTCCTATGGGCCCTTGACCAAGTATATCCCATGCCCAGAGGATGGGCGGGATTGGATACACGTCCTCGCTACAATAGACCTGCCGTTCTCAGATCATGAGGTGTATGAGCAAGCCATCAAAACAATCGGCAAGGCTAACGACACACCTCCGTACCAGTCTACATGATGGCAGAAAGCCTTCGTGGGAAACCGAAGCTCGTCAACTTCCAAGTCCCAACCAACAAAAGGAAACTCCAGGAGATACTAAAATACCTAACAGACAAGCTAGCTGGCAATCCAGCTGCAAATTTCAAACCACTCCAGGATCTCTTAGATGAATCCAAGTGGCAATGGACCAGAGTGCATGACTTAAACCTCATGTATAACTGGGCCCTAGTTCTTGACCAACGACAAGAGATATACCAAGCCCTAGGAGACGACGAGCAGTTTGATGAAGAGGATTCTAACGACGAATACGAAGACTGCCAATCCTTCAGTGATGAAAGTGAGGGTGAGGTAGATATCGTGGAATACGACACTGAAGGACAAGAAATAGAGCAAATACGCGCAGACTCTAAGCCGCAGAAAAAGAGTATCTTCAGGAGCGAGGAGTCATGCGCATGGAATGTGATCGCGCCTGGTTGGAACATGTAGGAGCCATAGACCTTGAGCAAGCAGGCCTAGCCCAGCCAGGAACTACATCAATACTTAGGACTGAATCACCATCTGAACTGCGCCCACCAAGGGAGACCACCTCTTCTAGCGAAGACGGAGGGTTTGACTCTGAATTGGAGGTTAGTTCAGATAGTGATCCAAAAATCCCTAGGCCGCCCACAACCAGACGCACACCAAGGGGGACCTACCCGTCCACCTGAGGTGTAGACGATTAAGACAGGAAAAGGCAAAACAACCCAGTGATACACGAACGGAAGAACAACGAAAACCGCAGGACCTCCCTAAACGATTTACGAAATTCAGAAAAGGGGATAGGGTAGTAGTTCTGTTAGGTACCAAACGTCAAGTGCAGACGAGCAAACCAATTGAGGGACTAGCCAAGGTCAAGGAGGTGGACCTAGCCCAGGAAGGGGAAACACCCCGACTAGTCTTCATTGCCGATGACTTGACTAATGAAGAAGAAACGAGTCTTGTCACTCTCTTGCAAGAGTACATAGACGTGTTTGCCTGGTTCTTAGAAGAGCTTAAGGAGGTAGATCCAAGTGTCGTGACTCACAACATACCCATGATGCCAGACGCAACGCCGGTCAAGCAGCGATCGTACCCTATGAATCCAAAATACACTCATGCTGTCCAAGAAGAGATTGATAAGCTGATGAGAGCGGGATTCATCTACAAAATTGAGCACATAGACTGGGTATCGCCCATAGTCATCATGATGAAAAAGAATGGAAAAATCCGAGTGTGCGTCAATTATAAGAGGTGAACGCTACTACCAAGAGGGACAACTATCCGTTGCCATACACCAAGCACATGCTTGAGAGAGTGACAGGCAAGGAAGCCTACAGTTTTCTGGACGGCTTCTCAGGGTACAACCAAGTGCAAGTGCATCCTGCGGACATGCATAAGACTGCCTTCGCCACTGAGTGGGGCGTCTTTGCTTACATAGTCATGCCCTTCGGGTTGACTAATGCCCCTGCAACTTTCCAATGCCTCATGTGCACCATCTTTAAGGACATGCTTTGCAAGGAGTTAGAAGTCTTTGTCAACGACCTCTGTGTCCACTCGACCTGGATCGAACATCTAGAGAAACTCCGAGCAGTCTTCGAGCAGTGTCGCTTATATTGTCTCTCCTTGAACGTCTTAAAGTGCCAGTTTTGGGTGAAGCATGGATGCATCCTAGGGCATGTGGTGTTGAAGAACGGCATTGCCACTGACTTCTCGAAGGTCAGGGTTATTGTTGACCTTCCACCCCCAAACAACTATAAGGGAGTTCAATGCTTCCTAGTCCATAATAGATACTATCGGCGGTTTGTACTGAATTATGCATTGATCGCTAAACCCTTGTACAAGCTACTTATTGTCTCAAATGGACCAAAGCATGACAACGGGCATATGAAGAGTTGAAGAAGGCTCTAACCACAGCACCAATCCTACGAGCCCCAGATTGGACCATTACTTTCCACGTGCATATCGATGCTTCTAAGTTTGCCATGGGGGCAGTGTTGTGCCAACTTGGCGAATACAATTTAGACTATTCAGTGAGCTTTGCTAGCAGACAACTCACTAAGATAGAAATGAACTACTCGACGATGAAAAGAGAGGGATTAGCCATGGTATTTGCTGTGAAGAAATTTCGGCATTATCTTTTGGCCACGCCCTTTACCTTCTTCATGGACCATCAAGCCTTGCTCTATCTAGTAAAGAAACCTTGCGCTACAGGACGCATAGCTCGATGGCTCCTTCTGCTTCTAGACTTCAACTTCTCCATGGTGGTACGGAAGGGAAAACAACATTACATGGCTGATCACATGTCATGCATTCCCACCGGAGAAGCTGTTGGACAAGGTGTTGTTGATGAATTACCCGACGCCCATTTGTTTAACCTTTCCAGTGAGAGAGATCTATTTAAGGCTGATCTAACACCATATTGGGCAGATGACATAGTCCAAGTGCTTGAGCACGGACTGCTTGACCAACCGATAGAAAAAGCCCGACTTAGGCGATTAATCCTTAAGATCCAGCCCTATCAGCTGATTGTAGGCCAACTCTATAGGCTGGGGCAAGATGGATTGCTGCGTAGATGTGTTTGTGAGCATGAGATGCACGATGTGATCTCAGAGGCACACATCGGCATTGCTAGAGGGCACTTTAGCAGGGATACGACAGCACGAAAGGTACTGCAGTCTCAACTGTGGTGGCCCATGCTTTTCCATGACGCATCACAATTTGTCAAGCACTGTGACGAGTGCCAACGGACGAAGGTTCCGATTTGCAAGGATCAAATGGAATTAACCCCAGTTATTGCTCAACAACCCTTCAAAAAATGGAAAATTGACTTCATTGGGCCCATCAGTCTTGCGGCACAGTATTTGCAGGCCAAGTACATCATTGTGGCCACGGACTACCTCAAGAAATGGGCAGAAGCGAGAGCAACACGAAAAAACGATGCTAGAACGACTGCTAAGTTCTTATGGGAGCAAGTGATTTCACGATTCGGCTACCCCATCGAACTGGTCAGTGACCAAGGCACGCACTTCATCAATGAAGTGATCGCGCATCTCCTGTCCACCTTCCTCATCATCCATCACAAATCCTCGCCATACTACCCTCAGGCAAACGACCAGGCCGAATCAACGAATAAGATTCTTGTCAATGTCCTAACCAAGGTTGTCTCTGCTTCACGCAGCGACTGGGACAACAAGCTGATGGCAGCTTTGTGGGCTTACCGCACAGCTTATAAAATGGCTGTCGGTCAAACCCCCTTTAGGCTGACATATGGAATAGAAGCGATTTTACCATTAGAATTCTTCGTTCCTAGCCTGAGAATAGCGCTTCAAGAATGATGGGAAGGGAAGGAGGCGTGGACACAATGCCTAGTTGAACTTGAACGCCTCTTAGAGACTCGTCTTCTAGCCACCCATGCGCTGATCTGTGAGAAAGCCCGGCAAGAGCTGGTTTGACTAGCACATCAAGCAGCGCGAGTTCGAACAGGGTTACTTAGTGCTCCTCTTCTCAGTTAAGGGGCATAAGCAAAAAATGAAATTTAGAGGTCTTGGACCCTTCAAAGTTCGTGCGATCAATCGAACAGGCAATGTCGGACTTGAGACCCTAGACGGTGAAGGAATAGGCTTCTTCAATGGCAGCTGCTTCAAGAAGTACTACCCTCCTACGCATCCTTTGCATGAGCCATCGATGTTAGAATTGCCTATCAAAGTACGAGTAGCCACAATCACTGAAATCAACGATGAGGATGAGGAAGCCGTAGAGCCCGCATACCTCCATATCACGGTCACTGCCAACCAAAAATGTGCCTTTAATGCCCTGATCGACGAGGGAGTAGACTACAATGTCTTAACTCACGATCATTGGACCCAACTTGGCAAACCACGACTTCAACCCACCACTGCCAAATTAAGCCCATATGGGGCCCACTCATATGCACTTTTGGGCAAGTGTAGAGCCACCATCTCTATCAAGTCTGCGACTGTACCATTGATTTTTTACGTGTTGCCAGACACTAAAGACGCGGGCACGGAGTCGCTGTTGGGGCGAACTTTCAAAAAGTAGGCTCACTGCAATGTTGATTACGAGTCGCAATGCATCCACCTCGCAATAGGCAACGTTCGCATTGTTACAGCTTTCAGCAAGGGCTGCGCGACCTCATCCCGGGCCACAAAGCCACCGATAGAAACATATGTAGTCAAGTCTAAGGAGGGGGGTAGTGCGTGGCCACCACTCCCCGAATTTCATAAACTGCAACCCATAGCATGCCAAAGCTAAGGCCCAACAGTCTCGGCTTCAATGGATGCCTAAACAGCCGCAACAGCCGCCTAGGAGTCGACGCTCCTATCTTCATAAGACCAGAAACTCTAAACCTAGGAGGCCCAGACACAGTTACAGGAATAGACGCGTAATCAGTCAAAGATGGGTCCCCAAAGCCCTCTTGCACGCACAAGGCTACTATGAGGGCAATGCTTGGATATGGATACCTAAGGCCCACACGGCTAAAGGCACCACTCGTACGCCAGCCTCAAGCTTGATCATCCCAAAAACCGTAAACCTCAAAACCACAAGCCGCAGGGCTTCCCTGACCCGCAACCATCAAGTTCATCCACACGTGAACCCAAGAGAGTCGCCCAAGCCTATCGACCCAAGCGACAGCCACCGTCACAAGAGTCATCACTTGCCAAAGTCAATCCGACTTTCCAAATCCATCCTGAAAGCAGCAGGCCATCACTCGAGGCTACTGCTAACCCAACCATAGTCACAACGACCCAATCGCAAGCTCAAGAACACTCACAATCGCAACTTTTCGTTGCCAAAGGCTCAAGTCCTACCAAACCCCAACCACCCACCGCAGGCCTTAGACCCTCTTACGAGAGGAAATCCTTTTTCACACTAGCAGCTGATTTAGCTGAAGAAACAAGGGATGACGTGGTGGATTGCATTAAGCGACTGGACGCCACTTTTGTATCGCTAGCTCTGAGCTACAATCGCCTGGACTTAGGCCTATTGGACGAATCCTTCGCAACCGAAGTTCAAACGATGCCTTGTTCTTGGGAAACGTTTGAATTCGCGTTCACAAAAGCCGCTACCTCTGCTGCTGCTGAATTGCTCAGCAGTGAGATCTCCAAAGAGCAAGTAATCAAACAACGCCTCATCACGTCGTATGATCAGCGAACCACTTCTGCCATCACTGACCAAGAAGTTGCAGAGCTGTCAAGACTTGCTGAGATGGAATCCCAATTCTTAAAGTATTGGTACACTCTTACATTGCAATGGGAAGTTGAAGGATGCCGAATGTTAACCCCAATTCAAGATGGTAAAAAATGGAGGGAAAGCAAAGAAAGATGGAGAAAGAGCAAAGACATGCAAGCGGCCTCTAAAGATGAAACAGGGCAAAAAGTACAACCTTAAAAGAAAAGGCGCCTCAAAAAACTCGAAAAATCCTTGTAAAAGAGCGCCAGGCTCCCTCCTGTGCCCATTGTAAAATATTAGATGGGTGTAGGCTAGAGGCATGGGGCTAAAAGAGGAAAATGGAAAAAGGACCTTGCCACAATGGTCGGTCATGTAAAAAAGGGATGAGTGCCCATGGGATTTTAGGATTTGTATATATAAAGTTCAAAAAGTGAATAAGAGATCATTCTTTGGTGTGTGGCAAAAGGAGTCTTCTTCCTCTTCTCTCCTTCTCACCTTCTTGCTTGTGTGTGTTCTTGAGAGAGGGAGTGTGAGAGTGTGAGGAAGTGAGTGTGTGTGAGAGTGAGGGATCAAGAGGGTGAAGCTATTCACCATCTCCTCTTCTTCTTCTTCTTCTCTTCCCTTCTCTCTTCTTGCGCGCGCGGCTTTGGAGGATGGAGCTTGGAGGTGGAGGAGGCTTGAGGATGCTTGAGCTAGCATCTAGGATCATGGAGCTACCGGTGTGTGGAAGAGAGGAGGCAACTCATATCGATACTAAGGTAAGCTCACTACACGCGTAAGATCGACATCGCATTGGCTAGGTGAGAGATAGCCATTAGAGCTTGCTTGGAACGCTTGAAACAATAAGCGGTCCACGGGACTTGGCAGTTGAGCGAAAGCTCCCACATTTTGGTTTCGTTGCGGGGACCAACAGATTCAAGCTTGAGCACTAGTGTGTCTCATATCGAGCATCGAAGTAAGGGATTCATCCCCGAAACGGAGTTGAGGTAGGTAGGAAGTTTGGGTGTTTATGATCTTCAAAACAAGTAAGTATTTTGGGTTATTTTATTTGTTTGATGATTAGGAAACATGGAGAAATCAGTTCAGTATTTTGCTTTCGATTTGTGTTGCATTTAGAGTAGGATAGGATTAGGAAATCGCACCGGAGAAGGGTAGGATTTACTGTTGCAAAACAGGGCAAAACAGGGCAAAAAATCGTGCAAAAATAGCAAAAAGTTTGCTTGCGATGCCTAAGATTGGCAAGTGAGTGATTGGGGGCATCAACACCATACCCGGGAAGGGGTATAAGAGCCAAAAGGCCAAGGAAGCACTCATTTGCAACAATTCAGTGTGAAAGAGAGAGAGAGAGAGAGAGAGAGAGAGAGAGAGAGAGAGAGAGAGAGAGAGAGAGAGAGAGAGAGAGAGAGAGAGAGCGCTACCGGCCGATTCGATTCGATCGCACCAACGACGAGCTCGTCACTCCATCCAGGTATATGAACCCCTTCTCTTACTCCCTTAGCTAGGATCTAGAGGGTTATGCCTGGTATGATTGAGTGAAGCACGAGAAACGATCGAAATCGAGTTTACGCTGTTTACATGCGCCGCGCTCGGCCCGTCCGAGTGGCCACTCCTGGGCCGAGTCCCAGAATTGGCCCTCCGCCCCTCGCCATTCGGCCCATCCGACCAAAACCCTAATCGGCCCGTCCGAGTCAATAATTCGGACCGTGGACAAACTCGGCCCTCGACCACGTATTAAATTCGGCCCTCGGTGCCTCGGCCCGTCCAAACAACCTTGTCCGAGTCAACCACTCGGCCCCCGTCCGAGTGACTCCGTCTGAGTTCACCCTGTCCAAGTCTCGGATTCAGCCCTCGGCCCATGTGCCTCGGCCCGTTCGAGTGACCCACTCGGACCCTGCAATTCGGACCAGTTGGGCCAAGTGTAGATTTTTACCAGATTTTCAAAAAATTGACCTGACCCGACTAGGACTCAGCAGCTCAAACTGTCGAAAGCCCGTAGGGTGCTCAGAACTTGATTCTAGCATGCGGATTAGACAAATTCGTAGGGCGCCGCTGCTTAGCAGCTAGAAGTGGGCAGTTGCGAGACCCGGAGGCTTAGATGCGACCCGCTGAGCTGCAAGGCCTGATCGGACCACAAGGCAACATCTTAGGGAAACCCTAAACCGTGACAAGATGGCCAAGAAATTAACCAACAAGCCTATTCGGCCGAAACAACGTGAGAGTGTGTAAGACGACTAGGAAGTGGTTGCTGCACTCACCTTGAATTTTCGCACTTGAAGTACACATAAGGAAACAGAAAGCCTGATTGAACACGAGTGCACAAGGAAAGACACATTGAGTGGCCATAAATTGAGGATTGTATTAAATAACTGAAGGAACTCACCCAGATAAACCACTCAAGGAACCCACCAATAGGAGAGAACCCAATACATAGACAAACCATTAACGCGCAGGAGTAGGACCAAGCAAGGGACGCCGACGAAGTGGATCTGATGAGCTTACTGAACCTGATCGATAGCTTGGTGGAGCACGACAACTTGACAATGGCAGAAGAAAGTCCAGACCACAAATATAGCGAGGAATTCGATTTAGGAGCCTTCCCAGATTCAGTTCAATAGCTGGTCAGTAGTTATGACGCTCATGCTTGGTACGAGCACCGCGGTAGGACAGTAGACGCTATCATTGTAGATCTAGAAGAGGAGAGAAAGCTGGCCCGCAAAGCATTGCAAAGCATGGCTGAGTACAATAGGGATCAGCAGGCTAGGAACCAAAGGCAAGGCATGGAGTTGCGAGAGGTGGAGCGGGTACTGAACTTGGCTGGCAGGAATCGAACGGACCATGAGAGGGTACTAGAAGGAGACTTAACACCGAGTGAGCTTCTTATGAAGCGACTGTTCGATAACACGACTTTGTTGCCAAGCAACTCGATAAGTACTAGCCCCATGACAATCCCTACAGCTTTGTCGAGCAGTTCGAGCAAGTTTGCAAAGCCAACGGCCTCAACGACCTGACTCAACGCTCGCAAGCATTCGGGCTTTGCTTGGGCGACAAAGGTAGGATGTGGTATACGAGCTTAGATAACGCAGAGCGAGCCAACTTCGATGGCCTCAAGGATCTCTTTATTAAGAGATTTGTCGAGCCCGGATACTCCGACAATCTACTAGTACGCTTGATGAACGTCAAGCAGAAAGAGAAGGAGGACATTCGCAATTACGTGACCCATGTACGGAGTCTCTTCAAGAGAATCCCTACTAGAGAGCGACCGACTAAAAGAGCAGTGCCAACTGTATTCATCAGCAGGATTCAGAACGAGGAATTATACAAGGCTTTGGCAGGCAACTCGAGCTTGCAGCAAGATGCACTAGCCAGGGTCCTTGAGGAGGCCATCCGAGTTGACGATCAGCTGAAGGAGCGAAGCTCCAGAGGCGCAAATCTAGAGGAGACCAACTCGCGGATCTCAGAGAGAGCGTCATCCTCGAGTGAGAGATCGGCACCATCATCCCAGGATAAGGGGAAAACCACCGAAACGAATCAAGACTTGGCTGACGTTAGAATGGAACTAGCCAAGTTGCAAGATATGTTGAGACGACCAACGCGCCCACACATCTAATGTGTGTACTGTGGCAGAAACCACTTGCCAGCCGAGTGTTAAGACTCTAGGTCACGACCTTGTGCTAACTGCGGTAGGTTTGGTCATGACGTCATGCATCGTAGACTGCCAAGGAGACTTCCATACTCACAATCGTATGGCCAGGCTTACCTAGTGAACAGGCCGCATCCATTTTTTGGAAGGGGAGCCCCATTGGCCCTCCCCGCACCCAACGACATTAAGCCGGCCATTCCTAGAATGGAAATAAATCCTACAGGCATTCCTAGGCTGCCTGGTCCTTACGTAACCCACCCATCGAGTGACGTTCCTATCCACTATGTGGAAGAACCAAACGAGGAGGAAGCTTACATATGCCCTTACGTTTCGCATGACGATGAGGGCAACGCTGTCCTTATGGACTATCGCCCCGTCTTGGTGATGGTGTTAGGAAGAGGACGAGGTAAGGGCCTAGGAGGGCAGACGCATGATCCAATCACCTGTTGGATCTGTGGCTACCCAGGTCATGTCTCATCACGCTGCCCTGAGAGGGAGCAGCAAAACAGAGATAAGGCTGACCAAAGGTGTGCTGAGTGCGGAATCACCCATCTTTTTGTCGGCTGCCCAAGGTGAAAATCGTCATCTAGCTCAGTCAACAAACCATCGGTCCCATTGGGGCTGTTCAATGTCGAGAACCACGATGGGGAGACCACGCCTATCCCCTTGCGGGTCATGACCCATGCCCAAACAAAGCAGGCTGGCATCTCTCTGCCAGGACCTAGCAATCTTGATGCAGCCTTGATAGGGAAGAAGAGCCATAGATGGCAGAAGAGGAAGTCGGAAGCTAAAATCGTACTAAAAGTGGAGAGTGTTACAACTCTGCCCGTTGGAAAGAAGGTCTCCAACGCAGAAGCAGAGACATCAACCCCTAAGACAGCCGAAAAGGGAAGAGCTAAGGTAGGGGAATACCCGCACAACCGAGCGACAATTGGAGGCCATAGAGAAGGTGAGAGAATGGGTGAAGGAAGCCCAAGAACACTTAAAGGACGCTGAGCCCATCATCGAGGATGGGATCGATGATCTCTCCAGCATAAGTACGCCAACCTCGCTCCCACAACCAAAGTCAAGAGAAGCAACTGCACCACAAACGATACCACTAAGGCCAAGCCTCGATGCTGCTACAGGGCTGCGGTTCAGTCACCACGGCCACTGGCCAGGACAATCCAGGTTAGGAGAGAGACGAAAACCCAACGATCTCCTAACCACACTAGTGACTACCCCTGTAACACTCAGCCTGGGAGATCTACTTAGGCAGCACCCCACCCTATGGTAGGATCTTAAGCAGTGGGTTGAAGGGGCATAAGAGTAGGTCACGACAGACCCTCATGACCATGAGGCAGAAACGCAAATATCGAGTTTGACGCTACACTCTACGCCTAAGTCCTTGCACGTCAATGCCTTTTGGGAAGGCACCGAGATGCATGCAGTCTTACCGGTCTTAGCCTTAGGCGATACAACGAGGAAGGGAATCGTTGACATGGGGGCCGGGGTTAGCGTGCTTAGCCACACAGTGCTTCAGACTTGGGGAAACCCACGTATTGAGACTGCTAGGTTTAATGTCACACTAGCAAACGGTATGAGAGTAAAGCCATTCAGGGTGCTTAAGAATTGGCCAGTCAAGATCGCAGGTGTCCAGTTCTCCATTGACTTTATAGTCATGAAGGGAGTGGACTATGACATCCTATTAGGCCGCCCCTGGATGCGCAACGCTAGGGTCATCGAAGATTGGGGTAACGGCTTAATCTTTCTTGGCAATAGGACGGATGCTGTGAGAGTAGAGATGGACACCTGGAAGACCTCATCTGTCGACTTAGATGCCATCTCTGTTATGCTCAAGGGTAATGCTCATGCTAAGAAGTCCTACGGGCCCTTGACCAGGTATATCCCATGACCAGAGGACAAGCGGGATTGGATGCATGTCCTTACTACAATCGACCTACCGTTCTTTGATCACGAAGCATATGAGCAAGCCATCAAAAAAATCGGCAAGACTGACGACACACCCTCCGTGCCAGTCTGCGTGATGGCACAAAGCCTTCAAGGGAAGCTGAAGCCCGTCAACTCCCACGTCCCAACCAACAAAAGGGAACTCCAGGAGATACTGGAATGTCTATCGAACAAGCTAGCTGGCAATCCAGCTGCAAATCTCAAACCACTCCAGGATTTCTTAAATGAATCCAAGTGGCAATGGACCAGAGTGCATGACTTAAACCTCATGTATAACTGGGCCCTGGTGCTTGACCAGTGACCAGGGATAGACCGAGTCCTAGGAGATGACGAGCAGTCTGATGAAGAAAATTCGAACGACGAATATGAAGACTGCCAGTCCTTCAGTGATGAAAGTGAGGGTGAGGTAGATACCGTGGAATACGACACTGAAGGACAAGAAATAGAGCAAATACGAGCAGACTCCAAGCTGCAGAGAAAGAGTACCTTTTGGATGGAGCGAGGAGTCATGAGCGTGGAATGTGACCGCGCGTGGTTGGAACACGTAGGAGCCATAGACCTCGAGCAAGTGGGACTAGCCCAGCCAGGAATGACATCAGTGTTTAGAACTAGATCCCCATCTGAACTGCGCCCACCAGGAGAGACCACCTCTTCTAGCGAAGGAGGGGGATTCGACTCTGAATCAGAGGCTAGTCCAGATAGTGATCCAGAGATCCCTAGGCTTCCCACAACCAGACGCACCAAGGGGGACCTAGCTGTCCACCTAAGGCGCACACAATTGAGACCAGGATAAGGCAAAACAACCCAGAGATGCTCGAATGAAAGAACAACGAAAACCGCAGGACCTCCCTAAACGATTTACAAAATTCAAAAAGGGGGATAGGGTGGTAGTTCTGCTGGGTGCCAAACGTCAAGCACAGACAAGCAAACCAATCGAGGGACCAGCCAAGGTCAAAGAGGTGGACCTAGCTCAAGAAGGAAAACCACCCCGACCAGTCTTCATTGCTGATGACTTGACTAATGAAGAGGAAACGAGTCTTGTCGCTCTCTTGCGAGAGTACATAGACGTGTTCGCTTGGTCCTTAGGAGAGCTTAAGGGGGTAGATCCGAGTGTCATGACCCACAACATACCCATGACGCCACGCAATACCGGTCAAACAACGACTATACCCGATGAATCCAAAACATGCTCATGCTGTCAAGGAGGAGATTGATAAGCTGATGAGAGCAGGATTCATTTATGAAATTGAGCACACAGACTGGGTATCGTCCATAGTCATCGTGATGAAGAAGAATGGAAAAATCCGAGTGTGCGTCAATTACAAGAAGGTGAACGCTGCCACCAAGAGTGACAACTATCCGTTGCCGTACACCGAGCACATGCTTGAGAGAGTGGCAGGCAAGGAAGCCTACAGTTTTCTGGACGGCTTCTCAGGGTACAACCAGGTGCAAGTGCATCCTGCGGACAGGGATAAGACTACCTTCGCCACTGAATGGGGCGTCTTTGCTTACATAGTCATGCCCTTCGGGTTCACTAATGCCCCTGCAACTTTCCAATGCCTCATGTGCACCATCTTTAAGGACATGCTTTGCAAGGAGTTAGAAGTCTTTGTCGACGACCTCTGTGTCCACTCGACCTGGATCGAACACTTAGACAAACTCCAAGCAGTCTTTAAACGGTGTCGTTTATACCGTCTCTCCTTGAACCCCTTAAAGTGCCAGTTTTGGGTGAAGCATTGATGCATTCTGGGGCATGTGGTGTCGAAGAATGGCATTGCCACTAACTTCTCAAAGGTCAGGGTCATTGTTGACCTTTCACCCTCGAGCAACTACAAAGGAGCTCAATACTTCCTAGGCCATACCGGGTACTATCGGCAGTTGGTACTCAATTATGCGTTGATCGCCAGACCATTGTACAAGCTACTTATAGTCTTCGAATGGACTGAAGCATGCCAAAGGGCATACAAAGAGTTAAAGAAGGCTCTAACCACAACACCAATCCTACGAGCCCCAAATTGGACCATCACCTTCCACGTGCATATCGACGCTTCTAAGTTTGTCGTGGTGGCAGTGTTGTGCCAGCCTGGCGAACACAATTTAGACTATCCAGTGAGCTTTGCTAGCAGACAACTCACTAAGATGGAAATGAATTACTCAATGACGAAAAGAGAGGGATTAGCCATGGTATTCGCAGTAAAGAAATTCCAGCATTACCTTTTGGCCACGCCCTTCACCTTCTTTGTGGACCATCAAGCCTTGCTATATCTAGTAAACAAACCTTGTGCTACATGACGCATAGCTCGATGGCTCCTTCTGCTTTTAGAGTTCGACTTCTCTGTAGTGGTACGGAAGGGAAAACAACATTACATTGATTACATGTCGTGCATTCCCACCAGAGAAGTCGCTGGACAAGGTGTTATTGATGAACTGCCTGACGCCCATCTGTTTAACCTCTCCAGTGAGAGATACCTATTTAAGGCTGATCTAACGCCGTATTGGGCAGATGACATAGTCCAAGTGTTTGAGCACGGACTGCCTGACCAACCAATAGAAAAAGCCCGGCTTAGGCAATTAATCCTTAAGATCCAGCCCTATCAACTGATTGGCAGGCCAACTCTATAGGTTGGGGCAAGACGGATTATTGCGCAGATGCGTGTGCGAATATGAGATGCACGATGTGCTCTCAGAAGCACACGGCGGCATTGCTGGAGGGCATTTTAGCGGAGACACGACAGCAGGAAAAGTGTTGCAGTCTCAACTATGGTGGCCCACGCTTTTTCGTGACGCAGCACGATTCGTCAAGCACTGTGATGAGTGCCAGCGGACAAAGGTCCCAATTCGCAAAGATCAAATGGAATTAACCCCGATTATTGCTCGACAACCCTTCAAAAAATGGGAAATTGATTTCATTGGGCCCATTAGTCTTGCAGCATAGTATTTGCAGGCTAAGTACATCATTGTGGCCACGGATTACCTCGCTAAGTGGGCAGAAGCGCGAGCCATACGAAAAAATGACGCTAGAACGACGGCTAAGTTCTTATGGGAGCAAGTAGTCTCACGATTTGGTTGCCCCATTGAACTGGTTAGTGACCAAGGCACGCACTTCATCAATGAAGTGATCGCGCATCTCTTGTCCACTTTCCTCATCATCCATCGCAAATCCTCACCATACTACCCTCAGGCAAACGGCCAAGCCGAATCAACAAATAAGATTCTCATCAATGTCCTAACCAAGGTCGTCTCTGCTTCATGCAACGACTGGGACAACAAGTTGATGGCAGCTTTGTGGGCTTACCGAACTGCTTATAAAACGGCTGTCGGTCAAACTCCCTTTAGGCTGATGTATGGGACAGAAGCAATTCTACCATTAGAGTTCTTCGTTCCTAGCTTGAGAATAGTGCTTCAAGAGCGATGGGAAGGGAAGGAGGCATGGACGCAACGACTAGTTGAGCTCGAACGTCTCTCAAAGACTCGTCTTCTTGCCACCCATGCACTGATCTGTGAGAAAGCCCGACGCAAGAGCTGGTTTGACAAGCACGTCAAGTAGCGCGAGTTCGAACAGGGTGACTTAGTGCTCCTCTACTCAGTTAAAGGGCATAAGCAAAAGATGAAATTTAGAGGTCTTGGACCCTTCAAAGTTCGTGCGATCAGTCAAACAGGCAACGTCGAACTTGAGACCCTAAACGGTGAAGGAATAGGCTTCTTCAATGGCAGTCGTGTCAAGAAGTACTACCCTCCTACGCATCCTTCGCACGAACCACCGATGTTAGAACCGCCTGTCAAGGTATGAGTAGCCACAATCACTGAAATCGATGATGAGGACGAGGAAGGCATACCTCTGTATCATGGTCACGGCAAAACAAACATATGCTTTCACTGCCTTGATCGACGAGGGAGCATACTTCAACGTCATGACCTACGATCATTGGACTCAACTTGGCCAGCCACAACTTCAACCCATCACTGTAAAATTAAGCCCATATGGGGCTCATTCCTATGCACTACTCGGCAAGTGCAAGGCAGCCGTTTCTATCAAGTCTAAGACTGTTCCAATGATTTTTTTGTGCTGCCAAATGCTAAAAACGCAGGCACAGAGTCACTGTTGGGACGCACCTTCAAAAAGCAGACCCACTGCAATGTCGACTACACGTCGCAGTGCATCCATCTAGCAATAGGCAGCGTTCGCATTGTTACAGCTTTCAACAAGGGCTGCGCAACCTCATCACGGGCCACCCAGCCACTGATAGAAACACCTGTTGGCAATTCTAAGGAGGGGGTAGTGTGCGGCTGCCACTCCCCGAGTCTCATCGACCACAACCCATACCAGCCAAAGCTAAGGCCCCACAGCCTCGCCTCCAATGGGTGCCTAAACAACCGCAACAGTCGCCTAGGAGTCGACACTCCTACCCTCATAAGACCAAAAACTCTAAACCTAGGAAGCCCAAACGCAGTCACAAGAATAGACGTGTAATCAGTCAAAGATGGGTCCCCAAGGCTCTCTTGTACGGATAAGGCTACTATGAGGGCAATGCTTGGCTATGGATACCTAAGTCCCACATGGCTAGAGGCACCACTCGTACGCCAACCTCAAGCTCGATCGCCCCCCCAAAAATCGTAGGACCTCGAAACCACAAGCTGCAGAGCTCCCCCGACCCGCAACCATCGAGTTCATCCACGCGCGAGCCTACGCAAATCGCCCAAGCCTATCGGACCGATCAACAACCACCAACTCGAGCATCATCATAAGCAGGAAATGATTTGGCTTTCCAAATCTATCCTGAAAGCAATAGGCCATCACTTGAGGCCGCTGCTAACCTAGCCTCCGTCCCAGCGACCCAATTGCAAGCTCCTGAAGTCCTACCATAGCAACTCTCCGTCGTCAAAGGCTCAAGTTCTACCAAACCCCAACCACCCGCAAGCCTTAGGCCCTCTTATGAGAGGAAATTCTTTCTTTCACTAGCAGCTGATTTAGCTGAGGAAATAGGGGATGACGTGGTGGATTGCATTAAGCGACTGGACACTACTTTTGTGTCGCTAGCTCTGAGCTATGATCGCCTCGACTTAGGCCTATTGGATGAATCCTTCGTAGCCAAAGTTCAAATGATGCCTTGTTCTTGGGAAACGTTTGAATTTGCATTTGCAAAAGCCCCTACCTCCGCTGGTAAGTTGCTCAGTGGTGAGATCTCAAAAGAGCAAGCAATCAAACAATGCCTCATCACGTCGTATGATCAGCGAACCACCTCTGCCATCACTGACCAAGAAGTGGCAGAGTTATCAAAACTTGCTGAGACGAAATCCCAGTTCTTAAGGCATTGGTACGATCTTAGATTGCAATGGGAAGTTGAAGGATGCCGAGTAATGACCAACGCCGAGCAGCGATGTGCTATCAAAACAGCAGAGTACGACCCCACATACATCGCGCCAACATCATATCGAGTGTTAAACACGCTGCGGCGCCATCCTATAGAAGACCACGTCAAGGGACACCCCTACCTCGATCGCTTGTTGACCGAAGAGGAGTTACACATTGCTAGTCGAGTCAACTCAGGCGACTTCCTGACTGACGTTCTCACATACATCACCCAAGTGGGGATTAAACCCTCCGACCTGGACCGCGAAGCCCATTTGGAATATAACCCCAATTTCTATACTTGGATCCTTCACAAGTAGCCCCTACACCTCCATGCCGAAAGCCCTACACCTTCTAACCCTCATCCTAGGAAGGATTCTTCTCAAACTGGAAGGGGAGGGGGTAAGGTGAATCAGATCAGAAGCAATAAAGCAAATCAAAGTCAGTGAAGTACGTAGACATACATTGTGAAAAATGGATGGGTTAGAAAAAGGGCACAAAAACTCTGAATTAAAAGGCAAAAAGTCAAAGTCTGAAAAGGGAATCTGCACTAGACCTTAATGAATTCATTCAAAAACATAGAGTTTTTTCTGTTTCAGCGACGATTACTATGTCGTAAGCACTAATGAAAGTCACGGTTATGACAGGAACAAAAAATGTCGTAGCAGGACCGAGCCCACCGACTCCCCTTCACGGAGGAAGAGAGAACGCGATACAGCATCAACCTGGAGAGCCGCGCCTATAATCAGTTGAAATTCCAAACTATTCACAATTTGGAAGAATTAGTGGCCAAGGAAGAGGCGGCTAGGAGCATCGTGGAAAGCTGCAACCTCAAGAACTACCCGAAAAGTTTCGCACGAGAACTTGAGCACACGAGATGTGTGGAATTTCTCAGGTCCTACAATCCCGACAGCGAGTGTGGCACTGTCACAGTGGAAAGAGGACAAAATGCTAAGCAGGTATTGGTTCGTCTAACCCCGGCCTTGGTGGAGAAGGCACTGGGGCTGGAACCGAAGGTGGAAAAGAAGAAAAAGAGGGACGTATATGCCATGATGGGGATGAGAAATGAGGATGTGCTGACGAACGATGGCATCAGTATCCAGGACATCCCCAATGCAGAGACTAGGCTACAAGAGAAGCTCATACATGCGCTCTTTTCTAGCCAGCGCTATAACGCGTTGATGCACCGGATCAGCGTACCAATACTGGAAAATGTAGCGGCCCAGACCCTGCACGAAGTCGACTGGAACGGCTATGTGTGCAAGACTATCGACCAAGCAGCCCGAGCGCTAGCCTTAGGAAGCCTGCCAGCAGGAGGAGAATCACCGATGTCGAAGGCCGCAGAAAGGAAAAGGGCTTCCTCCAAAGCCTCATTCATCGCATACGGGGGCATCTTAACGGCGCTTATCCAAGAGGCCGTGAAGGAAGCAGAAGAGGGGGAGGGAGAAACACCCGATCGATCACCTCCCCATCAACACCAGGAGAGGTCTAGCGATAGGACGGAGACAGAGGAAGAAGGGGAAGAGCAGAAGAGTAAAAAGCAGGTTAAGGAGACTAAGAAAAAAGCAGCGTAGAAGAAAAAGAAATAGGATGAAGGCCGTAGAAAGGAGAGGGAGGACTTGGAGAAAGTGAAACGACAATCTCTCAGCGAGGCAGAGGAGAGAGAAAGGAAGAGGAAGTAGGAAGAAGAAGAGACAACGGAACAAGTCAGGCAGGCTAAAAAGGCATCCAAGCAAGAGGCTGAAAGGAGAAGAAAAGAAGAGCAGGAGAAAAAAGAAAAACTAGAGGAAGAATGCAAAAAGGCCGAGGAGGAAAGGAAAAGAAGAGTCATGGAGGAGGACGAGGAGTTAAGAAGAAAAGAGGAGGAGGACTTGGCCGAAGCTACACGCCGGTCCATGGAGCAACAGTGCAGGGCAGATGACCCAGAAGCCTGGAATCAGCCCAGGGAAGAGAGGCCTAGCTCCAGCATGCAAGCCCCAGAACTTGCGCCCCCCGCAGTTCTAGAAGGAAAAGGCAAAGCACCCCTGCATCCCATCCCCACCCTCATGGCACCCCCCGCTGAACCCATTACACTCACCCCTAGCATCCCCACCAGCTTGGAAGTGTCCAACCTGGTAGGCTGGATGCAATACTTCATCAGCAAGGAAATGGCCCAAGGGAAAAGCACGGAAACTATGACCACGGGACCAAAAAGGCCAATTGTAGATGCTGAATCAAGGCAGGATCAAAAGCGCCCACGCATGGAGGCCTCAACCACCCCCACCCACACAACAATGACGCCGCCAGCCAGTTACGACGAATACGTCGCTGAGCTGCTCTCCCAACTAGAGAGAGCAAAGGAGGAAAAAAGGATGGCTGTGGCTGAGTTGATGACAGAAAAAGAGTCAGTGGCGGCTTTCCAATTGGAAAAAACCCGCATCATCTCCATGCAACAATGCCAAATATTCGAACTCAAGCAAGAGTTGAAAGCCAAAGAGGATAGGGAAGAAAGTTACAAGCAGCGGCTGGAGGACGAGAATCAGGAACTCGTGCAGATGCAGCAAGAGTACAAGCTCCTCCTGATGAATATAAGGAACTGGAGTCAAAGACTGCCACCATTGAGCAAATGATGGAGGAGCTGAATGCCAAGGAAGAGGAAAGGAGCCAAGAGAGGGAGCAACAACGAAAGGAGATCGAGTCTATGACCGATCAGCTACATTTCGAGAAGAAAGAACAAGACAACATGAGCAAAGAGCTCAGGGCCCAAGAGTAGAAGCTCGTAACCCTAGCTCAAAAGCAGGGGGAGAGCATGGAAGGAATGAGCAAAAGGGCCGAGGAATGGGCTACACAGAACGAGGCATGGGTGAAGGCACTAATGTGGTGCCTCGCCTTGGTGGAGAAGGAAAAAATCTTGGCAGAAAGCAAAGCGGATGCCGCCTAGACAGCCTTCATTGCCCAACAACCAGCCTTCCTCAATACGCTGATGGATACAACTCAACCAGAGGGAATGGAGCCGTTGGAGGTGGTGAAGAAGAAATTAAGCATTGCATGCAGAGCCCTGCATGCAGGGTTGCAGATGCCACCCCAACCTGTAGAGGTAAGGCTGGGCCTAGAGGAGCAATGAAAGTATCTACTACTGGCCGGCCTAACCCCCCAGGAGGCAGATGCCCTCGGCTTTGAAGAAAGAGCACTACAAGAAAATCGACAGGGAGAGGAAGTCGAATTCGAAATCGACATGAGCAGATTCAGAGAATATGTAATCCCGCAGCCCCCCTCACCAAAACGGCTGTAGGCCAAGCCAATCGTGCAACCATTTGCTCCCCTCCCACCATGCCCCGAAGACCTACCAATGCAATTCCATGCAGAACTAGTGGTATGGGAACGGCAAGAAATGGAAAAGGACCCTTTCTCCTTCAATTTCCTTATGCCTGATAGCCTGAGAAGGGTCCTGCCGATCAAAGCGATGGAGGAGGTGATCGCGGCTGGCAGCTGACTAGGCCAAAGATGGCTGGAGGACAGGGCAAGGACCCCCACTTTGTGGGGCACGGAGGAGGCCGAATTCTGGCAAGACAAAATATACAAAGTGCCACACACGGTAAGGGGCTACGATTTCCAACCCCTCTGGAGGAGGCGAATATGTAATACCAACATGTTCGCCTGGATGGCATTTTGTAACACCCTACCCTACGAGCGGAATGACCCCACATTTATGGCGTATCCCCATAGCGTAGGCGTGGATTTTGTCGCCACCCTCCATGGGAGGCATGACTTCCCCGTCATCTACAATGCCAACGCCACTTCCTTTGAGAACCCTCTACTTTTTGATCTAGGAAGCCTACTCGCCTCCATGATGCGTTTCCTTGCTGAGTTTTCCTCCTGCCTAGATCCCGCATTCATAACCACCTGTAATTACCTTAGGCTCCTTAAATTCCTACTTAAGAAAGATCCGGCACTGCAAGAAAGTGGATTGCCTCCCCTCTTTTTTGATCCTAACGCTATCGATAGTTGCGCTATGACCCGCTTAATGATGAGGGCTAGCCTACTACCTTCATTTTGCCTAGCGCTCCTAGAGGATATGAGCGACAACCAATTCACTAGGTGCAATCATCCCTTCCTATCCACCACCTCTCTCCATGTCCACATGAACCTGAAAGGATACATGCAGAGCCATCAAATTCTACGCAAATCCATCCGCCTGCCCTCCCCCCTCATTTCGACGATGAGAACTAGACTTGGCTATCCTGCTCCTCATGTAATACTATCCCGAAATGTATAAAAAAAAATGCACGATCACTGCACCTAGGGGACCTTATGTTAGGCGTGTCCAGTGACCTTGGTCGGCTGGTTCCACTCCTAACCCCCTAGTCCTTTTTGATCCCCCACGTCACGCTTAGGGCACATCAACAACAGGACACACCTACGCAGGTAACACTCACCTATGGTTCGACCTGTCACCCTAAGCCATTGGCACCACACCCCCTTGGCACAAATGGGGTCCTCAAGTGTGGGACATCACCCGGGTTCGCCTGCGGTTAGACCCACTTCCCCATCTCACTAGCAACGAGCACATTGCACCAACACACTGAAGACAACACTCCCCCTAGGTAGAGCACCGCACCTTCTTCTTCAGGTACATCACAAATGCCCAACCACCAATTTCGGAGGCCCTCGTCCACCCATGAAATCCACTGAACTACTTCGACAAACCTCATTCTTGAGCTCCCACAAGCACCTAAGTCTACATGTGGCCCTCACCCTTACACCCACGCCAAAGTGCCATGGGACTGGCACTCATCTAGGAGGGGGGTAATGTTAACCCCAAGTCAAGATGGCGAAAAATGGAGGGAAAGCAAAGGAAGATGGAGAAAGAGCACAGACATGCAAGCGGCCTCTAAAGATGAACCGGGGAAAAAAGTGCAACCTTAAAAGAAAAGATGCCTTAAAAAACTCGAAAAATCCTTGTAAAAGAGCGCTAGGCTCCCTCATGTGCCTATTATAAAATATTAGACAGGTGTAGGCTAGAGGCACGGGGCTAAAAGAGGAAAATGGAAAAAGGACCTTGCCACAATGGCCAGTCATGTAAAAAAGGGATGGGTGCCCATGGGATTTTAGGGTTTGTATATATAAAGTTCAAAAAGTGAATAAGAGATCATTCTTTGGTGTGTGGCAAAAAGAGTCTTCTTCCTCTTCTCTCCTTCTCACCTTCTTGCTTGTGTGTGCTCTTGAGAGAGGGAGTGTGAGAGTGTGAGGAAGTGAGTGTGTGTGAGAGTGAGGGATCAAGAGGGTGAAGCTCTTCACCATCTCCTCTTCTTCTTCTTCTCTTCCCTTCTCTCTTCTTGCGCGCGCGGCTATGGAGGATGGAGCTTGGAGGTGGAGGAGGCTTGAGGATGCTTGAGCTAGCATCTAGGATCGTGGAGCTACCGGTGTGTGGAAGAGAGGAGGCAACTCATATCGGCACTAAGATAAGCTCACTACACTCGTAGGATCGACGACGCATTGGCTAGGTGAGAGATAGCCATTAGAGCTCCTTGGAACGCTTGAAACAATAAGCGGTCCGCGGGTCTTGGCGCTTGAGCGAAAGCTCCCACACCGAATAATGATCAACGCTGAGCAGCGCCGCGCTATGAAAACAACAGAGTACGACCCCACATATGTCGCGCCAACCTCATATCGAGTGTTAACCACTCTTCGGGGCCGTCCTATAGAAGAACACATCAAAGGACACCCCTACCTCGACCGCTTGTTGACCGAGGAAGAGTTACACATTGCTAGCCGAGTCAACTCTGGTGACTTCCTAACAGATGTTCTCACATACATCACCCAAGTGGGGATTAAACCCTTTGATCTGGACCATGAAGCTCATTTGGAATACAATCCCAATTTCTATACTTGGCTCCTTCACAAGTAACCCCTACACCTCCATGCCGAAAGCCCTTAACCTTCTGACCCTAAATCCTAGGAAGGATTCTTCTCAGACTATAAGGGGAGGGGGTAAGGTGAATCAAATCAGAATCAGTAAATCAAATCAAAGTCAGTGAAGCACATAGACATATATTATGAAAAACGGATGGGGTAGGAAAAGGGCATGAAAATTTTGAAGTAAAGGGCAAAAAGTCAAAGTCTGAAAAGGAGAATCTACATTGGATCTTAATGAATTCATTCAAAAGCATAGATTTTTTCTTTTTCAGCAAATTATCATGTCACAAGCACTAATGAAAATTACGATTTATGACAAGAACAAAAGATGTCGCAGCAAGACCGCACCCACCGACTCCCGTTCACAGACGAGGAAAGAGAGCAATATCGCATCTACCTAGAAAATCGCGCCTTCAGCCAGCTTAAGTTTCGAAGCGTCCGCAACATAGAAGTTGTGGTGGCTAGGGAGGAAGCAACTAAGAGGGTGGTCGAGCAATGTAACCTCAGTAAGTAACTTGAAAAATTCTCACAGGAGCCGGACCACCTGAAGTGTGTCGAGTTCCTTAGATCATACGACCCAGACCAAGAATGTGGCACAGTGACGGTGGATAGAGGAGAAAGTGCCAAGCAGGTGTAGGTCCGTCTAGATCCAGCCTTGGTGGAGAAGGCATTGGGATTGGAGCCAAAGACGGAGAGAAAACAGAAGAGGGATGTCTATCCTATGCTGAAAATGAAAAAGGAGGAGGTGCTCACCAATGATGGCATTAGCATCCAAGACATTCCCGATGCAGAAGCTAGGCTGCAAGCAAAGCTACTACATATGCTCTTCTCCAGCCAGCACTACAACTCCCTGATGCATCGAATCAGCGTGCCTGTGCTGGAGAACATAGTGGCCCACACTTTGGATAAAGTTGACTGGAACAGGTATGTACGAAAAACTATCGACCAGGCAGCTAAAGCATTGGCTTTAGGAAGTGTGCCAGCAGGTGGGGAGTCTCCAGCCTCCAAGGCTACAGAAAGGAAGAAAGCTTCATCCAAGGCCTCTGTCATCGGGTATGGAGGTGTCTTGACTGTGCTCATCCAAGAGGCAGTAAGAGAGATGTGGAATGTAGAGGAGGGAGAAGGAGAAACGCCCGATAGGATGCCCCCTCACCAGGACAGAGAAGAATCTACCGATAGAACTGAAACAGATGAAGAAGGAGAAGAACAGGAAAGCAGGAAGGCGACCAAGAAACCCAAAAAGAAGACAACTCAAAGGAAGAAAAAGGATGACGAGGGCCGCAGGAAAGAGAAAGAGGACTTAGAGAAGGCCAAGAGAGAGTCCCTTAGGGAGGCCAAGGAGAGGGAGAAGAAGAAAAAACAGGAAGAAGAAAAGGAAAAGGAGGAACTACAGAAGGCTAAGAAGGCATCAAAACAGGAGGCAGAGGAGAGAAAAATAAAGGAAAAGGAAGAAAAAGAGAAAAAGAAGGAAGAGCAGAGAAAAGTAGAAGAGGAAAGGTGAAGAAAGGCTGATGAAAAAGAGGAAGAACTAAGAAGGAAGGAGGAAGAGAACCTGGCTGAAGCTACATGCCGGTCCATCGAACAACAAAGCAGAGCAGATGAATTGGGGAGTTTGAGCCCACATAGAGAAGAAAGTCTTGGGTCAAGCACACAGGTGTCGGATATTGTGCCGCCCGCTGAGGGCAAGGGCAAAGCCCCAATTCACCCAATTTCTACTCTATTGGTGTCTCCCACCGAGCCAACCACCATCACCCCCAGCATCCCCACCAGTGCAGACGTATCAAATTTTGTGGCATGGATGCAGTACTTCATTAACAAGGAGATAGCCCAGGGAAAAAGCACTGAAACTACGGCTACAGGGCAAAAGCGGCCGGCCACAGACGCAGAGTCTAGGCAAGATCCTAAACGACAGAAGGTGGAGGCCTCAACAACACCCATCCAGACAGCGATGACGTCGCCAGCTAATTACGACGAATACATCACCGAGCTACTCTCTCAGTTGGAGAAAGCTAAGGAGGAACGAAAGATAGCTTGGCTGAGTTGGCAGCTGAGAAGGAATCAATAGCCACCTTCCAGCTTGACAAAACAAGGATGATAGCCATGCAGCAAAGGGAGATCGCGGATCTCAAGTAGGAAATAAAGGCTAAGGATGACCGGGAAGAGCACTGGAGGCAGCAGCTTGAGAATGAAACACAGAGCTGGTGAAGATGCAAAGAGAACATAAGCTCCTGATAATGCAATATTAGGAGCTCATTGCAAAAACTGCTAAAGTTGAAGAGCTCATGGCTGAGCTCAACGCCAGGGATGAGAAAAGAAAGCAGGACATGGAGGAGCAGCAAGAAGAGATTGAGCGCCTAGCCAATTAGTTGAACTTTGAAAAAGAAGAACAGGAGAGGCTGATCAAGGATTTGGAGGACCAAGAGCAAAGGCTCATGATACTGACCCTGAAACAAGGGGAGAGCATGGAGGAAATGAGCAAGAGAGCAGAGGAGTGGGCAGTGCGTAATGAAAAGAGGGTGAAGACACTGGCACAGCACCTTGCTCTGGTAGAAAAGAAAAAGATCATTGCAGAGAGAGAGGGAGAGAAAAGGAATGGACAAAGAGAGATGAAGGGATGCAAAGAAAGAAAGGAAAATAGAGAAAGAAAGAGCAAGGCAGAAGCCGCCCAAGTGGCCTTCAGTGCCCAACAAAAAGCCTTCCTCGACACCATCATGGACACTACCCACCCAGAGGAGGGAGAGTCGTTGGAGGTGGCACAAAGGAAGCTCAACATTGCACGCAGAGCCCTACATGCAGGACTACAAATGCCACCCCAACCTGCGGAGGTTAGGCTGAGCCTGGATGAGCAATGGAAATACCTATTGCTAGCTGGCCTAACCCCTTAGGAAGTGGATACCCTAGGATTTGAAGAGAGAGCACCACAGGGAAATCGGCAGGGGGAGGAAGCCGAACTCGAATTCGACATGGGTAGATTCAGAGAAGATGTGATCCCACAACCCCCCTCGCCGCACATTCAGGAACAACAACCACTTGACCCGCCCCTGGATAGACAAGCCACGCTCAAGGAGCGACGTAAAAAATTGGTGGAAGAAGCCAGAAGGCAGCTACATGCCAAGCCAGTCGTGCGGCCATCCGCATCCCTCCCACCATACCTCGATGACCTCCCAACGCAATTTCACGTGGAGCTGGTGGTCTGGGAACGGTAGGAAATAAAAAATGACCCTTTCTCTTTCAGCTTTCTTATGCCTAACAGCCTGAGAAGGATCTTGCCGATCAAAGTAATGGAGGAGGTGATTGCGACTGGCAGCCGATTGGGCCAAAAATGGCTGGACGATAGGGCAAAGACCCCCACTCTGTGGGGCATGGAGGAAGCAGAATTTTAGCAAGACAAAGTGTTCGAGGTGCCACACACCATAAGGGGCTACAATTGCCAACCCCTCTAGAGAAGGCGAATCTGCGATATTAACATGCTTGCCTGGATGGCATTTTGCAACACCCTACACTACGAGAGGAACGACCCCACATTCATGGCGTATTCTCGTAGGGTAGGCGTGGATTTTGTCGCCACCCTCCATGGGTGGCATGACTTCCCCATCATCTACAATTCCAATGCCACCTCCTTCGAGGATGCCCTCCTTTTTGATTTATTAAGCCTAACCGACTCCATGACGCGCTTCCTCGCAGAATTCTCCTCTTGTCCCGATCCCGCTTTTATAACTACGTGTAAGCCTCTAAAGATGAACCGGGGCAAAAAGCGCAACTTTAAATGAAAAGGCGCCTCAAAAAAATTGGAAAACTCTTGTAAAAGAGCGCCAGGCTCCCTCCTGTGCCAATTGTAAAATACTAGACGGGTGTAGGCTAGAGGCATAAGGCTTGGAGCCCCAAGAGAGACACCAAGGAAATAGGGTTTCTACTGCAAGAAAATCTATCTTGTCATCATCAACAAGCTTTTTTATTAGGTTTTGTATGATCACAATGAAGAAAAGAACACTAGGTATAACAAATCTTCATGCAGCATCATGTAGATCTCCCATGGATTTTATAAAATCAACCATATTCTTCATAATCTTCATAATCTCCATCAAAAAAACAAAAAAACACCAAAGAAAGACACCACTTTTTCTTGGAAATACATCACATAGTATTCTTCTTTATTTTCTTCATCGTCCTTCTCTCTTCTCTCTCATGTAGATACATTGTTTTCATGCATAAAATTGACTATCTCTCACTTCTCTCTCTCTCAATGATACTCTCTCAAATGTACATAATCTCCTTACTACAATAATCAATAATCACACATAATACTCCTCTCTTGGTCGTGGATACACCTTCCAAAAGGTATGTGTGGTATGAAGGGGCACCAGAGACTTCATAGTGTCCTGTGAGATCTGTCTTCTGTAACCTTCTGTGAATCTTCAGCAGTTACTCTTCACTTCAATTAGCTTGGATAGAGCTTCCATTCATCCTTTTCTAAGACAAAAACACTTCCCAAAATATCCACACATCCATCATAACACTCAACAGAAACAACAGAACAGAACCACAGAGCAACAGAAGTACATAACAACAGAGCTACATAAGCTTACAGAACTTCACAGAAGATCAACAGAACCCATAAAAATCATAAAAACCAAAACAAAACCAATTCAATCTTTCATAAACCTCTTCACACAACTTCAATCATATCTCAAAACATTCATTCAACCATCTCTACTACCAAAATAGAAACAAAACAGAAGAAAACAGAAGAAAATCAGACCTTACAGAACCAAACATCCTCATCAAAAACCATCAAAAACCCTTCAAACTTATCCAAACCTTTCCAAACACTTCAAAATATCTTCAAATTCAAACAATCAGTCATCAGAAACAACCATTTATCATAAAAAACAACAGAAAATCAGCCCAAAAACCAACATATTTCACACTCAACATATCCCCACAGTTAGACAAGGAAGCGTCCTCGCGACCTCAGGAAAAAAATGAATAAAAGCTCTAATCTCTTTGCTAAAAAATCTTCAATCAGCACAATGTATCAGCTACGATCACGACCCCAACATCAGCTTCATAAAACCTATATAATATGTTTCAGCTTCCAAATCTTCAACTGCAACTTCATCCAGCTAATAAGCAACATCATCAATTTTCACAGCTCCATCTTCATCAGCTCCTCATCCACAAAGAAAAAAAACAATACCCAATACAAAAAATACCCATACACAAATATAATCTGAATGGCACAACTACTCAAAAATGTTGAAGAGAAAGAAGAAATTTCCATTAAAAAGAAGAGAGTGGATACAATCAAGAAAACCCTCCTACTAAGTAGGATGAAGGTATTTCTTCTTAAACTGCAGACTAATTTTAAGACGGTCCAAGGCTTTGTTTTCATCCACAAAGTACAGAGATACATTTTGGAGGAATTGTAGGCAACACATCCTTTTCAATAAAATGATGAATCTGGTAGGGAAGGCCTGTGCAAAATAATATAAGAGATCCATTTGAGCAACTGCTACATCCTCATTTGGATTAATCAGCATCTGGGGGATAACCCTTGTGAGTATTCAAGTGTGACTGATGATGCATGAACGCAAGATACCAGCAAAAGTGAGTAGCAAGACGAACTGTGGTATCTCCAGAAGTACCATGTACCCTAGCAAAGTGGAGGTAAGAATTGGAACACGCTGCAGAAGTATCCCAGGACCCTAGAATGAGAGGCCAATTAAACACTAGACCTGTCACACTGAATCATGTAATGTCCACTGTCTTCTACGAAGGATGTCACCATCATACCCTGGGGTATCCAGCACTATTTGGGGAGGAAGGTTAATGTAATTTGTCAGAGAGGGTAATGGAATGAAAGGAGAGCATTGTAACGGAGGATAGGATAGATCATAAAAAGAGGGTAATTGAAGAGATAAAGAAGGTGGAAAAGATGGAGAATACATAAAAAATGTATGAAGGGATTCTGTTCGAAAAACTAAAGGAACAGGAGGAATAGTAGATGGAATGTCAGAAGGAGTAGGAGATAATGTAGGATCAGCAATGAAAGGACATGTAGTGAACACTAGAATGTGAGAAAATCCTGAAGGGGTAAATGATAAGAGAGGAATATGATCAAAACTAGATGAAAGAAGAGAAACATATAATGGAAAACGATAAGACATTAGGGAATATGATAAAAGATCAGCAGGATCTAAAGGATAAATAGAACATCGGAAATTTAAATCCTGAAAGAAAGACTCAGTAAATAATGGGTTATCAGTAATGAAGCTCAACAACTGAGATTGAAGAGGCTGGATATCTGATTTATGAAAGACACTTCTAAGGCGGCGAGGTTCCAAAGCAACATTCTCCAAAGGTGGATGCCAAGCATATCCCTTGCACCAAGACGTTTGCTCATGATAAGTTCGTAAACTCTCTACTAACAGAAGCTCAATTGAATGTACATACATCACTGCCTGTAAGATGACATCTCCCACATAAACTTTTAAATCTTCCTCATCAGGGATCTGTAGATGGCCTGTAAGATACATGAAAGAGAGTAACTGGACCTCATGGGAAATCAAGTCATCCACAGATATATAAGGCAAACCTCTGTTGATGATATTTCACCCAAAAGGATGGAGGAGGTGACACAGCATGGGTCTAGCTAAAATGGTTTGTAATGATGAAGGGATGTGTGAATCTAATTTTCCTTCCTTTTGAGCGCCAAATAGATTGGTACAGGAAAGAAATGAAGGAAGGGCACTGCCAGACACAGCAGGAGTGGATGTTTGCACCAGTGGATCTTGGACAGAAGGATTGGAAGGTCCCTTTGTGCGAAGGCGTTTCTTTCTAGAAAAAATAACATGCGACTCCTCATCTTCTGAATTAAGCTGCATGGGCCTAGGAGAAGAAACTGATACTGTAGGCTGCACTGGTAAAGGAGCTGGATTTGGCACTGGAACACCACCAGGAGGAGGTGCAAAAGTAAGGATCCTATGTAGGAAGGCACCATAAGAAATAGTACTATTTTGACCCTTCCTGACACGCTGGAAATGCTGATCCATCTTAGATAACATGAAACTTACCCAGTTGAATTTAGCTCCCTCCAGAATCTTCACAGAAGCTATGAATAATTCTTTTGATAGGTATTTGGATGTAGCCTTTCCTGACATGAATCGGTCATGTAGGAACTGGCATAACTGCTTCCAGACTAGAGAAGAAATGTGGGCAACAGACATCCCTGAGCTATTAATGAGTTGGTTAAGGAGCAAGGGCGTGGAAGTTTCCTTCTTCATCAGTGTGACTATCTCCTCAGCTATCAGTAGTAGCTGGTTACCACTAGGCACAAAGGAAGCAGATAAGGAAAAACATAATGCTTCACTGATATTGGCTATTGATAAACATAATGTTCGGTTGTAAGCCAAGCCAGACTGGTTTTTATAAGAAGCGAGGAAAGAATAACACAGCTTCTCATCCACAGGTGGTAAAGTGAGAGCCACAAATGGGCGAAGGCCAGTTCATCGAATACAATCTGCCTATAACAGAAGAGAATAGTCATGGACTGCAAGAGGAACATGCTGGACCACAATTGGAGGCGTAGAAAGAGGTGCCATTCAGACTATGGTAAAAAAAACCCACACACAAAACCAGGAAAACAAAAAGAAAACCTACAAAACCCAAAAACAAAACCATGACTGGGACCATCGATATGAAACCGACTAATTGACATGACTGACTGGACCATAACATCCTAGAAAAAATTCGGCATGACCTCTACACATATGCAACCGAAAGCTTCATGCTATGCAGACATACATGCACCCTGTAACCCCGTATCAGGCAGAAAATAAAATAAAACTACATTCTGTAGCCCAGACAGAGACTCAAAAAAATCATGACGCAATCAAATATTTTGACTAAAAACGAGAATAAATACCATGTTGACCAATGCCAGATTACTACTCCCACTCCCACATAGCGTTCATGTCCTACAGTGCGGCAAAGTGTGCGAGTGAAACTAACGACTCATTTTTTATTAAATAAACAATTAAGCATCGTTCATTGTTAAATTACCCCGTTAATGCATGGTGAGTCGACATCGTAACCCAACCCCACTCAGATTTTGACACGACTGGATTGACTGATTGGGTCTCTACTAATGCAGTTCCTTGTTATAATTAGATGATGCATGGTACTTGCCTGCATGCATGTGTGACTTCGGGGGTTGATTTTAATTACAAGTTAATGTGTTTGAAACGCGTGTGCGTGTGCATTTGTGAATTGATTTTAATTTATAACTTATGTGGGTTAGGGTGCAAAGGTGCACGTGCAACGGCGGGGGTCCTTTTTACAATTAACGTCCAGTTCATTTTATTTACAATTTATGAGGTGCAGTCTGTTAATTATGTGTGTGCAACGTTCGGTTGATTTTATTTACAATTAATGTGTATTATTGTGCAAGTGAGAGGGGGAAAATGAAGGAACCTGGTAATGTGTGGGTCTGTCTGCGAAGTCTGAAATCACAACCTCCAAAAGTGGAATGCCCAATCCACAAAAATCCACAAAACGGTCAAACAGTCGACTGCCAAGAGTCGTCCTGTTGGATAGAAAATCAAAAACGAGCTAACACCGTGACCACGACAAAGAACAATGAAACGGATGGCCAAAAGAAAAGAAGAAAAAAATGTATGTCTTGGATTTATTTGGATGTGTTGATTTGTAGGGTTTTTATGTTTTTAGTTTGTGGTGTTTGGTTAAGTTGAAGTGTGTGTTTTGTTTTTTGTTTATTTGTTTCTTGGTTTATGGTGTTGGTTGTTTGTGTATTGTTTTTCTTTTCTTTTTTTTAAATCAATAAAAAAAAGGAAAAAGGGGTTTGTTTTGTTTTTTTTGGTTAATTTGTTATTTGTTTTTATTGTGTATGGTCTTATATTTGTTTTTGTTTTTGTTTGGGGTTTGTGGTGTTTTTTGTTTGTTTGTGCGTGTTTGTTTGTTTGTGTTTTTTTTTTAAAATTTTAACCAAGAACCCAAAATTTTCCACTACGAGGACGGAAACCCATATTGTTTCAATGTGATGGAAATGTTCAGTTGATGTTGGGGAGTTTCGAAAAATTTTGTTTATAATTAATACATTGTCATGAGATGTTTCCAAAAAGAAATAAGTTTCCAACATTATGTGAATATTTTTTTATTCCAAGAAAATGTCCAAAATAAGAAAGAGGGTAAATGTGATTTTCTGATTTTTATGTATTTTTCTGGATTTTTTATTGATTTCCAATAGTTTAGAAAGAATTTTAGCAAATTTGGAATTTTCAGGAATTTTTTAATAGGATTTTTCAGGAAGAAAAATTATTAAACTATGAAAAAAGGTTTCAGCAATTTTGAATAAATTTTCAAAATTTGTTTTGAAATTTTTATGATTTTTTTGAAAATTTAAATGTGTTTAATGGATTTTGTGATTAAAAAATGATTTTCGGGATTTAAAAAATGAATACTCAGACATGCGTGAACAACTGCATGTGAACGAACGAACGAGCACGCACCACCGCACGGACAAGTCCAAATGCGCGTCTCGCGCGTGAACAGTCACAAAGAGACGCGATCACGCGTACACGCATGCGAACGGCCGACGCTGATGCAGAGACACAATAAAAAAAATCACAGCACGGGGTTGCTGTGCGAGAACCACGGGGTTGAGGTGTTTTTGATTTGTTTTTTCTGTGCTTTTTGCTCGCTGCGGGAGGGGGTGAACAAGGGCTAGGATGGGGGAGGGGGGCTTAGGAAGGGGGTAGGGAAAAGGGGCTTAGGGGGAGGGGTTGGTTGGGGGAACCGGGGGTGGGGTGGGAACCAGGGGGGTTGGGTTAGTTGGAGAGGGGTTGGGGGTTGGCTAAGGGGGGAGGTGGGTGGCCGTCGGTGGGAGGGAGGGGAAGGAGGTGGTGGAGAAGGAGATGGAGAAGGAGGACGGGGAGGAGGAGAAGGAGGAGGCGGGTGCCGTCGGCGGAGGAGAAGCACGCAGTAGTCATAGCGGTGTCGGTGGGCGACGGGGCGGGCGCAGGGCGCTTCGAGGGCCGGGGCGGCGTCGACTGGGCACCGGGGTCGGGGCGGCGTCGACTGGGCGCCGCAGGCAGTGGCGGGGCCAGAGGCGACCGGCGGGGCGGTGACAGGGTGACCGGCAGCGAGGAGCAGGAGACGGCCGAGGCAGGAGAAGGCGCACAGGCCGGGTCAAAGCCACAGGCGGGCGGGCGTGAACGGCGGCAGGGGAGGAAGAAGGTAGGGTGGAGGGGGGAGAGGAGGGGGAGGAGAGAGAAAGAAAGAACAAGAAGAAAGAAAAGAAAGAAAGAAGGAGAGAGAGGAGGGAAGGGGGGAGGGGTGGGTAACGGACGCGGGAGGGGGGGTATATTTTTTTAATAAATAAATAAATAAATAAATTAAGAAATTAAGAAAGGGGTAAAAGAAAAGCGTGTCCCCGTCTCGCGCGCGTGCGCGGGGCGGGGTAAAAAAATTTGCAGTGGCGGGATCGAAACGGCGCCGGGACGTCAGCACAGGGTGCGCTTACGCGACCGGGCGTGGCAAGACGTGTAAAATCGAAAATGCGTGCATTCACGCTCGAGACGAGTCACGCGAGACACGTCAAAATAAAGAAAAATTAATATCTCATAATCTGATCGTCGAAACGAAATGGTGTAAAAATGAAAAATGTACAAGACGGCAGGGGGAAGATAGTGGAAAAGGTCAACAGGGGTTCCGGGGGGAATAAAGGGCGTGCACATGCAAAAAAAACACGAAAAATGGCCCCGAAAACACATACGGGGATTAATTTCGGGAAATCCGTGCATCCGAAGAAAGTGCAAGAAGAAGGAAAAATGTGCAGAAGAATGCGCCCGACAAGCCTATCACGTCAAAACACCTTTCCGATTGAGATAAGACACGTTCACATAGAAAAAACGTAAAAAGGACACACGCAAATAAGGTCGGAAATTAATAACATAAGATCGGTTCATCGAAACAGAGGGCAGTAAAAATGACAAATGTGCGGGGGAAGGGATTGCACAGGGCTGTCATGTTAAAATGTAGTTCCGATAGGGTTAGGAGGCATTCACATGCAAAAAAAACACCAAGAAGACACTCGAAAACACTTTTAAAAATTAATAATTAAAAATTCAGAAGTCGGAATAGAAGGAGAAAAAAGGAAAAATGTAGGGAAAGGCGCGGTGGACACGGCTGTCAAGTCAAACTAGAATTCCGATGCAAACAAGGCAGGTTCACATGGAAAAATGTCAAAAAGATGCACGAAAAGGTCCTGAAAAACCGCAAAAATTAATATTGGACAAACCGTACATCGGAATGACACGGAGCAAAAACAAAAAACATCAGGGGAAAGTGATTGTCAGGTCTGCCACATTAGAGCACAGTTCCGAAGCAAGAAAGGTGCGTTCACATGGAAAACCGTCTAATGTACGCAAAATCCTTAAAAAATTAATAACTCAAAAACCATGCATCGGAACAGGGGTGGGTAAAAAGGAAAATTGGATAGTTCGAAGGGAGGAACAGGGTTGTAAGGGCAGATGGGGATTCCGCTGAACGTAGGGTACATTCACATGAAAACACATCAAAATAAGGGAGAAAGAGAAATGGAGGAGGAATAGCCCGAAGGGAGGGGTGACATGGACGAATGGGTGGGGAAGGGACCCCAAGAGGGTAAAAGAAAGTCATGGCATACATGCATGATCAAAGTAAGGCATATGTAGGGTGGTATGCCACATAGACGTGCAAGGACGCGTCCCCACACATAAAACATTAACGGCAAGGGAAATGCATCATGACAACCTACGATTCCTGGATGCGGATAGACTGGATGTCGACGTCCCCACACTTAACACCTTAACATACACATGCAATCAAGAGATAGGGTTAGGAAAACTTGGCCCGTGTGGCAAATAGTTGAAATCGATTGTCGATGTCGCGCGCTGTGTCTCAAGCAGCGGTAGGAGGTACTAGAGCTCGCTCTGCAAACGTGTCCAGCATGGCAGGGACCATGTAACAGCACCCAGGGAGGTAGCTAATGGATGAATCTCGTCGTGTCGGTGTCGCTGACGAAGGATAGTCACTCAGCTTACAGCACTCAGATGGGATGAGAGAACAGTCACTCGCCCCATTATGGACATTACTCGATGAATAATGATTGAAACCCATATCTCACACCCAGTTTAGGAATTGACAAGGGGGATGGTGCAGAGGAGTATGCCAGGGTGCACAGTTGATGGTGCATTAGTGCGTCCAACTCGGCTGGCATAGGTGCAGGCAAGAAGGAAGGCTAGGGAGCCTTACAGTGCAGTGTACATAACAGGGTGACGTGTCATGTGATGACGGCAGAGACCCACCCCGTGGGTGCATAGGGAAAAGAGAACATACCTTGCGCCAAGGGTCGTAACGTCCCTCAATCTCACCTCTCGATGATTTTTTTTTTGAGGACACAGTAGTCACACTCTGACCCCCCTCTGTCTCACGCTCTGTTGATGATAGATACAGGAGGGCAGCCCGTGCCTTACACCCATTGATGTAATCCGCACAGTCGCTTGTGTAGAGGTTGTACGCCTTGTACGCATCTGATGGTGCAACAGTGCATCCCGCCCTGTGCCGGCATACGGTGCGAGAAGGAAGGCCAGGGAGCCTTATGGTGCAGTGCACAAGAATAGATCGTGCTTTGTGCATTGAGAGGCCCATCCCGTGCGCGCAACACTCCATTCGCACATCGTACCTCTCATTTGATTTGAAGGGAAAAGACTGGTCACTTGCCCCACCCTCTGTCTCACACTCGTTTGATAGTTACAGAGGGCAACCCATACTCACTTCCCCATCCGGTTAGGATGAAAGCTCGCGTCACTCAATTGTTTGTCGATGAAGATCGCGTCGTCAGTTGTTGAAGAGGCGTACCAAGGGAGGTAGCCATCAGATCGAACGTTGTGTTAGATAGGAACATGGCGTCTGCTAGAGGACTATCAAATGCTCTGCAGAAAGGCACAGGACACAGCGTACCAAGGGAGGCAGCTTCGGAACTGGATCCTGGGGATGTCAACTGATGAATCCACTTTCTGGACTACTGGGTGTTGCTACCTTTTCCACAGCCAGCTTCCCGCCCAAGGGTGTTGACCACCTTTTCTTGGAACGAGGCCTGCTATGACAGGGAATTTCTTCCTTTTCTCCCATAACAGTTTTTTTTTCATTTTCTTGTTTTTTTTTCTTTTTTTTCTTGTTTTTTTTTCCTCCTATTCCTGAGGAGGGTGTCTCCACCTTTTCTCGAAGAATAGGTCGGCATGACAGGGACCGAAGTCCTTTTCTCCCATGACCGATATGTATATTTTTTTTCTTTTTCGAATTAAGCAAGGGAATGGTAGAAATACCATTTGTCAGAACCATCCTCGCCACTGCCGCTGGTGGAAAATAGAGGATAAGAGATCAGGGGCGGGAGGTGGGGTTGAGGGGACAGAGGGCTGTGTCCACCTCATCAGGAGTGGCTGAAGAACGGCTATCAGAAGTAGCATCATAAGAGTTACAGTGCCACGACAATGGGGGAAAGGATCAGGTGACTGTGATTGTCAAGATCCCCAAGGAGGAAAGTACTTCTTCAGGCGATAGCCATTAATTAGGAAGGGATCATCAGAGGCATCAACGGTTTGCACTTGGACAGAGCCATTATGGTTGACAGCAAGTACCTTATATGGGCCCATCCACCGCTGTTGAAGCTTGCCAGGAAACTTGCCAAATCGTGAATCATAGGCTAGGACCAAATCACCTTCTTTGAACTCCTTGTGCTTGATGAAGCTGTCATGGTAGGCCTTACGTCAAGCTTGTGTGGCTTCCATGCACTGTAGAGCCATCCTGCGAGTTTCGTCCAAACATTCCAAGTGCAGGAGACGACGTTGCAGTGAACCATCATCCCCCAAACACTCTTTGATAGCCACTCGCAAAGAGGGCAATTCAAGTTCAACAGGGAAAATAGCTTCTGTACCATACACCAGCTGGAAGGGTGTTTGTCTTGTTGCTGCTTTATGGGAGGTTCTGTACGCCCAGAGGGCCTCTGTAAGTCGATCATCCCAATCAAAGACGATGTGCGGCAATCGTCCTTGTCAGGATCGAGGAGAGGATGCGATTGGTGACTTCAACTTGGCCATTGGCTTTGGGGTAGTAAGGAGTGGACTTGCAATGGCGGATCTTATACAGCTCTATCAACTCTTCCATGACTTTATTAATGAAATGAGTGCCTCTGTCACTTACCAGCTCTAGGGGACTACCAAAATGGGTGATGATATTCTCGTACAGGAATAGGGCCACGCTGTTGCCATCATCCCGTGTGAGAGCTTTCACTCAACCACCAAGACCCACGGACCGCTTATTGATTCAAGCGTTCCAAGCCGAGCACTAATGGCTACCTCTCACATAGCCGACGCGCCATCCATATCTACGGGTGTAGTGAGCTTACCTTGATGCCGTTCGAGTTACCTCCTCTCCCGTGCACTCCGGTAGCTCCACGATCCAAGTGCAAGCTTCAAGCAAGCTCCATCCTCAAGCTCCACGCTCCAAGCTCCACGCTCCAAGCTCCATTGCCGCGAGCAAGAGAAGAGAAGAGAAGAGAAGAGAAGAGAAGAAGAGAGGAGAAGATGGAGAGCTTCTCCTCCTCGGTCCCTCACCCTCACACACTCACTCCCTCACACTCTCACACTCCCTCTCTCAAGCACAAGCTCAAGCAAGCAAGAAGAAGAAGAAGAAGAAGAAGAAGAGGAGAGCTACTTTTGGCCACACACAAGAATGAGCTTCTCATTCACTTTTTAACTTTATATACAAAACCCTAAATCCCTTTTGGGCGGTCATCCCCTTTTCCCCTTTTTTGTCAAGATTGTGGGAGAGAAGGAAGGAGTCTCGCTTGAAGCTTTCTTGCTTGCACAATGGGGGAAGACACACAAGGGTGGAGGCTGAAAACAGTTTTCCTCTTCTTAGTTGTGTAAGCCAAAAGAACTCAAGTACAAAGAAATAGAAGAACCCTATATACGGGTCTCAAACCAAACTCAACTAACTAAGGTGGCATACTAACTGAGCCACGAACTAGAGTAGATAAGGATAGCTATCATGTAGCTATTATTCATGGGCGGTGTACCAACCGCGTCTGCAACTGACAAGTCGGTGACATAAATATACAACGGTCACCCTGGCGTATCACGAGTGGAGCTCGATATCTCAACACTCCCCCTCGAGCTCAATCCCAATTCCTGCACACCAAGCAGGTCTCTGAACTTGCGCAGCTTCTCTGCGCCCAATGCCTTCGTGAATATGTCAGCTACCTGATCCTCTGTGCTGACATAAACTAGATCAATAAGACCCAGTAAAACCCTCTCTCGCACATAGTGATAATGCACCTCAATGTGCTTTGTTCTAGCATGATAGACTGGGTTATTTGCCAAGTGTATACTACTCATGTTGTCACAATAAATGACAACTGGCCCATCTGTAGACTGATGCATATCATAAAGTAGCTTATGCAACCAAGCTACCTCACATGCAGCCATTGCTGCACCCCTGTACTCAGCCTCTGTGCTCGACAAGGCAACTGTAGGCTGTTTCTTACTGCTCCAAGTGACTGCAGCACTCCCAAAAGAGAATACATATCCACTGGTAGATCGTCTATCAGAAATACTACCAGCCCAATCAGCATCAGTGTATCCATGCAACTGTATCTGAACCCCAGTCTCATAAAATAGTCCATACTGCAATGTGGACTTCACATACCTAAGTATGCGTCTAGCCGCATCCAAATGTGTTTTCCTTGGAGCCTGCATAAACTGACTTACCAATCCAACAGCATAGCTCAAATCTGGCCTGGTAATAGTCATATAAATCAAACTTCCTACTATGCGTCTATACATAGTAGGGTCTTCTAGAAGCTCACCTGCATCTGTGCTCAGCTTCACATTTTGCTCCAAAGGAACTGAAATAGGCTTACAACCTGTCATCCCATATTTGGACAGCATGTCCAATCCATACTGCCTCTGCAAGAGCTGTATCCCACTTGGTGATCTAATCACCTCAATGCCCAAGAAATAACGCAGCTCTCCCAAATCCTTCATCTCAAACTTCTGCTTCAATAGCATTTTCACATGAAGGATATCTTCATCACTATCACCTGTCATAATCAAATCATCAACATAAATGACAAGCAGCATAATACCTTTCTCTGTTTTTCTCACATAAAGTGAGAAATCTGCCTTGGAAATCTGAAAGCCAATAGTGACAAGATACTGTCCTATCTTGTCAGACCATGCTCTAGGTGCTTGCTTCAAGCCATACAAGGCTTTCTTCAACCTGCAAACAAACTCAGGATGAACAGCATGCACATAACCTGGTGGCTGCTCCATATAGACCTCTTCTTGCAAATCACCATGCAAGAAGGCATTCTTTACATCCATCTGATGTAAAGACCATCCCTTTGATGCAGCCATAGCAATGACTGCTCTTACGGTTGCTATCCTTGCAACCGGACTAAATGTTTCTTCATAGTCAATGCCATATGTTTGTGCATACCCCTTGACTACTAATCTTGCCTTGTATCTGTTCACAGAACCATCAGCATTGTGCTTCACCTTATAAACCCACTTACAGCCAATTGCATTCTTACCTTTAGGCAAAGGTACTAACTCCCATGTAGTATTTGCTTCCAAGGCATCCATTTCTTCATCCATGGCTTTCTCCCATTTTTCTTTTCCCATGGCTTGCTCAAAAGATGTGGGTTCTGGTTCCTGTATCACTTTGACCATATATGCATAGTGAATGGCTGTAAATCCATCATATTTCAGCCTATCCACAGGATACCTAGCTCTTGTAGACCTGCGCAAAGTAGGTTCACTCCCAGGTGCTCTCAAAACATCCCTGGTCTTCCTTACTCCAGGTGTAACAATAGAAGGAATACCCAACTCATCATCAATGCTCTGTTCTGAGCCACTGGATTCACCATCCACATAAGAGTGACCTGCATTCACATCAAACATGGGCTGATCAACCTTCTCTTTTCCTTTTCGTGATACCTGCATACCACTATCTGCATTGCTTTGAGAAGATTCTCCTGATCTCAATCTGCCTGTCCATGGCGAAGAATGTGAACCACTGCTAGAGGACGCTCCAGGTCCACTAATATTTTGTGACTGCTGCTGTGAATTCTGTGTAGCATTACCATTTTGTGCATCTTCATCATCAATCACATTTACTGGTTTATACCAGCTACTCATCTCATCAAAAACAACATCTCTGCTCACTGTAAACTTACGAGTAGAAGGGTTATAGCATCTATACCCTTTTTGCTGCAGAGAGTAACCAATAAAGATGCACTTCTCAGCTTTTGGATCCAACTTGGATCTCAGCTCATCTGGCACATGTACATAGGCAATGCAACCAAAAATTTTCAAATGAGAAATATCTGGTTTCCTACCAGTATACCTCTCCTCTGGAGTCATTCCATGTATTGCTGTAGTGGGAGTCCTGTTCATTATGTAGACTGCTGTAGCAACTGCTTCAGCCCAATAAAAATCTGGCAAGTCTTTTTCATTGAGCATGGCACGAGATACCTCTCCAATATGCCTGTTTTTCCTTTCTGCAATTCCATTTTGTTGTGGGGTATAACTGCATGAATATTGCTGCTTTATGCCATGCTCCTGCAAGAACTTTGCAAACTCATTTGAGAGGTACTCTCCCCCTCCATCTGACCTTAGGCATTTTATCTGCAAGCCTGTTTCTTTTTCAACCATAGCTTTAAGAGTTTTGAAATGCCCAAAAACTTCACTTTTCTTTTTCATAAAATACACCCAAACTTTTCTGCTATAGTCATCAATAAAACTGACAAAATAATGACAGCCTCCAAGAGATGCAGCTTTAGTTGTCCACACATCAGAGTGAATTAATTCCAATGGCTTCTCACTCTCTTGAACATGTCTAGGAAATGGTTTCCTTGCCTGTTTTCCAAACTGACAGGCTTCACATACCTTATGCATTTCTGCAACCTTGAATTTGGGCAATCCTGCAACAATATTTTGGGCCTGCATTGATTTAAGTCGCTGTACATTAACATGACCAATGCGTTTATGCCAGATATCAATATCTGCAACTACACCGGTCCCATGTGCAAACATTGCTACACTCAATTCAGACATGTCTGCATCCAATGTAAACATTCTGCCCTTCTTCTTTCCTTTTGCTATCAAGCGACCTTTATTTTTCATATCCTCAACAAAGCATCCATGAGGATTAAATCTGACCTGCAAGCCCTGTTCAACCATTTGACCAACTGAAACCAGATTCTTGGTGATATTCGGGACATGAAATACATCGGACAGGTATTTCTTTTTCCCACCCTGCATAGACAAGGGAATTTTTCCAATCTGCACAATAGGATGTGCAGTATCATCACCAGTCTCCACAAATCCTGGTTTTTCCATTTTCCTTGCATGCTCCATCCATTCTGCATGACCTGTCATGTGGTTTGATGCACCTGAGTCAACATACCATACATTATTGCTTTCTTCTGCACTTGTCATAGAATTGTTCATGTGCTGCACCATGAACAAATGCTCATTTCTGTCATCACCCTGTCTACTAGAAGATGCATAATTCCCTTGTTGCAGTTTTCCATTCATGATGTCATTCTGCTTTTTATAGCAGTCTTTAGCCATATGACCCATTTTACCACAGTAGTAGCATTCAACATTACTGTTTGCATTTTGGCCTCTTTGCCATCCACCACGACCTCTTTGGCTCCCCCTGCCTCTAGAGTTACTACGTCCTCCTCCATAGGACTGGTTTTCTTGAGTTTGCTGCATATTCTGATTTCTGCCACGGCCTCCAAATCGGCCTCCTCTACCTCTGCCTCTACCTCTTCCAGCATTTGAGTAGAAGACAGCTTCTTTTGAAGTTCCTCCTGAAGAAGATGCACCACCATTTCTCTGTTCCTCAGAAATTAGAAGAGCAATCAACTCCTCAAAATCAGGAAATCTTTCACGAACTGAAATGGATGTCCGAAACTGTGCATAATCCTTTCCTAGACCATTCAAGGTCACGGAAACTAAATCATCATCTTCCACTGGCGACCCAATGGAAGCAAGTGCATCTGCAATCTTCTTCACCTTCATGTGGTAGTCGTTGATGCTCATACTTTCTCTTTGCACATTATGCAACTCTTGCTTGAGCTGCATTTTCCTGGCTTGCGTATTTGTGCTATACATTTTTGACAAAGTATCCCATGCCTCCTTTGGCGTACTTGCATCCTGAATATGCACAATCATAGAGTCTGAAATACTGATAGACAGCCAATACATAACTTTCCTGGCTCTCTCATGCCATGTTTTAAATGCCTGCATTTGTTGTTGATTGGGAACATCAGGAAGAACTGGTTCTTCTTCATTTCCTGCAACAAATTCCCAATATCCTTTTCCCATAAGGAAATTCGTCATTCTAAACTTCCATGCCTGGAAGTTGTTCTTGTCAAGCTTTTCAGTGACAATCTGTGAAAGAGAATCAGACGCCATTACAGAATACTGCAAGAAATTCTGTCACTGCAAAAAACACAGCTTCACCCTCACAAGGGCAAATCTGCAAAACTGGCGAAAGTGGTATTTGACCACACAGTCACTTCCTAGTGACGATTTTGCATAAACAGGAACCAAGGATGATTCTGAAACTCCCAATGTCTCTGCGCACAAGCATACGATGCAATTTCTACAGTAACTTTTCACCGACCTGTAGAACAGTGGTCGCACAACATAAAACTGAGCCTTTTCTTGAGTGCGTGCAAAAAACTTCCGTCTGCAAAACAGGCCCCGAAATGGCCTCAAATAAAAAAAACAAGGTCGCCGAGGGCTAAAGCCCTCGCCCGCAGCATATACTGCCCTCTTGCTTCACCGCGAAGGGCGTCTCAACCTGAGACAATGCACTCCTGCAATTTCCGGCTGTGGTACCTGCAGAGATCTGCTCCCAAAACAGGAAATGAAAGCAACACTGCTCCTCTTACCAGACCACCGCGAGCTTGGCTTGCTTTCTTGAGCTCCTTACCACGAACAAGGCTCTGATACCATGTCAAGATTGTGGGAGAGAAGGAAGGAGTCTCGCTTGAAGCTTTCTTGCTTGCACAATGGGGGAAGACACACAAGGGTGGAGGCTGAAAACAGTTTTCCTCTTCTTAGTTGTGTAAGCCAAAAGAACTCAAGTACAAAGAAATAGAAGAACCCTATATATGGGTCTCAAACCAAACTCAACTAACTAAGGTGGCATACTAACTGAGCCACGAACTAGAGTAGATAAGGATAGCTATCATGTAGCTATTATTCATGGGCGGTGTACCAACCGCGTCTGCAACTGACAAGTCGGTGACATAAATATACAACGGTCACCCTGGCGTATCACGAGTGGAGCTCGATATCTCAACATTTTTTACATGGCCGGCCGTAGCCTAGGCCCTTTTTCCCATTGTCCTCCTATCTTCCTAGCTTCCTTTCCACCTCCCATCTACATTTACAAATTGCACGGGTGAGAGCCCGGCGCTCCTTGAATTAAACCATGATGCGCTTGCGCTCTTTTACAAAAGTTTTGACTTGTGCTTTTCCTTGTGTGCCTTTCTCCCTTATTTAGGACTCTTCTCCTTGTGTGTCTTTGTCTTCCATTTCTCTTTGCCTTGGCCTCTGTCTTTGTCTTCTTATTTAGCTTTTCCGGATTTTCCACCTTCATTCGTTTGAGGGTTAACATTACCCCCCTCCTAGACGAGTGCCAGTCCCATGGCACTCACCGTCGTAGGTAGTAGGCTGTAGCATGCACCGAAGACGTAGGTGGCAAGGACGCCGGTGGTTTCCGTGGAGGAGTGTTGGTGGTGGTGTGGTAGAAGTCCTGGGGGCCTGTTGGTGGCCAAGGTGGCTGGTGGAAGGTTGTTGGAGTTGGCGGTAGGGCTATTTGGTGTTGGGGATTACATTGATGGCCAGCACAAGTGTTGGTTTGTTGGGGATTCCGCACATGATGATCCCTTGCGGGCTTGTCGGATGGTAAAGGATAAGCATTCAGAGTTGGGTGTTGATGAAGATCGAACGACACTTTCTGTGGAGTCTTCAACACCTGCAATTTGAAAACCTCTCGTGTGGTCTCTCCCTAAGGGGTAGTGCTAGTCTTCTTATCGTGCACAAGACATATTTGATTAGTTTGGGAGACAGGTCGAACTCTAAGCAAGCCTAGAGTATTGTCCTGCACTTGAGGACCCAAACTGTGGATATACTTCAGTGCAGATATTATGTGAGTGCTCATGCATACTTAGATATTACGTAGTTAGAAGACCGTGGGCTAGTTTCTCATAATAATACGTGGATGAAGCAAAGTTGTCCATGTGGAGAAGAGGTACACGTGAAGGTATATGAGACATCCTTTGCATTGTGACTGCACGACGTAGCATAATTGAATACAAGGACACCGCACTTTCAGTAGTGGAAACTATTGGACTTGCTTGATGAGTATGGTGTACTTTTCATGGCCAATCGTGCGGTGCTTATCACCACTGACTACAATGGTACTAAGCCAGAGTGCAAGAGAGAATTGTGCAAGTGGGTCAGGGTGACAGGTCTAACCATAGGCGAGATAAGCTCTCCAAGTGTGTCCTGCCCTTGATGTGGCCTGAACAATTGTGGGTGATGCTAAAGGGCTAGGGGACTAGGGACGGAGCCAGTCAAACAAGGTCACCGGACGTACCTAATTTGAGGACCCCTAGGTGCTGTGCTGTGATCGTGGGTGCTTCTTATCTTTTCATTCGTTTCTTTTTCTTTTCTTTTCTTTTCTTTTCTTTTCTTCTTCTTCTTCTTTTCCCCTTTTTTTTTTTTGGGAACTTGCCTGAGTACAACTATTACAATATGTTGAGGCTATCAGCCTTCCAATGGGTTGGAAAATTTCAAGCTTCGAAGGCTCCAGAAACTTGATATTATAGTGATGATTGTGCCCTAGCCTCGTTGTTAGAGAAGCTGTTGTCGAGATGGGGAGATACACTTGAGATATTGCAAACCTCCTTGCGACACCCGCGATGTTGGTACGATTGAGGTAACGACTGCCGTGAGCCAACTATAGAGCTTGACCCAGAAAGGGAGCGTGGCCCATGAATGTGCTTTGGGCCATGCGATGTGGGTAGTTGGCAAGGATGATTCATGCTTTTGGCAGCGTGGCTTTGCCGCGGCTCCTTGTGGGATCGATGGTCTTACGGTGATCAGGCATTGAACACTTTCGCCCAAAGACCTGTCTCATCCTGTATTCACTTGTCGCTTCATGAGAGTACATCTATAATAAACCAGTGCAATGCAAGGAGACATCACTTATCTGAATTCTATGGTGTTGACTTAGACATTTATCACCTGCGCTTGATTAGCTTGTTCTTTTGCTAAAGACGTGAAATATATTAAACGCAGATATGAAAAGTTCGTACAATTTGGGAACATGTCAACACTTAACCATTTAAAGACAAAAAGTCATGGCCCGGTAGCATTTGATAAGCCCGTTATTCAACATGGGGCTACTCTATTTGTACGAGGCGGGGCGAGTCTGGGTGACCGGGTGATTGGGGCTCTGCTGGTATGGGGCTCCCGTGGGGGTGAGCAGGGAACATGTTGGCCGGGACATGAATGGTGTAGTCCCGGGCCGCTACCGTTTCCAGAATGTCTTTAAACAATTCATTAAATTCTTCTCTTTCTCGAGCTGCCCTTTCTGTCCTTGAGCATCTGGGGTCCGAGCGTGAGCTGGGGGTTCGTGCCACTAGTGCTGCCACCTGTTGCGCGTTTCGAGTCTCGACTTTCTTGACTGGAGGATTCTTCGGCCTTCGCCCTGGGCAGTGTCGCTTAGGGCCTCGCTTCTTGGCATACCTCTTGATGGTGGGCACATAGCGCTCCGGTGGAGGGGCGCGTGCCACATGCTCCTGTCTCTTGCGAAGAGCGTCTTTGCAAGCCAGATCTCCATGATTCTCCATGTGTTCCGCCAAAAAAGGAACCCTGCAAGACACAATCCAAGGGTTAGACCTGGATATAGGATACAACTATTTGCATGGAAGGGATTTTAGTGTGGTTTATGAAGCGCATATGACAAGAAGGGGAGGGGTGAGGCCTGCAGTGTTTCGTCGTAAAGGGATGGCCCCCATGATGATGTTTGGTTTGCCTCCAGCCATTAGCCGATATTGGCTTATGCTAAGTTGTGTGGACTGGTTATCATGGAGTGGGATAGGGCACATCCTCGGAAGGGTAGACCAAAACGGGAAGAAGGTGTATAAAAAGGGATTGCACCCTATCTACAACATTAGTGTTGTTGGTCAAGGCCTCCTATGGTGGTAATGTGGGTTGCATGCCCTTCACTTGGAGGTGGGAATGGTCACACAGCTTTTAAATGTGTGATGAGAAGAGGACTTGAGGAGCTTAGCCTGTCAGACCCAACTCTTCTGCCTGCGCTTGACTATCATTGCTTGTGTGTGTTGATATTGTTTGTACAAGGTGACACAAGAATCAGTGTTTATTTATATACATATTTATGAATCCATGTCACTTCACGAGGATAAGAACCAAGTGTAGAACTTAGGGTTGTACCGGAGCGTGGCACACGGATCCAGTATTCGCGGCAGCTTACTTAATACTGATAGATATTTTGCCACGTCGAGTAGCATGGAACCTTGACCGAGTCTACTGGCAATATGTAGCTCCTCCTCAGTGAGAACCTTATCGATTAAAGGGCCCTGTAGCCTAGTTTCAGCTAAGTCCGTACCCCGAATGTCAGTCAGCACTCGAAGGGAAGTCGGTGCCACATAGGTTGGGCCTCTTTGAGACCGCCATTTGGCCAATCGCTCTTCTGAGACCGTCATGATCTGAGCCCCTATTTCGGCCATTACAACGCGGCTTTCACACCAAAGCTGCTCAAATTGACTCTGGCCTGCTGACAGTCGCTTTAGTAGCTCTATGTCTACGAGATTCGGTCGGCAGAGCACTTCATTGAACATGACGGTTAAGCGCAGTTCGTCGGCCTCCTCGTCAGGGATGAGTCGCATGTGTTCATGCAGGAGCCTTTCGTAGTGCCCGTTAAGATGTTCTTGTTCTTCCCATGATAGAGGAAAGGTCAAGTAATCTCCAAGCTGCTCCTTGGGGATTGTGCCCATGTCTGCAAGGACGTAGACATGCATGACCACTTTGAGCTTAGCCTCCAACTCAGCTAAGCATTCTGTGACAGTTCTATGTTCAACGAGGGCTTGCTTGGTTGCTATCTCATGCAAAGTTCTAAGAGTTTCCTTAGGCTTTAGCATGGCTGGGGGCTCAGGCCTAGATGAGCAAGATTGGTCAACGCTAGGATTTCTTATGCTCTTGGGGTTCTCACATTTCTCCTGAGGTTTTACTGCTATTTCATCATGGTTCTTCGCGGGTGTGACTGGTAGGACCTTGTCACCCTGTTGTGATAGCGTTGTATCCACTCTTGATTGATCAATGTGAGTTCTATTGTCAGTGGATAGAGTGTTGCAAGCAACTATTGATGGCAACTGTTGCTTTGGTTTTTCAGAGCACACGGATGTGTCTGAGGGTTCACCGCTATTAGGAGAGGCATTAATGTGTTCATTGGTGGATGGACTCGATGCTTTATTCATCAGCTCTCCAGCGCCCTTCGTCTCAATGTCCTTGGGGTCCACAACCACCTGCAACTGTTGTTGTTTTCGCTATTTTCTCCTCTTTTTCTTGGTTAACGCAGGTGCATCTAACATCTCAGGACCCTGGGCTATATCGATTGTTGATGTGCTTGGTCGGGCCTCAGCATTTCCCTTCTCTAGTGTGTCCTTATGGGACATAGCCGTGGTTTGCTGAATAGCCTTGCCCGGTTGTGAGGGCACAACTGCCGCTCTTTTTGGAGAGTCTAGCTTTTCAACCAACTCCCTTGCATTTAACTCCTCCGTCCTAGGCTTTAGGCACTTTGAAAGTGCTGGAGTTGTCGAGGAAGTTGGTTGCGACACCTCCTCCACAGGTAAACTACTAAGGACATGTTCCACAAGGGGCGTTGTCACGGCCAAGGACTGTGATTGCTGTGATTTCTGATTGGAAGTAGTGGTGGCTAGTTCAGTGGACTGGCTACCCTTGGTGGATTGCGGTGTCAAGTCCCTAGGGCGATCAGAAGTGGTTGTGTCTTTTGTTGGCCTTTGAGCACTCATTTGTGTAGATCGAACAACATGAGCTGATCTAGTCGCATTAGGTGGCTCAGGCATATCCTTGGGTTGAGAGCTACAGATGGCATCATGTCCCACCTTTTTGATGATTGGAAGCTTAGATGGAGATAGAGATTGGAATTGAGCAGTCGCCCTTGACAACTGCTGTAGTGCTTCCTGTGTCTGTTTGGGAGAAGAGGGCGTAGGAGATCTAGGACTTCTAGGTGGATGTGGCACTAGCTGAATGATTTTCTCAAGGCTATTAGATGATTGTGCCATTTGCTTTGTTGAGCAAGTAGCCTTGCCATGAGCAATGTTGTGCCTATGATGTTTGTTCTCCCCTTGGGAAATCAAAGGCTCATTGGGCACTAATGGCTTTTGTGCACGCTCAATGGTTACATATGACATCTGCTTATTAAGCATGCTAGGTTGAGGCTCTTTCTTTCGAACACTCATGTCTGGTTTCTTGCCTCGAGACCTAGAGTTTCTCTTAGATTTCCTCCTGTGCTTCGTTGCTTTTGATGCACTTTGGCCTTCAGTCGACCAGGGAGGTTTAGCAAGGGGTTTTGGCACCCAAATCCATCGGTTGCCTGCATAATACCCTTGAGCCCGAAGCAATGCCTTGGATATCCATCGTGGCGTTATGCTGGCTCTCCATCGACGCCTCTGTCTATAAGGCTTGGACTTCTTTTGGGGTCTTCTACGATATTTGTAAGTCCAAAGCCCGTCCTTGGCATTGTCTCTTGACCTTTTTGTTTCAAGCATGGCCTCACTCACTGGTCCTCGTTGTTCGACCTGTGCTTGTATCAACTCTTCCAACAAGTCCTTGCCCTCGTTAGTAGGCTTGACTGCTACGTCAGCACCTTCCTTACCTTTCCCTCGAGGTTTGATGAGGTCGCCCTTGCTAAAGGTTGTGACTATCCTCACACCCGGTAGTGTCAGGTGTATCCTCTGTGCTACATAGTCAGCCTCACACTTGGTCGCCCTTTTGAAGGGTCTTCCAAGGAGGGTTTCTTTCCCGCAGCTAGCACTATTTGGAGGAACATGAAATAGGATAGGCAAGCTTTCCGTTTCAATAGTTGCCAGGATTTTGCACTTCCCCGTGAGTGCTTGTGGGTGTCCCCCATAAGGGCTAAGAGTTGCACTAGTCGGTGTGAGCTCTGGTTGGCCCAGTAGGGTCCATGATTCATAGGTCAAGATATTGAAATCTACTCCTTCATCAATTAGAGCATTGATAGTATGCTCTCTTTTCGCGGTGAGTTTGACCCTAAGATAAACAGGTGGCACTATGTCCTCATCTTCCGGGTCTTGGCTTGTAAATTTAAGCCTTCTGACAGATGCCCTTGAGTCCCCACTCGCATGTCCAGACGTGGATTCTCCCCCATAGTCTTGGGTTGTCTGTGCAGTGTTGCTCAAGGTACATCTCTCGTCCAGAGTGTCATGTCTAGTCATCTCGGCATTTGCAGCTTGCTGATGTTGCATTCGGCTCTGACTAAACATGGTACGAACACAATGTCTTTGTGTTCTCGTGGTGTGGCCTTTTTGCCCTTGATGGCTAGATTGGCCCATTGAGGTTCTAGGGTCTCTGTTTGTCTCTATTCGGGCACGGGATTTTGGTTGCTCTTTTGCAAGGGAGAATCCTTGCTTGTGTAGAGCCCTTGCTATACTAGGGTCCAATTTGGAGGACTTGTCATGGCGTGCGTTTTCTCTCCAACCTACTCGGGGAGGTGCGGAGGGGGCAGTCCCCCCGGCCCGCAGGGCCGTTACGGTAAAAGCCATGCACAATTTGGAGGACCATTTATAGCCAAATTTTGAACTACGTGCTCTAAATTTTAGCCCAGTGATAGATCTGTGATGTGCTTTTAGCTCTACGTAGCCTTTGGGGTCAATCTAGGGGTTTAGATGTGTCAAAATTTGTGTTCTAGATACCTGTCCGATTTTGACACTTTTTTGTCAGATTCTCAGATGTCCAATTTTCAGGAGTCCGATTATCAGAATTGGACGTCCGATTTTGGGTTGGTCCGATCGGCCTAGTGGTTCGATTTTGGTCACGTCCGATTCTGGGAGTCCGATCGAAAAAGTGGTCCAATTCTGGGAATCGGATCGGACAGGGTAGTTCGATTCTGATTGGTCCGATTCTGGACTGGTCCGATTCTGACTGGGTCTGATTCTGATGGTCCGATTCTGATTGGTCCGCGTGTCCGAGTGTTCGAGTCTGATGGGTTGGTCCGATCGGACGGGATTGGTCCGATCGGACGGTTGTCCGAGTCCGAATGGTCCGATTTCCAAAATCGGACGGGTTGGTCCAAGTCCGAGTGTCCGAGTGCTCCGAGCGTCCGATTCTCAAAACTGGACGGGTTGGTCCGATCGGACGGTTGTCCGAACGTCCGATTCTCAAAATTGGACGTCTCATTCTGGGACTCGGACGGCTTGGTCCGACGGCGCGGACGACGGCCTGCGAGTTGCACGCGATGCCTCTAGGCTGACGTCTACTACACCGAATCGTCGAGCGCCTTCCAGATAGGTGTAGGACACTACAAGGGAATGGTAGACATGCCTGGAACCACTGTGGTGCTCGAATCGAACGGCACTCCAAGGATCTGTGCCCCTATTTCCCTGTTTTAGCTTGTTATACAGCAACAGAGAACCCTACTGTTTGTTTCTTTTTCTTTGTTTTTTCCTATCCTAATGCATCCAATCACAAAGTAAATTCCTACACTACTTCATTCCACAACATAAATCTCAAGAAAGCAAAACACCTACTTGCCAAGGAGATCGAATACCATCTTCAACCCCCTCGCTTCCTACCTATCTACCTCAAGCACCGGTTCGGGGAAAACCCTACTCCAGTGCTCGATTCGAAGCGCGCAAGCGCTCAAGGCTTGAATCCGTTGGTCCCCGCAATGGAACCAAAATGTGGAGCTTTCACTCAACCACCAAGACCCACGGACCGCTTATTGATTCAAGCATTCCAAGCCGAGCACTAATGGCTACCTCTCACATAGCTGACGCGCCATCCATATCTACGGGTGTAGTGAGCTTACCTTGATGCCGTTCGAGTTACCTCCTCTTCCACGCACTCCGGTAGCTCCACGATCCAAGTGCAAGCTTTAAGCAAGCTCCATCCTCAAGCTCCACACTCCAAGCTCCATTGCCGCGAGCAAGACAAGACAAGAGAAGAGAAGAGAAGAAGAGAGGAGAAGATGGAGAGCTTCTCCTCCTCGGTCCCTCACCCTCACACACTCACTCCCTCACACTCTCACACTCCCTCTCTCAAGCACAAGCTCAAGCAAGCAAGAACAAGAAGAAGAAGAAGAAGAGGAGAGCTACTTTTGGCCACACACAAGAATGAGCTTCTCATTCACTTTTCAACTTTATATACAAAACCCTAAATCCCTTTTGGGCGGTCATCCCCTTTTCCCCTTTTTTACATGGCCGGCCGTAGCCTAGGCCCTTTTTCCCATTGTCCTTCTATCTTCCTAGCTTCCTTTCCACCGCCCATCTACATTTACAAATTGCACGGGTGAGAGCCCGGTGCTCCTTGAATTAAACCATGATGCGCTTGCGCTCTTTTACAAAAGTTTTGACTTGCGCTTTTCCTTGTGCGCCTTTCTCCCTTATTTAGGACTCTTCTCCTTGTGCGTCTTTGTCTTCCATTTCTCTTTGCCTTGGCCTCTATCTTTGTCTTCTTATTTAGCTTTTCTCGATTTTCCACCTTCATTCGTTTGAGGGTTAACATCCCGCTTCAGAGCTTTGGCTTCACACCACTTAGTAACATAATCCGTACATACCACGATGTATTTGTTCTGTTTTCTTCTGGTGGGAGGATCGATTGGGCCGACAAAGTCGATGCCCCACTTCTCGAATGGCTTCAAAGGAAGGATAGGTTGCAGTGGCATAGCGCTGGACTTGGTGGGTTTCCCCATCCTCTGACAGGCATCACATCGCTTGCAGTAGTCATAGGCATCCTTATGAATGGTCGGCCACCAGTAACCTGCTAGCAGAGCCTTCCTGGCTGTAGCTTCTCCTGCAAAGTGGCCTCCACATGGCTCGTCATGGCAAGCCTTCAAAACAATCCCAATCTCATCTCCTACAACACATCTTCTGAGCACTTCATCTTTGCCTTTCTTGTACAATGCACAGCCTAATAGGGTGTAGGGGGCTGATTCTAACATAAGCTTCTTCCTTTCCTGACTAGAAATGCCAGGAGGGTACTGTTGGGTTTCCAGCAGATTGGCAATGTCTGCATACCAGGGGGTTATGGTTTCTACCAGGAATAGGGAAGCATCAGGGAGGTCTGGATCATCCTGCTCCTCGTCTGCAGTCTGCGGGATACGCGACATATGATCAGCCAGAACATGGGAACGACCAGGTTTGGTGATTACCTCAAAGTCAAACTCCTGGAATAGAAGGAGCCATCTCATCATTCGTCCTTTCACGTCTGCTTTGTTCATCAGGAAGGACAGGGCCTCATGATCCACATAAAATTTAAAGTGGGTAGACAGTAGGTAGTGGCAAAACTTCTCTAAGGCAAACACCATTGCCAAGCACTCCAGCTCGGTCACTGTATAGCTCCACTCTCTATCAGTGACTTTTTGGCTTGCGTAATAGATGGGCTGCTCCAGCTTCGAGGATCCCTTCTGGCATAGGACCGCACCTAAGCCTTCAATTGATGCATCAGTGTGTACATGAAACTCCTTCGTCCAATCAGGAGGTTGCAGGATGGGTGCCTCAATTAGACACTGCTTCAGAGTTTGAAGGCTTTGTCACATTCTTCCGTCCAAATAAACTCTGCATCTTTCCTCAGAAGCTTGTGTAAGGGGGTTGCCTTTGTTGCAAAATGGGCTATGAACCTTCTGTAGTAACCCACATGGCCTAGGAATCCCCTCAACTGTTTGAGGTTGGTGGGTGCTGTCAGAGCTACGATCTTCTCGATCTTTGCAGGGTCTATTGATATCCCTTGTGCAGAGACAATGTGGCCCAATAGAACTCCAAAAGAGACTCCAAAGATGCATTTGTCGGGGTTGAGGGAGATCCCATACTCCCAGCATCGGTCAAAGCATTGTTCCAAATGTCCCCAGTGTTTAAGAATCAGACTATAAACATAGAAATCATCCAAATATACCTCAATAAAGTCGTTCAGATGATTTTGGAATGCGGCCATCATGACTCACTGCAAGGTAGCAGGGGCATTGTAGAGCCCAAACGGCATCACTCGGTAAGCGTAGGTCCCCCATTCTGTGGTGAAGGTTGTTTTGGACTGATCTTCTTCTGCTATCTGCACTTAGTTGTATCCATTGAAGCCATCTAACAAGGAGTAAAGCTCATGTCTTGCCACTATGTCTAGCAGCTAGTCTGTAAAAGGGATAGGAAAATGATCCTTTTTCGTCTTGGAATTCAACTTGCGGAAATCCACACATATACGAAGCTTACCATTCTTCTTGGGTACAACCACGATGGGTGAGACCCATTCACTGTTGGCCAATGGATAGATGAACTCCGCTTCCAAAAGCTTGAGCAGCTCTGCTTTCACCAGTGTGGAACAATTCGGGTTCATTCGCCTCTGTCGTTGCCATACTGGCTTGGCATCAGGCTCCAAGTCAATATGATGCTGACATATTGTGGGATCAATCCCCTTTAGGTCTTTGTAGGACCATGCAAACACGTCAAAATTCTCTTTCAACAAGTTTTACAAGGTTGACAACTCCTCTTCTGGTAGGCTGCTACCCACCTTCAAGTGGCGTTCAGTGCCATCTGCATCCACAAAGGTTAACTGCCTTTCACCTTCTACTTTGTGGATGAAGGTCCCATGGACTGCTTCTGTGTATAGATCCGATTCCTTCAAGGGGGTGGTGTCCCATTCTGATGTCCCACTAGACCCAACATCTTCTTTCAGTAAGGACTTAGGTTGCTCCTTGAAATACTGAAATGGGATCAGTGTTGTCTTGGTTTTGGTTTGAATGTTAATTACCTTAGAGCTTGAGGACTCCTCTTCAGAGGATGCATCCAGGAATGTTGCATAACAGGGGCTCTCGAAATTCTGTTGTGGCCTTGGGACTGGTACTTGTTGACAAGGAGCATCATCATCGTCCTTTCTTGACAAGTGTGGATGGATGCGACAAGAACCACTGATAAAAGACAGCTTATTTTGCTTGATCCACTTCTTATATAGGCTTTGCCTATGGAAAGATCCATTTACCAATCCAAAGGGTACCATTGCCATTCTGTCCCACAGCATGGAGTCTTCTGCTTCTGAAGCTTCTGGAACTCCTCATCTATGCCTTCTGTGGATGGAGTGATTTCTTCTGTCTCGCTTTCAAAGTCTCCTTCTTCTGATTCATCATCATCCTCTTCAGACTCCGGCTCTGCCTCTGTAGGCGCTCTGTAAGAGAAGAACAGGTCCTCTGCTTCGCCTTCTGCCTCTGTCTCTAGCTCTGCTATGGCCATGTAACAGGGAGAGCAGTACATCCATGCTTCTATCTCACTGTCAGAAGTGATTTCGGAAATCGCTCCTGGTTCAGGTAGGAAGTATTCACCCATTGATAATGGCTTTGCATCTTTTGGGAGTTGGCTTACAGTACCCACTGTTAGGGAATATGCCTCTGTTTTCTTGGAAAGGATCTATTTGACAGCATCTTCTTTTGCTAATGTTCCATCTGTAGGGAGTCAGAAGATAATTCCAAGGAGGTGGATCCATGTCCTTTTTGAGCACCATATAGCTTCAGCATCACTTTATTGGGTCCTCTACCCAAGGTCAAGGTTCCTTTGAACCAATCCGTCCTTGCTTTGGCTTCAAAAATCCATGGTCTGCCCAGTAACAGGGGGTAGGATGTACCATAAGAGTTTGGCTTCACCACCAGATAGGTTAGCCAATAATCTTTTCCAGCCACTGTAGTCTTCACATATGGGAGAATGCCCAAAGGCTTGATTCTGCTTTGATCCACCAGTCTGATGAGCCATTGAGTTGGTTGCATACCTTGTAGGCCTAGATCCTTCATTGTCACATCCATCATAATGTTCACTGATGAGCCACCATCAACCAGTGCATTTGCAATAAAGCAGCTTTCTATCCACACGCCAGTCTCTGGGGTACCAGGATCTAGGAAGGCGTTAGCCACATCCACTTCTTTTACAGGCTCTGGAGCTTTGTTGGACTTTGTTGTTGTTAAGGGAGCAATCCTTAAGCCACATCTTCTTGTCAGTATACTTTTGAACCTTTTTCGGCAACTGGGAGACAACATCAACAATTGTCAGAATGTGAGGTTTGGTTTAAAGGTATCTAGATCTCTGACCAGATCGTATTCCTTAATAGGATCCACTGGCTTCTCCAACCGGTTAGGGAATGGGGCGATACCCATTTTCATTTTCCTTTTTTCTTCCAATAGGGGCATCATGGGGACTTCTTCTGCCACTTGTGGCACTTCCACCTCTTCTATCCCCTGGACCTCTAGTCCTATCTCTGGAACTGTCTCTGTGACTCTCTGTGGCACTGTAGTGCTCTGTACGGCATTGTCAGGCTCTATTCTGTTCTGTTCTTCTGTTGGAAGATTGAACTTTACTGTCCTGGCGGGAGGATTATTTTCTTTCTGGACAGGTGGTTCCTTCTTTTTTGCACGCGTGATGGCAGTAACTTCCAATTTCACTAAATTGGAGGTAGGCTCTTGGGCCTTGGATGGATTATCAGTAGCACTATTTTTCACTGGGGCTGGGCTTGGATAGTCTTTTGCAGTGTGGCCTTCTCCTTTGCATCGACTGCATAAGGGCTTGTAATCCACTGACCTTCTGGGATTTTGGACAATTTGGTGAAATGTGTCACTTTTCTCCGCATCTGTAACACTCCACTTCTGATCTCTGACCACTGCCAGACTGTCTTCCTCTGTAACTTTGGGATGGAAATCTTCTAGGTCCGAAGTTAGGACCGAAGTCTCTAGGCTTTGGCCCAATATCTTGGATTGTCATTTTGGATTCCAGCAGGTTGAATCTTGCATCTTCTTCCTTTCTTCTCCTATCATGCATCTCCTTCAGAGAGCAAATACCTTTTTGATATTTGCAACTGAGTTGGATAAATAATCCTTCAAGCTTTCTCCTCCTGAGGCACTGGCAGTAGGGTTTTGAGGAGTCTCTGTAATCATTGCATAAGCAGGTTGGGCTGGTGCAGAGGGGTCTCTGTTCTGATTCTGATTCAGAGCTCTTGTTCGAACTGTTGGCTGTTGGCTCCAGTTGGTAGGGTTCCACTGTTGCTGCTGATTTGGCATTGGGGGAATTGTTTGGGACCATTGTTGTTGTGGTTGAACCATCATTTGAGGCATTGATTGTGGCCACTGTGGATTTGATGCACTGTACTGTGATACTAGGGGTATTTGTTGGTAGGGGTAGGGGAACAGTCCCTGGGATTGTATTTAGTGGGTACATCATTCCTGGCATCAGAGGAGGTGGGACTCCTCTTCCTAGATTCATCGCCAATCTAGCTTCCACTTCATCGTACAGTCTTGCACCTTCTGTTGCAGCTTGCAGTGTGGCTGGTCTTTGCAGCTCCACAAACTTACGGACTTCTGGTTGTAATCCTCTGAGGAAGATTCCCTTCTGAATGCCATCATCTAGATTATGGTTGGTCCATCTCTTTAGTATGGACTCCATTTTGGAGACATACGCTTCCACTCATTCTCCAACAGACTGACTCAAGTTCATGAAATCTTCTCGCATCTGCTCTTCAAAACCTTCACGCCTGAATTTAGTGAGAAAGGCCATCTTTAGTGATCCCATATGCCAAACGTTCCTGCTGCTTGTCTCTCATACCACTGAAATGCCGCGCCCTTGAAAGTGGCGGGAAATATTGCCAACCAATGCTCAGGGGTTCTGGCATTGTTAGCCACACATGCTACCATAAACTCTGCTACATGAAGATCGGGGTCTTCATTGTACTCTCCCTTAAAAATTGGCAATGGGACTACATTCGTTGGCCTGTCATCAATATTTCCAGGACGGATCTGGCTTGGAGGTGGACCTCCAGCAGGAGGAGGAAGGGCTTGTTGTGACTTTGGGACTTTTGTAAAGAGTTTCGCAAGGGCGTCAAAGGCGGCTTCTCCCGCTAGCTCGTTCTCGGCTTTGATTCTTGCTTTCTCTCTTCTCACATACCTCTAAAGTCGTTCTAGTGCTTGTCTCCTGATGGCGTCATTCATGAGGGGGTTGGCTCCACTGTGTTGTTAGTGCTCCACAGAGGGATAACAGAAGGCTTCAGTCTCTGGAGGACTCTCTTGCCAACATTTCTTCTACTTTTTCCTTTTCAACGTCTCTGAATTCTGCTTTCATGCCACTGCACAGAGGAAGGTATTCGGTTCTGAAGGTGTTAAAATGCATACGTCTAAGCATTGTGGTGGTGTCATCATCATAGTAATGCCAGCTCCTGATGGTTTCAACAGTGTATGTTGTAAAGAACACTCTGTCTACCAACTTCCAGTGGGTTGCCAATTGGACAAACAAAAGATTGTCAGAACACCAAGCATCCCACATATCTTGCTATTGAGCGTCTACGAACAAGTCCCAGCTCTGTTCCTTCTTATTTTTGTGAACCTCCACAGACCATGACTCCTGAAGCTTCTTGACTATTTCCCACTTGATGATGTCTGGAAATTCTTCAATGAAGGCCAAATCCTCCATTGATACTCATTCTCTCTGTTCTACTCTTCAGTTTTGTGGGAGGAACTTTGCAGCTGTGATGCAACTTTCTACAGCTTCAGAGGGTAGTGAAAACAGACCGTCATAGAGGGACTTCATTAGAATGGCATTGTGCTTTCTCCATTGGGGAATGAATCTTTTGTAGAATGTTGCCTTGGCAATGAAGGCTTGCAATTCTTCTACAGTGGCAGGAACTCTACTATCCATTGATTTACTTCTTTTTCTACAGTGCCACTTCTTCCCCTTTCAGCCTCTGTTTGTGCTTGTTGATGGCAGTTTTCCCTGGCTGCGCACCAAAAACATGGAGCCCCAAGAGAGACACCAAGGAAATAGGGTTTCTACTGCAAGAAAATCTATCTTGTCATCATCAACAAGCTTTTTTATTAGGTTTTGTATGATCACAATGAAGAAAAGAACACCAGGCACAACAAATCTTCATGCAACATCATGTAGATCTCCCACGGATTTTATAAAATCAACCATATTCTTCATAATCTTCATAATCTCCATCAAAAAAACAAGAAAAACCAAAGAAATACACCACTTTTGCTTGGAAATACATCACATAGTATTCTTCTTTATTTTCTTCATAGTCCTTCTCTCTTCTCTCTCATGTAGATATATTGTTTTCATGCATAAAATTGACTATCTCTCACTTCTCTCTCTCTCAATGATACTCTCTCAAATGTACATAATCTCCTCACTACAATAATCAATAATCACACATAATACTCCTATCTTGGTCGTGGATACACCTTCCAAAAGGTATGTGTGGTATGAAGGGGCACCAGAGACTTCATAGTGTCCTGTGAGATCTGTCTTCTGTCACTGTCTTCTGTAACCTTCTGTGAATCTTCAGCAGTTACTTCTTCACTTCAATTAGCTTGGATAGAGCTTCCATTCATCCTTTCCTAAGACAAAAACACTTCCCAAAATATCCACACATCCATCATAACACTCAACAGAAACAACAGAACAGAACCACAGAGCAACAGAAGTACAGAACAACAGAGCTACAGAAGCTTACAGAACTTCATAGAAGATCAACAAAACCCATAAAAATCATAAAAACCAAAACAAAACCAATTCAATCTTTCATAAACCTCTTTACACAACTTCAATCATATCTCAAAACATTCATTCAACCATCTCTACTACCAAAACAGAAACAAAACAAAAGAAAACAGAAGAAAATCAGACCTTACAGAACCAAACATCCTCATCAAAAACCATCAAAAACCCTTCAAACTTATCCAAACCTTTCCAAACACTTCAAAATATCTTCAAATTCAAACAATCAGTCATCAAAAACAACAATTTATCATCAAAAACAACAAAAAATCAGCCCAAAAACCAACATATTTCACACTCAACAAGGCTAGAAGAGGAAAATGAAAAAAAGGACCTTGCCACAATGGCCGGTCATGTAAAAAAAGGGATGGGTGCCCATGGGATTTTAGGGCTTGTATATAAAGTTCAAAAAGTGAATGAAAGCTCATTCTTCTGGTGTGTGGCAATAAGAGTCTTCTTCTTCTTCTCTCCTTCTCATCTTCTTGCTTGTGCTCTTGAGAGAGGGTGTGAGAGTGTGAGGAAGTGAGTGTGTGAGAGTGAGGGATCAAGAGGGTGAAGCTCTTCACCATCTCCTCTTCTCTTCTCTCTTCTTACGCGCGCAGCTATGGAGGATGGAGCTTGGAGGTGGAGGAGGCTTGAAAATGCTTGAGCTTGCATCTAGGATCGTGGAGCTACCGGTGTGTGTGAGAGAGGATCCAACTCATATCGGCATCAAGGTAAGCTCACTACACTCATAGGATCGACGGCGCATCGGCTAGGTGAGAGACAGCCATTAGAGCTTGCTTGGAACACTTGAAACAATAAGCTGTCCGTGGGTCTTGGCGGTAGAGCGAAAGCTCCCACACTTACACAAACAAAACCCTCTCTCCCTCTTCTTCCCCCCCCTCTCTCTCTCTCTCTCTCTCTCTCTCACCAAACCAGCAACAAATAAACTGGCCAATGGAACAAAACCTAGATAATAGAGAGGGAGAGAGAGAGATCACCAACCTAGATAATCGCTATCAAAAAATACCCAAAAGACCAATCCTCGCAAGCAAAACCCTACAAACACACAATCAAAACACCAAAGATTAACAAATAAACCAATACAAATAAACAATAACAAAACTCACCCACTTTCCCTCTCCCTCCCGAACTAATCCCTCTCTCTCTCTCTCTCCAACCAACCTACCCTCTCTCTCTCTCTCTCTCTCTCCCTCCAACCAACCTCTCACCACCCCCCTCTCTCTCTCCACCTCACACACACACATATACTCTCACTAACCCTCTCTCTCTCTCTCCCTCCAACTAACCTACCCCCTCCCTCCCACCGAACCTCTCCCGTCTATCTCCACCTCACACATACATACACACACACTCTCTCTCACTAACCCTCTCTCTCTTTCTCCCTCTCCAACCTCTCACCATCACCCTCTCTAAGCTCTCACCACCCCCTCTCCAAGCTCTCACCCCCCCTCTCTCTCTCTCATCCACTCTCTCACCTCACACACACACACACACACTCTCTCTCTCTCCCTCCCTCTCTCACCAACCTCCCCCTCTCTCTCCACCTCTCTCTCTCTCTCTCACATACACACACTCTCTCACTAACTCCTCTCCCCCTCTCTCCAACCTCTCACCACCCCCTCTCTCTCACACACTCCCTCTCTCCCACTCGCTCTCTCACACATGCACGCACACACATGCACACACATTCACACATGCACACACTCTTTCTCACACACACACTCCCTCTTTCTCTCTCACACACACATGCACACACTCTCTCACCAATCCCTCCCTCTCTCTCCAACCTCTCACCACCCCATCCCTCTCAAACGCTCCCTCTCTCCCATTCACTCTCCCTCACACACATACATGCACACACTCTCTCACTCCCTACCTCTCCCTCTCTCTCCCTCTCCCCCATTCTCTCTCTCACACAAACACACACATTTTCTCTCTCTCACACACACGCATACATGCATGCACGCACACACACACTCTCTCATGCACATACACACACAGACATGCACACACACACACACACACACACTCTCTCTCCCCCTCCACCCCCCCCACACACATAAAGGTTGGCACCTCTCTTGGATGGTGGATTTGCTGGGTCTCTCTCTCTTTGTTGTGCAATGGATTGGATTGGCACAACAGCCATAGCACGGCAGTAGCACACAACTTGATAGATGGACTATGGCCATAGCATGACGATAACCCATCACAATAGCGGTGGCTCCTGCACTCTTGGGCACCCTGGGTGGTGGCCCCAACATGCGGCTTCTTAACGATGGGGGAATGGCCCTTGGGTGGTGCCCCTAGGCAGACCATTGGTCTAGACTATGGCCTATGGGCGGCCCACTGGCCTCGGCTGCAGAGGGAAGGAGAGAAGGCATGCATGATCTTGCAACTGTCACACCACCATGCGGGGATAGGCTTGGGACGCATCAGCAAAGCTGGGCCACTCTAGCCATACCCTTGAGTCCATCACCTCGAGGATGACTTTGTCATCGAAGTCAGAGTCCGCCGACCATAGCCCCATGCCCGTTCGTAGCCCTAGGAACTCCAAGGTTCCTGTTGCGTGTAGCTTTACTACCATTGCTACCATCACCCTGTGCACACCCATTTATTTGGGCCCTCGTAGAGACCGCTGTGGACTACAACCCCTCCTAAATACATACATACATACATACATACATACATACATACATACATACATACATACATACATACATACATACATACATACATACATACATACATACATACATACATACATATATATATGCATATATATATATGTATATACATGTATATATATATGTATATACATGTATATATATATGTATATATATGTAGAGAGAGAGAGGGGGAGAGAGAGAGAGAGAGAGAGAGAGAGAGAGAGAGAGAGAGAGAGAGAGAGAGAGAGAGAGAGAGAGAAAGAAAGAAAGAAAGTTATATTAACGTCTTCTAAAGACCAAAACTGGCCTATGAGACAAACTGTGATACAACTGATGAGGTCCAGCTATCCAAAATAAAAGTGCTGAATGAAAAGCTAAAAACTGGAAACTGAAAATACGGTGCTATGAGTGTGATAAGTGTCATATATGTGTATGTGCTTATGTAGCTCTGGTACTCCAGATAATGGCTACAAAAGGGGAACAAATGTCGGCTGTGATAGGGGAACAACTGTCGACTGTGATAAAGTGGTGCGATGTGTATATGTAACAGATGCAGGGAGATATACTATCCTGGGATATAGTAGCAGTCGTCGAAGTCGCTAATAGCAGGTGATCCCTCCTGGATGCAGGATGTGGTACATCGGCGGTGGAGAAAGAGCAAACTGGAGATCTGAGATCCAATGTGTCGAGTGTCATCGGATCTCAGTCTGCTGTCGATGTAGATCAAGAATCCTCCGGATCTCCTGTCAGTGTGGCTGTGGGGTTCAAAACCCCCGGATCCTCGTGCGGCGTCGGGTATGCTGGTCCTCAGCCTGCTGTAGTGTGAGCCCGGAGGTCTGGCTGGAGGCTGGTATAGTAGCTCTCACTCTGTCTGTCTGAAAGAACTGTGTAATAGTCGTCTGGGTGGGCCCCTCTCTGACTGGGACCCGCTATGTGCTCTGCTCTCTGATGTGCCATGCCTCTCCCAGAAAACGGCCAAATGATCTCTGATCCATATCAGTCATACATCCCTGAAGTGAGCTGCTCAATGTGTATCTAGATCTCAACTCTGAGTATGCCGGGCATCTGAGAACAAAATGCTCCTCACTCTCCACCTCTGATCTGCAAAGGGGGCATATCCTCTCCTCCCGTGGGATGCCACTGGCTCTGCCACTCTCAATCATAAGCTGATGTGAGAGAGAGAGAGAGAGAGAGAGAGAGAGGAGGAGAAGTCTTCCAAGGAGGCAACCATTGCTCATGATTGCCTCATTTTCACTACTTGCTTTGCTGGGTCTCTCTCTCTTCGTTGTGCAATGGATTGGATTGGCACAATAGCCATAGCACGGCAGTAGCACAAACCTGATAGATGGAATATGGCCATAGCATGACGGCAACCCATCACAATAGCGGTGGCTCCTGCGCTCTTGGGCACCCTGGGTGGTGGCCCCAACATGCGGCTTCTTAGCGATGGGGGAATGGCCCTTGGGCGGTGCCCCTAGGCAGACCACTGGTCTGGACTATGGCCTATGGGTGGCCCACTGGCCCCGGTTGCAGAGGGAAGGAGAGAAGGCATGCATGATCTTGCAACTGTCACACCACCATGCCGGGATAGGCTTGGGACGCATCAGCAAAGTTGGGCCACTCTAGCCATACCCTTGAGTCCATCACCTCGAGGATGACTTTGTCATCGAAGTCAGAGTCCGCTGACCATAGCCCCATGCCCGTTCGCAGCCCTAGGAACTCCAAGGTTCCTGTTGCATGTAGCTTTGCTACCATTGCTACCATCACCCTGTGCACACCCATTTACTTGGGCCCTCATAGAGACCATTATGGACTACAGCCCCTCCTAAATACATACATACATACATACATACATACATACATACATACATACATACATACATACATATATATATATATATATATATATATATATATATATATATATATGTATATATATGTAGAGAGAGAGAGAGAGAGAGAGAGAGAGAGAGAGAGAGAGAGAGAGAGAGAGAGAGAGAGAGAGAGAGAGAGAGAGAGAGAGAGAGAGGAGGAGAAGTCTTCCAAGGAGGCAATCATTGCTCATGATTGCCTCATTTTCACCACTTGCCCATCACCCTCACATTTCCACCTTTCCTATAATAAAGTAGCTTCAGTTTGGGAGTTGCAAGTTTTCGGAGCTCTCTTGTGCTTTGACACCTCCCAAACCTATAACTCAAGTAATAAAGTAGTATAGACACTGTGTTTCCCTAACTTGGATTTTTCCAAAAGGTTTTTTTTTCTCAAACTGGATGGAGCAAGAGAGCAAGAGAGAGAGACACTATGTGTGGGAACTCCAACAGTCATAATGTGTGACCTGCCTTCCCTTACTCAAATTTCATTGAAATAATAAAAAATGAAGTGACAATGATGGGTGATTGCTACATGCAATGTACATGTATGTGAGTATTGTCAGTGTGATGAATACACGGGTACTTAGATAGAGAGCCTTTATCCCGAATAGGATAGCCACTTGATCTTACACACACACACACACACACACACACACACACACACACACACACACACACACACACACACACACACACACACACACACACACACACACACACACACACACACACACACACACACACACACACACACACACACACACACACACACACACACACACACACACACACACACACACACACACACACACACACACACACACACACACACACACAGGTTCCATTAGTGTATTTGTGTGGGCATGAGAGATGAATTCCACATCTCATCATTACTTTATAGTGAGAGAAAAGTAGACCTATTATGGATTACTAAGGTGGGTTGCTTGAACTAATCATTGGATTAATTTGGTTGACTCTTTCTCTCACTCTCTTTTTCCAATGACAAGGGTATTGAGACGATATGTGCTTTATAACCTAACCCCTTTCTATTGCATGAAATATATAATTCTATGAGCCCCCTCCCCCCCCAAAGTTGATTGGTAACAATGGATCTCTCTCTCTCTCTCTCTCTCTGTGGTTGATTAAAAACATTGGATTTAACCATTGCCAATAGGGCTAGCTTGATCTCTAACAAAAATGGCTATTATTTCTAAATGTTTTCTCATACTTATGCCACCTTACACCAATGCATAATTGTGCCGATGTTAGGATCAACATGAGCACTATCTTCTTTGAGGCGTTAAGCCCAAATTAGATACATTGGAGCTTGCCAACATGTCAATCCTTTGATGGTAATGTCTATTTCACTTATTTACTCTAATACGAGAGTTTGTAATTGTGAAAGTATAAGCTATTATATCTTGAGTCCTTGACATTGTAGTTTGACATCAGTTTACACATAGAGCCTGCCATAGGTTGTGTACCAAACTTTTTTGATAGCTTTCATTGTTTTGTACATGTTTTGTTGTTCCTTCTTGAAGCTATGGTACATTGGTTTTGTAGTACCATTGTTCAATTGCACTTTCATCTTTAAATTATTCCATCCATCTATATTTTCCAATGTGCTTATCTTTCATTTGTCTCCAATATACTATTTGCACTATGTTTTGAGAGAGCATCTAGAATGATTTTGTTGAAAAGTGTACTATTCCTCTTCTTGCAATTTTGTGCCTTGCCTTTATTTGTAAATATTGAAGGTTGAAGTTCACGTGTAAGCACACACTATACATTTGAGATTTAAATTTGTTGAGATAAAACTTTTTCCTAACAAAATGCAAAGTGAGTGAGGCATAGCCTTGTGAGCTTTGCAATGATAGTGCAAAGCACAATAAAAGGCATTGCTAGCTATGCTAGCTAGTACATACTATAAGGAAAAATCACACCTCTCTATTTTTACTTGAATCTTATAAGACATTTATTCTATTATATCTTATAATGCAAGGATTTCACAAATGTAATATTGATCATAAGCTTATGATGCCTTCAAACCTGAGATGTTTTTTTAAAGAAATTAGGAAAATTAGAACACAAAATCTTTAGACTATTATGTCCCCCCACTTGGCGCTCATGTAAGTATTCTTAATGCCTTTCTTACTAGGCCTCTATATATATATATATATATATATGTCTATGTCTCTATCTCTTAATCGAGTGGCTACCCTAGTGACAAAAGCCACTAATTTTACTAACCTAATGACTCGGGTTCAAATCTCCTTTTTTTCTATGCCTCTAACTCTCTCTCTCTCTCTCTCTCTCTCTCTTTGTGTCCACCTTTCCATCATCATTACAAAACTCTCTCTCCCATTCGACAGATTCTACCAAGACTATTATCTAGCAAATTGCACCTCATCAAACTTGAAGAAATGTGAAAGCTTGCATCATTTTCTTTATGGCTCCATAGCAACAATAGTAGATTGCATAAAGAAATAATAATAGGAGAGGCTTAAGTATCTCTGATTCCATCGCCACAATCTCTAAAATGAAGAGAGGTCAAAGCCTCATAAAAGGCTGCAAGATGGATGAGAAGAGGAAAGCTACCACAAAAGCACAGAGAGAGAGAGAGAGAGAGAGAGAGAGAGAGAGAGAGAGAGAGAGAGAGAGAGAGAGAGAGAGAGAGAGAGAGAGAGAGAGAGAGCACAAATGGGGAGGTTCTTTACTTTGAGAGAGAGAGAGAGAGAGAGAGAGAGAGAGAGAGAGAGAGAGAGAGAGAGAGAGAGAGAGAGAGAGAGAGAGAGAGAGAGAGAGAGAGAGAGAGAGAGAGAGTGTGTGTGTGTGTGTGTGATGTGTATAAAAAATTACATTGTGTAATGAACAAAATCTAAGTAGAAGAAAAGAAACTTCTTTAATTCCAAACAAATTGATACAAATTCCAAACCCGTGCACTACCACCATCAAGCTTAGTTGGAAATTTAGATAGATGATAAGCGAAGAGCTTAAGGCTAGCTAGAAGAACTTTAACTAGGTGAAAGAGAAATTAATTATGGTTTTGGAGGGGTCTTCCTTCTATAGCCCAAGAAGGTAGTCTGGTCAACCTATTCAACCATATTATGAACATCTCCTAGTTGGCCAAGGAATATTCCCTTTATCATTAGCCCATAAGCATTTCCCTTGGACCCCCATTAAGGTGATCATTGGTCCCCCTAAGACCCCCAATGAGGGGCCACTTCCACAATGCCCAAGCCCCAAAATAGAAGGTCTATAGATAACTTTGAAAACCCCAACTTGATGCAATACATCTTGAGTTGCTACCAACTTAACTATTATGTCTTACCCAAAGGCTAGACCCACAATGGTCACTTTTTTACATCCGATCACATAGATCTCATTTGAATACAAGTCAAGACTCAGCCAATGTCTAGACTCACACATGGCTTCTCCTCATAATGTGGGTCTTACAACTTTGAGCACCATGGATCATTGGTGGCTCCTTACAAGGGTGGAGCATTGAGCATATCTAATAAAGAGAAAATTATATATAGCAATCATACTGCTTAAAAGACTTCTTTCACTAGAGAGGGACTTCTTAACTCTCCGCAGATCATAATGGTAACTCTAGCAGTGTACACTTCTTAACTCCAACCTCGACACCATCTTCTTGAAGTAGCCCAAACTCATCGTGAGAAGAAAGACACCATCTCTTTGTTACCACACATAGGAGGCTGACTTAAACGATCCTCTCGGTACATACAAGCTTGAGGCCATGCTTCCAATTGAATATGCTAACTATGTGTGACATCTCTACATCCACATACTTAAAAGAGAGTAGAACATTGTCACTGGCATAGAGAACACTTCTAAAGAAGAAAGAGGCCACCTCAAAGAAGTTGGCCTATTCTATGTAATGTTATTAATAAATAATCCTTTGTGTAGCCATAGCTTTGATGCTCTCTATCAATACCGTAATGACATCATAAGATTCCTAACACCCAACGACAAGAAGGTAGAGCTAGGGCTAGGGCTAGACATGTTTAGAACTGATGCTAGCTCACATAGCAAGTTCAAGCAGCATAGCACCACTACTCTCTATCAGTATTGAAAAAGAACTAACTCCAAATGAAAAGAAGGTGGAGCTACGGTTGGGGCTACACACATCTAGAATTGATGTCATCTAGTACAACAAATTGTTGCCCCTCCTTGGCCACACCTTTCACAGCCTATTGTTGCAAGAGGAGGTCAATGCCTATGGAAAAGGATCTTGCACAAGTGTTGCCACATTTGTAAGGCCCTCCTCAACATCCAGTTCCAACCTGTTATTAAGGAAGTAGTTTTGCATAAGAGCAACCCATTTGATTGCAAACTCCAATCATTTTTTATAGCTATTTCAAGAAGCATGTGTTGACAATAATCACACCATGAGCCATGCCACCACATGCAATACGTGAGATGGGCAATAAAGGCTAAATGGAGATAAACACAATATCCAATATGCAAACAACATGTTGTGGTAGGATAATCACATTGAAGATAAGGGGAGGGAGGAGCAGTGTTGTAGGATACATTAGAAACATTAGATCCATGGGGGAGTGGAAAAATGGAGACAAGAGAAATGCCAAAGGGTTGTGTCATCTCTCTCTCTCTCTCATATGGCATCCCCTTCATTAGTAAAAATATAGGCAATTTTAGTGAGGCCTAAGAGGTTGTTTTTAAGGAAAAATTTCCATTCCCTTTGCTTTTCCTTGCCATCATTTTCTTTGTCATCAACATAGCCTCCATCACATTGGTCTTCATCATCACATCATCATTTTCCCCATGCACGAACACAATCTCCATCACCATGTCATTATTATGAAGCATTTTCTTCATCATTGTTGCCACATCTCTTCGTCTATTTGTAATCGTGGTGTTATCCAAGTCTCAACGATTCATGATTGGCTTGCTTGCTTGATGACCATCATAGGTTTCTAACCATATATGGTTACAAAGGATTTTAGCATTTAGATCACTATGTTTCACATAAAGTAGATTGATAAAATTTTATTGACATATACGTGATCTACTCCATGAAGCAATGCCTTTAGTTTAAAATTTGGGCTGCATTTGATGTCAAATAGGTTAGTGCAAATGTTGGGTGAGAGTAAATGAAACTTAAATGTGTTTTTAATCATGTATGGAGAGAGAGAGAGAGAGAGAGAGAGAGAGAGAGAGAGAGAGAGAGAGAGAGAGAGAGAGAGAGAGAGAGAGAGAGAGAGAGGTCAAATGCATCAGTTTTTTGAAAGTGTGCTCAAGTAATGTAGTTTATTAATAAAGAAGCGAAACATGTATGCACAATATCTACAAGGAGGATACCTCCAAAACAGGGAGAGATACCTACGCTTACGAGTTCGGGCTACCCCAACCTTTGGAAAGCTTTGGCAGCTATCTTATACACATGCTTCTTCTTCCTAACCGACTAGAAAAGACTCTTCACATCTTGTAGGCATTTGCTAGAGGCTCTTCCTAACATGCTTCTTCTTGCTAACCGACTAGAAAAGACTCTTCACATCATATGCTTGATCAATGTTGTTTTTCCCAATCCTAGAGGCTCCATGGACCACTCTATTTGTAATGGACAACATAGTGTAGCATGTTGACACCCTTATGACTCCCCACATGAGCCAGAATTCTTCTACCATCACCCCCAGGATCACCTGCTTTAGGGGAATGGTGCTATGAAAACCTGTCTAAACCATCACTTCCTCAAACTTCTTCCACACTCTGTGGACTGGGAGACGACGGTCCCAAAACAAGTGGATCACATCTTCATCCTTTGAACATTCTGCAACAAAGAGGGTAAGAAGCACTTGCACTTTTGAACTTGCCTTTCTTTTTCTTCCTAGGGAGTTTCAAAAACAAGATCCTCCATATAAACATAGTTAGATGAAAGAAGAGGGTTCTGGCCCACCCTTCTTGCTCCCCTTACCCATACTTCCATGGAGTCTTGAGGGAATTTGGAGTACCAGTTTGCTTTAAGGCCCATTACACACGGCCATTTCCCACCTAGTTTGTAGGCATAGAAAAACTTAACTTGGGTAGGCCACTCAGTTACACATTGGGTATGGACATATTTTTCTACCTAGTAGTTCATTCGCAGGTGTTTACACACCGCTCACCACTTGGCCGTCGATCACTTTCCAACCTAACATAAAAAATCAATATTAATCAATTTAACACCAAGCTTTTACACTAGTCAATCTCTGATTATCGACACATTAATCAACATTGATCAACCATTGTCACATATTAATACAATTAACACCAACTTTATCGAACAATAGAGAGTAGGGGAGTTGAACACGTTCACCATGCTATTGAAGCATGGATCTACCCATCTCTCTGCGAGAAGGTGGAAAGAGGGAAATTTTTATTGATACACCACCCCTCTTTCCACCTTCCCACCTGCAATGCATATGGTCTCCATTTTGTCGTCACTATCTTCGTCGTCCACCTCTTTCGCTAAATCAATATCTCCAAATATTGTTCTTAAATTTTCATTCTCTCTTTCTTGAAACATGGTTTGAGCGATGTTGTCCCTTCGAGCTGCTCCTCCAGGTTGACTAGATCTCGGTTTCATCTTTGCTAATTGAGCTCGTTGAACTACTTGTGTGGTATCCATGCTAGTTAATGCAATAACCTTTGCTAATCCATTCCTCAAACTATTTTGTTGGTTTGTATCTTGTTGATATGTGTTATTTTCTCTCTCCAATTGTGCTGTTGCTTCACGTATCCATGCATCATCAAAACTGTCTCCATGCACAATGCACATATTGTGTGAAACAAGGCATGCAACCAGTATCTTTGGGACATTTTGGAGAATCATATCACATCTATTCAACAATATGTGAAATCGAGCTTTAAGGATTCCAAAGGCTCTTTCAATTGGCATTTGACTACTTGATTGTATGTAGTTCCAATAGTAACGCTCTGGAGATAGTCCATCCTTGCTACCCTTGAATGGAGGTAGTATCCAAAATCATGTAGGATAAGCGCAATGACCAAGATGGCAATATTGACCCAATGCTCCATTTGAGCATCGCTTTCCCAAGTCTGAGCATTGGAAAACATTCCAATCATGCATTGAACCTGCCCAACCAATATCATAATCCCAAACAACACAATTGGTTGCTACAGTGATTTGAAGGATCACTAAGTGGAAACCCTTTCTGTTAAAATAATCTTCACAGTTTTGTCTTGGGGCAATGATCAGTATATGACTGCCATCTACATCACCAACCACAAATGGTATGCCTCGAAGGGCCTAAAATGCATCTGCAAATTTTATCATTTGTTGTGTATTTGTCCACTTTATGTATGCATCGTGCAATCCAGATATTAGCAATGCATCAGAAAAATCCAAAACAATCATTTGTGTAAACAGTTGAAACCTCATACAAATCAGTTATAAGTCCTAAATTCGAGCCACTCGCAAGTCGATGTAAGGCCACACAAACCCTCTCAATGGGGATTGCTCTACGATAATTCGTATTCTTGTGTTGTAACTTCACAACAAGGTACTCAAATGTGCTTTGACTAACTCGTATCTTGCTCTTAAACATTCAACTTGAATAACTACCTAACAACCTTTGCTCCATAAAAGTTTGTGGTCTAGGACATCCACCATGATCGACGGTTGTGCCTTCGATGCACTATTCTAGAACGATGAATAGTGAAACCTCGAGCCATGCACTCCATCATAAAATGTAAACACATAGTGTCCTTATCACCATCATCTGAATAATAACTCGAACATTACCATAACAGTAATCACAACACCAATGACACAAATTACGAGCACATTGTCATCATTCATTCACCTATCATATGAAACAATAGAACTTTATGAGATAACTCTGCATTGACTTCATGTAATTATACATGAACATTTCAAAATAGACAAGGACTCAATAATCCATGCTCAAGCCATTACTTAATCCTTCTTAAAACTCTTGACTACATCTAGCAGACCAGACACTAAGGAGGCAAGTGTATCCATGATTACGAGCCTTTGCTCTTCTAATGCTTTCTTCTCCTTTGAGTTTGGTTTTTGGTTAGCCAACATTAGTCGAGTGGTGCTAGACATGTCACTAAGTGACTCCTCTATATTTCTATCTTTTTTATGCCATAGTCCTTGGGTGCTCACTTAATCGGGTATAGCCTTCGGAGGTTGATCGGAGGCAATGTCTTTTGAAACATTGGAGCTTGGATAATTAGGGATAGTTGTACTATTGTTTTTAGACGAAGGTACACCATTGATAGTTGAATCATGTGCATTGCTGACAACATTTGCACGATTCCACATGTATTCATCCACAAGATCATACCACTAGCAAGTGATCTTACAATCATTGCTTGATATAGAATTCTATGCCTTGTCCTTTCGGTAGGCCTCATAGACATGTCCCCAACATTTCCTACATGCCTCACCATCTTTGTCAATTTCTGGAAATAGTGATGCTAGATGTGTAGCCACCTTGGACCAAATATCAACTCCTTGCTTTGGTGGCTTGGAAAACTCTGTGCTCATCGACCCTCAGATGTGAGTGAGCAGAACTATCCAAGCATCCTTCCATTGAGAATTAAAAAAAAAAAACAGTTGTTTGATCTTGTGTTTGTCCTGAAGTTTCTTAATTCTTTCCTTTCAAAGATCTCTTTGGTTTAGGAGGTTTTGGCACGTTAGACTTAGACAAGGCTCATTGTATGTGTTGCTTACTAGAACTTTCAAGTTGTGGGATGATGGACACCTAGGTCTCAATTGCGTCAACCTCATCACATGTGTCTTGGGTTTCATCAAAGGAGCTTATTATTTTTTATCCTTATGGAGAAGATACCTGTTGCAGTAGCTATGAAGGACTAGGTTGAGGGTCATGTGGTATTAGTGGTACAAGTGTATTATTGTGCACAGTTATGACTGCCTCTATGCCTAGTTGTCTTGGATGTTGAAATGGTGTGAATTGAGGATGAGTGGCAACCAGGGAGGGTGACTTGGAAAGGCACTCACTGGAATGCATGCACCTACACTTTGACTTGGAATAACTAAAGCTCATGGTGCCACATGGAAATACATTAGATCATTGCTTATCATGGGGTCACTACTCATTTGGGACATAAATTATTGATACTCTTCCATAGGATTGGTATTTTGGGATTCCATTTTGCAACAGTTGTATGTATGAAAAAGCATTATAGATTGTTTCACAAAGTTGTTTCTTAGTGGACATGATCAATTGAAAAAAGTTTAGGGTCCTCAAGGAATAACAACTCTTTCTTGACTTGAAAACTTCCGTAGGTTGAAAACGAGTTCATGCATCGGAGAGAGAATTGCTTGAGGGAAGGGGAAGGAGCTCTGAGAGCAAGGGAAGATCGGAGAAGCTGCATTATACTTTCCTAAACAAATTTTCTAATGCTCATGTAGGGGGGAGAGCTCATCGAACCACAAATGGCCCTCATCCACCACTCGTCTAATCATCGAATCCACATCATGCACCACAGGCCTCTTATCAAAACAAGATCATGCACAAGAGAGAGAGAGAGAGCAGCTTCTAGTCCAAATGCAACAATAGGGTAAGAGATAGAAGAGAAAGTGCCTTCAAATTTTGTGTAGAACACCTAGCAAATACCTTTGCCTTGACTAATGATGGAGCTTTCGTAGACAATAGTCCTGATGAGCTTGGTATAATGAGCAAGAAACATCAACAAGTCATCAATGAGTGGGAGATCGATCACCTGGGAACATGGACTTGCATACAAAGAGAAGGGAAAACATTAGTGCAATGGGAGAAAGCCGCTCAGGGCCCACCTTGAAACTGTGATTGGAGCTTGACAATGAAAGTCACAACAATGTGGGGGAGCTCCCTTGCGATGTTCAAGCCTAAAACATGGTGGGGGGAGCATTGAATGCTCCCCAAACCATGCCTGTTTGGCCGTGGCTAGTGTGTAAAGGGCCAGCAGCCCTTTTACGGAATCCGGGCTTATGATTGGCCCTTTTCACGCACACTGGGCATCCTCAACCTTGGGCCTAATTTTTGCTAGATATACCCCTAACTTTTGATGGAATGCTTCCTGCTTTTTGGTCAATTGAGCGGGACTCCCTTCTGTGGGCCTAAGTTTTGCTAGATATACCCCTAACTTCTAATGGAATGCTTCCTGCTTTTGGTCAATTCAGTGGGACTCCCTTCTGTGTAGCCCGAAATCAGAGGGAAGGGCATCATGTGGAGTCAAGGCTGTGGGCCATTCCTCTTTCTTCTCACTGAAGATCTCCACCATCTAGTTGAGCTCCCTATTGATAAGGATGTAGTCCTTGTGTAGATCCAGCCACAATTTCTAGTCATGGGAATCCCAATCCATACGTCTATCCACATGTGCATACCCTTAGCATCTATGGCTTTAGATAAGGACTCCTTGGTGCTCAATGGGTAGAATCCATCTTCATATGCCACTGACTAGGCCCAGAGGGATTGGGAGTAAAGCTGGGTCACCCTTTGTGCATCCCCGCCACTTGGTGCTACCTAAGATTTCTTACTGACTAACCAAGGCTTTTGTATTATCTAACCCTTTGATGGAGAGCTTAAATCTTGAACCAAAGATGTGATAAGAAAATCCTAGTTTGCATAGTGCAATTTTGCACCTTGTTTGTAATACAAAGTGTTGCAGCAATCCATGCCATGGTTGGGACTAGTCAAGTCTTTGGACCAATGAGAAGCATGACCTATTGATCTTGGCCTTTAGGGATTCTAGGCCCCACCTGCCCTCCTCCTCTGGGATATTAATTTGAGCCAACTCACAAAGGGGCTTTTAAAAAAATCCCCATATAACCATAAGTAGGCTTTGAACAACTTCTCCACTTTCTCCCAATTCGACTTGTAGAAAGGGGTCGTAGCACCAACTAACATTGTGTATGAGCAGAAAATCAATTTGACCATTGTGACTCTGCTAACAAGCCCCAAGTATGACTTGTCCAGTATTGCATTTTAGCCTTTATCTTTCCCATAAACCATGCAAACTTTTGCACTAGAGTGATGCCAAGCCCTATTGGGCAGCCTAGGTACCATAGGACTTGACCTGGGTGTATGCATCTAAAACCTAGCTCCTCTAGCCAATTCGGGGTCTGTTCTCAAGACAGATTAGAAAGCTCAGTCTTGGACAACTTACCTTTGACCCTAATGCTGTAGAGAGCTCCTCATAGACTTTCATAAGTGACCCTACTGTCTCCAGTGAGGCTTGAACAACGTTAATGTTATCATCCCGTGTTAACCCTTAGACGAACAAGGTGGAAAATCTGGAAAATCTAAAGCAGAAGACAAAGGCCAAGGAAAATCTGGAAAATCTAAAGCAAAAGAAAAAGGCCAAGGCAAAAGTGAAACGGAAGACGAAGGCACGCCAAGAAAAATATGGAAACACAAGAAGCGCAGAAAAGTCCTAAATAAAGGAAAAAGGCGCACAAGAAAAAGTGCAAGTCAATACTTTTGTAAAAGAGTGCAAGCGCATCATGATTTAATTTTAAGAGTATCGGGCTCTCACTTGTGCAATTTGTAAATGTAGACGGGCAGTGACAAGGGATCTAGGAAGATAAGAGGACAAGGGGAAAAAGGACCTAGGCCATGGCCGGCCATGTAAAAAAGGGGATAAGGGGATGACCGCCCAAAAGGAATTAGGGTTTTGTATATAAAGTTGAAAAGTGAATGAGAAGCTCATTCTTGTGTGTGGCCAAAAGTGGCTCTCCTCTTCTTCTTCTTCTTCTTCTTGCTTGCTTGAGCTTGTGTTTGAGAGAGGGAGTCTGAGAGGGTGAGGAACCGGGGAGTGAGGAGCTTATGCTTCAGAGAGGGAGTGTGAGAGTGTGAGGGAGTGAGTGTGTGAGGGTGAGGAACCGGGGAGGAGAAGCTCTCCATCTTCTCCTCTCTTCTTCTCTTCTCTTCTCTTCTCTTGTCTTGCTCGCGGCAATGGAGCTTTGAGCTTGCTTGAAGCTTGCACTTGGATCGTGGAGCTATCGCAGTGTGCGGGAGAGGAGGTAACTCAATCGGCATGGATGTAAGCTCACTACACCTATAGATATGGATGACGTATCATCTATGTGAGAGGTATCCATTAGTGCTCGGCTTGGAACACTTGAAACAATAAGCAGTCCGTGGGTCTTGGTGGTTGAGCGAAAGCTCCCACATTTTGGTTCCGTTTGCCGGGACCAATGGATTCGAGCCTTGAGCGCTTGCATGCTTCGAATCGAGCATCGAAGTAGGGTTTTCCCCGAACTGGTGTTTGAGATAGATAGGCAGGAAGTGAGGGAGTTTGAAGAGGTGTTCGATCTCCTTAGCAAGGAGGTTTTTGGTTTTTGGACTTGGAAAAGCATGATGGAGTAGTGTAGGTATTTCCCTTATGATTTTTTCTTGCATTTAGAAATGATAGGAGCAAAACATTGGAGCACACATCAATAGGGTTTTTTATTGCTGTATAGTAGGCTGAAATAGGAAAAAGAAGGACAAAAAATGATTTTTTGGGTTAAATGTTGGTGAAGGGAGTAAGACTAAGGTGAGTGCAGGCCGCCTAGGTAGGGTGATAAGGGGCCAAGAGTGGCAAGAAAGGCCACATTTTGCATTGCAGGGTTTCAGGAGAGCAGGAGAGAGGGAGAGAGCTTCATCGCATGGACTTGCTTCGATCTGGTCATTTAGGAGTTATTTGCCCAGCCTAGGTAATTCCACACCTTCCCCTACTTGAGTAGCTTGGATCTGGAGATGCTCAGTATAGGTAGGAAGGCCTCGATTGCTCGGCGCGATGAATTCTTTGAAGTTCGGCAAAATTGTGTCGTGGTGGTCGGCTCGTCTGAGTGACGGCGATTCTGGGCTGAGTCCCAGAATCGGCCCTCGGACTGCTCGGCCATTCGGCCCCCTCGACCAACCACACTCAAACACCCTTCACTTGGCCTGTCTTAGTGAAGCATTCGGACCAACTTTGAAATTCTGCCTCAGCCCTGCCGACTCGGCCCAACCCCACTCAGACAAGGTGATATTCGGCCCGTTCGAATTCACCATTCGACCCTCGGCCCACTTGACTCAGCCCACTTGCCTCGGCCCAACCTGACTTGGCCCTCGAACAACCGCACTCAGACTGGCCGAATTTGACATTCGGACCAGTTACATTCGACCCTTTCTCATTTGACTCTCGGCCCTCGGACGAGGGCCGAATCGGGCATTTGGCCCCTGTAATTCGGACTTGTTGGGCCGAATATGGATTTTTTCAAATTTTAACATGTAGACCTTGAAACTGACCGAAAGACCATATAGAGCCGAAACCACATCATAGATCTATCACTGGGTTGAAATTTAGAGCAAGTAGTTCAAAACTTGGCTATAAACGGTCCCTCAAATTGCGCATGGCATTTACCGTAATGGCCCTGCGGACCGGGGGGGACTGCCCCCCCCATAGAGGGGACTCTGCCCCCTCCACACCTCCCCCAAGTAGGTTGGAGAGAAAATGCGCGCCGTGACAGGTCCTCCAAATTAGATCCTAGTGTAGTCATGGATTTACACAAGCATGGATTCGTACCTGCAAAAGAGCAACCAAAATCCCATACCCGAACAAAGACAAATAGAGATCCTAGAACCTCAATGGGCCAATCTAGCCAACAAGGGAAAAAAGGCCACATCGCAAAAACACGTATGTGTTGCATTCGAACTGCATCTAGTAAAAGTGAAAATCAACAACATCAAGCTACAACTGCGAGGATGACTAGATATGTCAGTCCTGATGATAGATGCACCTTGAATAGCACTGCACATACGATCCAAGACATCAGTGGAGAATCCACATCTGGTCGTGCAGTTGGGGACTCAAGGGAATTTGTCAGAAGGCTTAAATTTATAATCCAGCAATTGGAAGATGAAGACATAGTACCGCCTGCTTATCTTAGGGTCAAACTCACCGCGAAAAGAGAGCACACTATCGATGTTCTGATTGATGAAGGAGCGGATTTTAATATCTTGACCTATGAAGCATGAACCCTAATAGGCCAACCAGAGCTCACACCGACTGATGCAACTCTTAGTCCTTACGGGGGACATCCACAAGCACTTATAGGGAAATGCAAAATCCTCGCGACAATTGAAACTGAAAGCTTGCCTATCCTATTTCATGTTCCTCCGAATAGTGTTGATTGCGGAAAGGAAACCCTCCTAGGAAGACCCTTCAAAAGGGCGACCAAGTGTGAGGCCGATTATGTAGCACAAAGGATACACTTGACACTACCAAGTGTGAGATTAGTCATAGCCTTTAGCAAGGGTGACCTCATCGAACCTTGAGGAAAAGGTAAGGAAGGTGCTGACATAATAGGCAAGCCTAGTAATGAGAGCAAGGACTTGTTGAAGGAGTTGATACAAGCACAGGTTGAACAACGAGAACTAGTGAGTGAGGCCATGATTGAAACAAGAAGGTCAGAAGACAATGCCAAGGACGGGCTTTGGACTTAAAAATATCGTAGAAGACCCCAAAAGAAGCCCAAGCCTTATAGATGAAGGCATCGATGGAGAGCTAGCACAACATCGAGATGGATATCCAAAGCGTTGCTACATGCTCAAAGGTATTACGCAGGCAACCGATGGATTTGGATACCAAAACCCCTTACTAAACCTCCTCTATTAGCTGAAGGCTAGACCGTATCAAGAGCAAAGAAGCGTAGGAGAAAATCTAAACAAAAAACCAAGTCTCGAGTCAAAAACATTGGAGTGATTGAGCCCCTCACGATCGAAATCAAGAAACCAAACGGGACTATTCGAAGGATAGATCCTCAGCCTAGCATGCTTGACGAGCAGATATTAGACATGATCGTTGAGGGTAAGAAAAAGCCACCAGTGCCGAAGGAACCTTGGATTTCCCAAGAGGATAACAGGCATCATAGGCACAACATTGCTCATGGCAAGGTTAAATGCTCAACAAAGCAAATGGCAAAATCATCTAACAGCCACAAGTAAATCTTCCAGCGAGTGTCAGAGGCACTTAGGAGTCCCAAGTCTCCTACACCCTCTTTCTCAAAACGGACACATGAAGCACAATAGCAGTCGTCAAATGCAGTTGCTCAATCCCGATCTCTTTCCCATCTAAGCTTCTAGATGTCCAGGAGGTGGGACATGACACCACCCGTAGCTCTCGGCCCAAAGATATGCTTGTGCAATCTATTGTGACTAGATCAACTGAGGCGATCTTCACAAGTGAATGCTGGAAGGGAAACAAAGGACACAACCACTTCCAATCTGCTTGAGGACCTGACATTGCAATCTACTAACAGTAGTCAGTCCACTGAACTAGCTGCTACTACTTGAAATTAGGGATCACAGCAGCCACAGCCTTTGGTCGCGTGACGATACCCCTTGCGGAATACGTCCTTAGCAATTCACCTATGGAAGAGGTGTCGCAACCAACATCCTTGACACCTCAAGCACTTCCAAAGCACCTAAAGCGTAGGCTTGAGGAGAAATCTCTCAAAGAGGTGGCCAAGGAGAGGGCGCATCTGACCAATCAACCTAGCAAGGCTATTCAGCAGGCCGCAGTCATGCCCCATGAGGACACACTAGAGAAAGAGAATGATGAGGCCCAACCAAACACATCAACGATTGACCTAGTTTAGGGTCCTAAGTCCTTAAAGGAGACACCGCAACTGCCCAAGAAAAAGAGGACAAAACAATGGAAACAACGGCAGTTGCAAGTGGTGGTAGACACCAATAAGATTGAGATCAAGAGTGTCGAAGAGCTAAGGAATAAAGCATCAGGTCCACCCATGAATGAACCCACTGCCATATCTCCTAACAGCGGTGAAACCTCAGACACATCCATGTACTCTGAAAAATCAAAGCAACCATTACCATCAACGGTTGCTTGCAACACTCAATCCATCGACCAACAGAACTCACATTGACCAATCAAGAGTGGATACAACACTGTCACAATAGGGTGACAAGACTATACCAGCTACATCTAAGGAGAACCATGACACAATAGCAGAAAGGCCTTAGGAGAAACATGGAAACCACGAGAGCATAAGCGATCCTAGCGTTGACCGATCTTGTTCATCTAGGCCTGAGCCCCTAGCTATGCTAAAGCCTAGGGAAACTCCTAGAACCTTGCATGAGATAGCAATCGAGCAAGCCCTTGTTGAACATAGAAGTGTTGCAAAATGCTTAGCTGAGTTGGATGCTAAGCTCAAAGTGTTTGCACGTGTCTATGTCCTTGCAAACATGGGCGCATTCCCTAAGGAGCAGCTTAAAGAATACTTGCCATTTCCCCTATCCTGGGAAGAGCAAGAACATCTTGACGAGCACTATGGTAGGCTCTTGCATGAATGCATGCGACTCACCTTTGACGAGGAAGCCGATGAACTATGCTTAACCGTAACATTCAATGATGTGCTTTGCCAACCAAATCTCTTAGAAATAGAGAAACTAAAGCGACAATCAGAGGGTCGAAGTCAATTTGAAAAACATTGGTTTGAAAACTGCGTTGCAATGGCCGAACTAGGAGCCCAAATTATGACGGTCTCAGAGGAGCGGTTGGCCAAATGGCGGTCTCAAAGAGACCCAATCTATGTGGCATCTACTTCCTTTCGAGTACTGATTGCCATTCGGGGTATGGACTTAGCCGAAACTAGCCAAGAGAACTCTTTGGCTGATAAGGTTCTCACTGAGAAGGAGCTACATGTTGCAAGTAGACTCGAACAAGGTACCATGATACTTGACGTTACAAAATACTTGATGTTATTAAGAAGGCTACCACGTGTACTGGATGCGTGTGCCACACTTCAGTACAATCCTGAGTTCTACAATTGGTTTTTATCCTCGCAATGTGACATGGGTTCGTAAATATGTACATAAATAAACAATGAGTTTTGTCACCATGTATAGATAATATCAGCACACACAAGCAATGATAGTCAAGTGCAAGGGGAAGAGTTGGGTTTGACAGGTTGAGCTCCTCAAATCCTCCTCTGACCACACACATCTTGAAGGCGTGTGACCATTCCTGCCTCCAGGTGGAGGGCATGCAACCCTCAGTACTGCCATAGGAAGCCCTAACCAACATCTCTGATGGCGTAGATGGGGCACCGTCACTTTCTATACACCATTTTCCTTTTCGATTTGTCCTTCCGAGGATGAGCCCTGCTCCACTCCATCACGACTAGCCCGCGCAACTTAGCATAAGCCAAGATTTGCTAATGGCTAGAATACGCCCCGCAGTTGAAGCAAAGCAAATATCATCACGAGGGCCGTCCCTCTACAACAAACACTGCATGACTCACCTCACAGCACTCCTCCTCATATGCACTTGATAAACAACTATTCAATCCCTTCCATACAAATAATTCTACCCTACCTCAAAGCCTAACCTTGGTTTACATTTTGCAGGTTCCTCTACAATAGCCGTCATGGAGCACCCAGTGCAGCTGGCTTGCAAAGACGCTATCCACTGTCGGAGGGAGCATGCGGCACAAGTTCCTCCGCCAGAACGCTATGTGCCTACCCTTAAGAGGTATGCAAAGAAATGAGGCCCCAAGCGACACTGCCCCGGACGCAGGCCAAACGCTTCCTAGGCCAGGAAAACAAAAGCTCAAGGGAATGCCCGGGGAGTGGCGACCCCGGCCATGCGGGCCCTCCCCAGAAGCTCGGGCACTAGGTGCTCAAAGGAGGAGAAGGAAGCTCTATTCAAGAAGGAATTTGATGAATTGTTTCGAGGCATTCTTGAGATCGAGGCGGCTAGGGACTATACCTTTTGGGTCCCAGTTGACGTCTTCCCTGCCTAGCCTGCCAGGAGCCACCACCGACACAGCCCCAACCACCTGACCATCCAAATTCACCCCGTCTTGTACAAATCAAGTAGGCCCTATGTTGTACGAGCTGCTTGCCAAATGTCATCCTGCCACAACTTTTTGTTTAAGTGGTTAAAGGGGTAAGCCTCCCCCAACTGTACAAACCTTTCTTACTACTAATGCATGGCATGTCTTTAACAAGCTTAGATGAGATGCATCACAATCAACACCATAGGATGTAGATGAAGTAATATATTTTTGCGTTGCAGCTATTCGTCATAATTGGCGCATGTGATTTACATATACTCTCATGAAGCATCAAGTGGATGTAGGACGACACATGTCTTTGTATGAAAGTGTTCAACGCCCAAGTCACCGCAAGACTACCAACCTCACAAGAGCCATAATGGAAGCCCCACCGCCGAAAGCAAAAATCACCCTTGTGATCGTCCACATCATGTGGCCCACAGCGTGATCAGCGGCAACTCTCTCCTTCTGGGTCAAACTCTACACCTGGCACTCACGGCAGCTCTGTTACCTCAATTGTACCAACATCGCACGTCACAAAGAGGTTTTATAAAATCTCCAGTGTATCTTCCTATCCCAATGACGGTTTCTCTAGCAACGAGGCTAGGGCACAGTCATCGCTGTAATATCCATTTCCAGAGCCTTCGAATCTCGACATTTTCCAACCCATGGAAAGGCTGTGGCCTCAATGTATTGCAATGGTTGTACTCATGTTATTCTTATTTAATTTAAAAAAAAGTGTGGGAAAGAAAAGGAAAGGAAAAAAAGAAAAAAAGAAAAGAAAAGAAAAGAAAAGAAAAGAAAAGAAAAAAGCACTCACAATCATAGCACGACACCTAGGGGTCCTCAAATTAGGTACGCCTAGTGACCTTGGTCGATTGGCCCCATCCCTAGTCCCCTAGCCCTCTACACATCCCCCACAATTGTTCAGGGCACATCAAGGGTAGGACATACCTAGGGAGCTTGTCTTGCCTATGGTTAGACCTGTCACCCTAACCCATTTGCACGATTCCTTTTTGCACTCCGCCTTAGTATCATTGCAATTGATCATGGTAAACACCGCACGAATGGCCATGAAAAGTACACCGTACTCGTCGAGCAAGCCTAGTAGCTACTAGCTACCGAAAGTTCGGTGTCAATGTGTTCGATTATGCTACATCGTACTATCACAATGCAAAGGATGTCTCATACATCTTCATGTGTACTTCTTCTCAATAGGGACAACTTTGCTTCATCCACATGTTGTTACGAGGAACCAGCCCGTGGTCTTCTAACTACGTAATATCTAAGTATGCACGAGCACTTACATAACACCGAAATATATACACAGTTTGGGTCCTCAAGTGCAGGACAATACTCTCAACTTACTTAGAGTTTGATCTGTCTCCCAAACTAATTGAACTACGTCTTGTGCACGATAAAGAAGACTAGCACTACCTCGAGGGAGAGACCATATATGAGAGGTTTTCAATTGCAGGTATTGAACACTCCAATGAAAGTGTCGTTCGCTCTTCATCGACACTCCACTCTGAATTCTTATCCTTTATCATCCTGCAAGCCCGCCAAGAATTGTCATGTGTAGAATCCCCAAAAACCAATACCTATGCCAGCCCAGTGCAATTCCCAATAGCAAACAACCCTACCCCCAACTCCAACCACCCTACCACCAGCCACCCATGCCAATGATGTGGCCCCAACAACCTTCATCTACCCACCACCAGAAATCCTCCAAGGCAAACACAGACGTCCTTGCTACCCACGTCTTCGACGCATGCTAAAGCCTGCTACCTACGACTGTGAGTGCCATGGGACTGGCAATCGTCTAGGAGGGGGTAATATTAACCCTTAGATGAAAAAGGTGGAAAATCTAAAGCAAAAGACAAAGGCCAAGGCAAATTTGGAAAATCTAAAGCAAAAGACAAAGGCCAAAGCAAAAGTGAAACGGAAGACAAAGGCGTGCCAAGAAAAATATGGAAACACAAGAAGTGCAGAAAAGTCCTAAATAAAGGAAAAAGGTGCACAAGAAAAAGTGCAAGTCAATAATTTTGTAAAAGAGTGCAAGTGCATCATGATTTAAATTTTAAGAGTGCCGGGCTCTCACCCGTGCAATTTGCAAATGTAGACGAGCGGTGGAAAGGGAGCTAGGAAGATAGGAGGACAAGGGGAAAAAGGCCCTAGGCCATGGTGGGCCATGTAAAAAAGGGGATAACCACCCAAAAGGAATTAGGGTTTTGTATATAAAGTTGAAAAGTGACTCTCCTCCTCCTCCTCTTCTTCTTCTTCTTCTTCTTCTTCTTCTTCTTCTTCTTCTTCTTCTTCTTCTTCTTCTTCTTCTTCTTCTTCTTCTTCTTCTTCTTGCTTGCTTGAGCTTGTGCTTGAGAGAGGGAGTGTGAGAGTGTGAGGGAGTGAGTGTGTGAGGGTGAGGGATCGGGGAGGAGAAGCTCTCCATCTTCTTCTCTTATCTTCTCTTATCTTCTCTTGTCTTGCTTGTGGCAATGGAGCTTGGAGCGTGGAGCTTGAGGATGGAGCTTGCTTGAAGCTCACACTTGGATCGTGGAGCTGCCGGAGTGCGCAGGAGAGGAGGTAACTCAATTAGCATGGAGGTAAGCTCACTACACCCGTAGATATGGATGGTGCGTTGACGATGTGAGAGGTAGCCATTAGTGCTCGGCTTGGAATGCTTGAGATGTAGATGCCCCCTTGGAGGGCAAAGAAAGATCATCCCCCTCCTCCTGAGGTAGATAGGGAATCCAAAAACTCATGGATTACAAACTTTGAAATGTTTGAGGACAAAGGAAGTGCTACTAGTCATGCCGAAGAAGGTATTTGGGGTGGTGAAGAACTCCCAGAGGTGGCCTCTCAAACCTGAGTAGACAAGGGTGGAGAAGGGTGGGGCTCAAGCTGAGTAATGAGTGGGAACCAATCACTGCTTCTCAATGGAGTGGAGTAGGAAGTCAAAGAAGAGGAAGGAGTCAAGTACCACTGTCTCTTGAAGGAGCGGATTGACGAGGAGATGGTATCAAACAATCATTGTCTCTTGATGGAGTGGACTGTCGTCATCACCACTATACCCAAAAATAGGTGGGAGAAGACTACTGCTAGCATTGTGATGATCTGCAGGAGGTTGTAGCACCAATTGATTATCCATGTGCTCGAAAGGACTTAGTGTGCATCAGATGCATCTTTTGATAACTGATGTAGATAGCCGATCTTTGTGGCCCAAACAGAAGAGGTGGCACATGTAGTGCTGGGTGGGAGATGCATATACTCCAGGGGGTGGGGAGAAAAGGTTGAAGTTGGCAAGCATCGATGGTGGGCCTAGTGATGCCACAATAGGAGCACCTAGTAGACTAGTCATCTATTGGCCATGGGTACCAGTGTGCTTTACTAAAGAAGGAAGATGTGGAAGAGATCAACCCCCATGAACCATGAATCGAAATGTCCACCTCAAGGGGTGTGAGGGAAGTGTGAAGCACAAACCGCAATGTCTACCTTAAGGGGTGGGAGGGTAATGGAAGGGCTGGAAGTGAATTGCTAGTGGGAGGAGGATGCTGCTAGCTAGTAAGAGGTTGTAGCCAACAGTCAAGAGTAGTCGCCATCTAACTTGGAAGAGCCACCAGCTCTGCATATGCAGCTTTGAAAATAGAAGTAGGTACTGTAATTCCATTAGTAGTCAAGAAGTGCCTCTTGCAAACCGGGCTGGGCCACCAACAGACTGTGCAGAATTGCTAGCAGAAAAATGTAGGGTATAATAGTATGGTGGAGCTGCCAGAGCTGAAGGGAGGAGTCATCGTCTAATAAGGAGGTGCTACCAGTTGGAAATGCAAGTCCTAGCAGATTAGAAAGAGCCATTGGGTAGCAAAGAACATCTGCAAGTAGATTGGCTAAGACACCAATAGTAGGGAGGAGCTGTTGGTTAATTGGGAGGAGCCGGTAGCTGTCATAGGTTGAAGTGTAGACAAAAAACAACATGTATAGGGGAGAGCAGTCGCCAGGTAAGGTGTTGATGTAGGGGAAGAAGATGAGAAGTGGATGTTGCACCCGCCACCGGTCTTCGCCTTTATTAGAGTGGATGATCTTTGTCACTGTTTGAGTAGATCCACCTTTGATACCATGTCAAAGGACAATGTACCAGTGAGACAGTAGGGTTTGAAGGGAGGAACACAGAGTGAACTGAAGAAACACTGAGAAGAGAAGAGAAGAGAGAAAAAAATCTGATGAATGGAATGATGAAAGTTTGAATCATGGAGTAGCTGTGATACAAAGGAACAAGGGTGCCGTAGCACAAGGAAGATGTTGAAATGCATGGATTTAAGCATGGCTATGGTGGCTTGAACACGTAGAGTGAACTCGTGAAGACATAGAGTTGAAGATAGAATGTCACATAAGTGAATAATGTTCCAAGATTGAGACTTGGACTCATAAACACAGTCTTGTATGGTTGGACAATGATTTATACACTTGACTGAAAGGACAAAAGTACCATCATGTTGCATACTAAATGAAAGGAAAGTACAATGCTTTATAGCTTTAGGATAGGTCCACTTTTCTGAAATTGCTCCATACAAAGAGGCTATACTAGGTTTGATTGCCTAAATCTCAACACCCCTCCTCAATCACAACATGAAAGGCACGGCCTGTAAATTTTGGGCATACCACAAACATGGAAAACACTAGAGGCTATTGTAGAAAAGGCTAAGTGTGGATACCAAAAACATGGTGGACATCTAGAGGCTGTAATAGGGGCCTCACAAAGTGTACAAAGGCTATAATGCCAGGTTACATGAGGAGTTTACAACCTGAAAGTCACCATCTGTAAAGTTTGGGCACACCACAAACATGGAAAACTCTAGAGGCTATCGTAGAAAAGGCTAAGTGTGGGTACCAAAAACATGGTGGACATCTAGAGACTGTAATAGGGGCCTCACAAAGTGTACAAAGGCTATAATGCCAAGTTACATGAGGAGTTTACCAAGCTTATGATAGAAGCATTAGGGCATATATAAGGCTTCAAAAAAGTCTATTAGAAAATTCAAAATATAAGGACTGATGAGGTTTGTCCTTCTGCTCATGATAGTCTTCTTCTTTTTCTTCCTTTGCTCCATGTTCTTCTTCTTCTTTTACAGCTGCAAGATAGGCCTTTTGAGATCTCTTTCTGGCATGACAGAACTTGTCAGTGTGTCTAGTCCTTTTGTAGAAGTCACAAAATAGCTGGTCCTTTTTTCCTTTGTTCCTATTATTGACGTACAACATTTGTTCAAACTTAGGGGTACTTGACTCTTCTTTATTTTTTATCTTCTTTTCTTCTTCCAATAGAGAGGCTTTAATGTCAACCAATTTAGGGTTTGGCATGTTGATTAAAGTGGTTGAAACATTATCATAATCAGGAGGCAAACTTTTTAGCAAAACACCAATACAAATATCTTCATCCATTTTGAGATTTATTCCTACAAGTTGGGTTAGGAGATTTTTCATGTATTTTAGATGAGATGCCAGGGATGTATTAGACTTCATGTCTAGTCTAAAGAATTCAATTATCAATCCATACTTAGAAGACTTTGATTGGGCACCAAACAATGTGTCCAATCTATCCCAAGTGTCATGGGATGTGCCACAGACATCCACATGATGAATGTAGTTGTCATCCATTTCAAGCTTTATGATTGCTTGAGCTTTGTCATCATTTTTCTGCTAGATTGCTACAAGGACAACATCTCAGGGCTTCTTTTCTTGCCCATTGGTAATGGCCCATAGGCCCTTCTTTATCAGGATGAACTTGATATTGGTTTGCCAAGTGTGAAACTCGACTCCTTTGAATTGACATGTTGGTGAATCTTTGTCCATATTGGATGGCTGGAGCAACAACAAATCAACACCAAATTCTCAGATTTGAGAAAAAGAGTTGGTCTTGAGTGTGCTAACAAGCACAAGTGCCAAAAAGCACTAGGTTAGTATCAAGAGATACTAGCTGTGAAGAAGTAGATGTCAAGCTTAATGATGTTCTTTGATGCTGGTCTTGTAACTTGAGTTCCCTCCTTGCTGTTTTGATGCCCAAATGTTTGCTAGGAACTGAGGTCAGAGTGGCACGAACTCCAGTAGGTGAAGTTGAAGTGTTTTATGAGCTTGAAGGAACTTGGCTTTGGTAGATTAGGGCTTTTAGAAAAAGGGTCTAATTTTTTGGTTGGGGCAGCTTGTACAATTGATCATTTGAGAAACCCTCTTCGTGGGAGGTAGCTTAGGTATGGGACTTGCAATGCCATATGGTCATGGAAAACATCGCAGATTGTAGGCGCAACATCAGCAATATGATAGGTCGCAGACACATTCTGGGCAGTGAGTTGTTGTAGGCGCAATGTTGGTGTAGAAAGGTAGCAATGTTAGGGTTTTAGGTGACAGAGAGAAGCATCCAGAGTAGAGGGAGATATCTCCAGAAGGAATCTTGCAAAGATATGTCTTGTAGAGTGAGATCCAATAGCTCAAAGGGAGCAAGGTGCAAGTTGGCTATGGCTGCCAAGAGGTAGAGGGTATAGATGAAGTGAGAAATGGAATCATCAGATGTGGACTTGAGTTAGATAGGGGCAAAGAGGAGCTGAGATAAGAGCTTACTAAGCTTAGCCATGCTCACCATGGCTTTGATACCATGTTGAAATGCATGGATTTGAGCATGGCTATGGTGGCTTGAACACGTAGAGTGAACTCATGAAGACATAAAGTTGAAGATAGAATGTCACACAAGTGAATTAGATCCAAGATTGAGACTTGGACTCATAAACACAGTCTTGTGTGGTTGGACAATGATTTAGACACTTGATTGAAAGGACAAAAGTACCATTGTGTTGCATAGTAAATGAAAGGAAAGTACAATGCTTTATAGCTTTAGGATAGGTCTAGTTTTTTGCTTTGTGCTTATGGGATTCTGGATAGCCTACATATCCTTTACCCAAACTGCTCCATACAAAGAGGCTATACTAGGTGTGATTGCCTAAATCTCAACAGAAGACATCCACTAACTGCAATGTCCTCCTGAAGGGGTGTGAGGGCAGCGGAGAGGCTAAAGAGAAGAGGTGGCAGACTAAATGAATTAGCTGTGAAGAATGAGTGGCGAAGGCAGCCTATGAATAGGCAAGAGACTGTTCTAGGGTGGTGCTCGGAGGGAGGGTGCCGACTGTGTAGGGTGGTGCCCCACTATGGGCGCCCAACCCCTTTTTGGGGCTATCCACTGTGAAACCCTAAATGCAAAATGCAAACTACAAGTGAATGGTTTCTCAACATGAATCACCATGCATTGCCATCATTGATGTAGCACCAATCCAAATGGGCCACCTACCATGAAGACCCACATGCCTATTATGCCAAGTGAATTGGGGAGGAGGGAGGCATTGCATCCAACAAGGCAATATCTTTCAACCCATGCATTACACTCAACACCTCCCAAGCAACCCTGTTGTCCTTGATCATCAAGTCACATCCATGCAATTTATCCTCTAGCCTTAGGGTCATGTTCCAGTCTCTTGCTCTAGCAGGAGGGGCTCCCAGATGTAGCCATCTCCATAGTGTGACCTAATCTACCAACACATTGGGGTGTAAATGGAGCCCACTATTAGGTCTTCTCCATCCCATTTGATTTGAAACCCCAGAGCAGTTCCTTGCCCATCGCTCTAGATCATATTGGGTTTTAGCTCTCTTTTGACAATTAGGTTTGTACCACCCTTCCCCTAATGTCTCACCTCTACAAATATTTCATAACCTGGAGGGGGAGAGATCTTCTCCATCCTCATCTTGATCTCCTGTAGGGCTATTATGTTTGGTTTGCATCTCATTATCAGTTTGAAGCAGAGACTCTTCCTTCTCTCTCCATAAAAGCCCGTGACATTCCATGATAGGAATTTTAGCTTTCTTGACACCTTAGTCATCTTCCACTGCAAGGTATTCTTCCTTTTCATCTGGCAATGAGGCATATATGTTCCTATTGACAAGTGACCTGTAGGCCAAGTGCTTAATGTTAGGTTTCATCCTTCTCCCCTTCTTAGAGGCTGGCTTGTACCTTGCCACCAACAACACATTCTCTTTATTGACTGCATCCTTTGAAGATGATGGGCCTTGGGGGATGACTTGCTCGAGGTGTTCATCGGTGCACTTTGATGAGTTGGATCTTTTTGAGAACTCCTAGCCAAATCCTTGCCCCTGCTGGTCTCCTTGTTATAGGACTTAACTTGGTCTGAGTTGGAGGCACCTTCTTTGTGCTCCTTGTCCACCTTCACATTCTTGCCTCCTGGTTGCAAGGTCTCCTAGGGTGGTTGAGGCACTATTGGGCTAGTTGTAGTTGTAGATTCCTCCTTTGGGGGCTCTTCACCTTCATTCCTCTTGGGATAGGCACATGTGTAGTGCCCCGTTTCCTTGCAAACATAGCCAGAGTCGGGGAAAGACAAGAAACTGACCTTAGTGCAAATCTCAATCCCATTAGCATCATAGAGCTCTAGAAAATCTAGTATTTCCTTCCGTTGGTCCCACAAGACACAACTTCTCTTTTGTGCTCTAATCTCGCCCAGCATGCATGGAGGAATGTAGAGAACACATCCCAGTGCTTCGGCCACTACACCCACTCACTTTCTAGCCAGTTTGGTAGTGCATAGAAATGCACCCAGATAGGGCATTTGTGTTTGAGGACTTCTTCTAGGGAACCTTGTGGGCCAAGGGAGCATGTAGACCAGATATCATGTGTAGCCCACCAAGCTCCCAAGCACAACGTCACAATCAACAATACTACCAGAAGGCCAAAATAAAACCCTTTTCCCATGTACTAAAACTGTAGAAGCTCGGCCCTTACACGGTGGTCATTTGTGAACCATCATAGGCAATCTTCCTCAGTGGGCAACCGTCCTGGGAAATAGACTTGAAAACTCTTGCCATGTTGTATTGTGCATATTGGGCCTTAAGCTTGGGTAGGATGAAAGTAGCAGGAGTGCATATGACCTTGCACCCCTCCCACATGGCCGCCTTCCTCTCCTCATTATATAGCTTCATCTCTCTCGTAGCTACTTCTTGCAATGATGTCACATGTAGAATGTGTAGTACATATTGCACAAGGTTTTGTGTGTGTGTATGCACACACAAATGCCTTATTGGGTTTACTTAGGCTCCTTTATTGAGATAGGCTTCTCAATTAGACTAAGAATTGTGAAACATGGTTGGAAAACCCTAATGTACAATAAGGTTTTGTGCATGTGTGTGTGCACATATCGCACAAGGTTTTGTGTGTGATGCCTTGTTGGGTTTACTTAGGCTCCTTTATTGAGATAGGCTTCTCAATTAGTCTAAGGGTTGAGGAACATGGTTGGAAAACTTTAATGTACAATTACAATCAATGACACATTTAATTCTCATTCATTTGCTTAAGTAATCCGCACTATCTTCTATATCTATGCTATCTATATGTCTATTGTTATTGAGCCATCTCCCAAACCTTAAACCAACCCTACATAACGTGCATACAATGACTTTAAACTTCCTTTTAATTGATTTTGAGTAAAAAAGAAAATATTTAAATTCCCACCCTCCCATCAGCCTCTCTCTCTCTCTCTTGCTATATATATATATATATATATATGCATACATAGCAATTTGCTATTATAATGTCCTCATGAATTATTTAAATAAACAATGCTAAAAACGAAAACAACTAGCTCATCCTAATAAAAACACATAAAGACATTGCCATAGGGTGGATTGGACGGGTGTACACAAAGCCACCCGCTTCTCTCTCTCTCTCTCTCTCTCTATATATATATATATATATATATATATATATATATATATATATATATATATATATATATATATATATATATATATATATACATACACACACACACATTAGCATCATGTGTGTGCTTCGTACGTACAAAATCGTGCAAAGCGACAAGCAAAAGCACAACTTCACTTGACAATCCATTTCTCTCTCTCTCGCTACCTCATTCTTCTCACTTCTCTTTCACCTCCCCTCTTTCTCACTCTAATTTTTTTTCTCTTTCTCTCTCTCTTTCCTCCTTTTTCTCTCTCCTATTTCCCCTCCTCTCTCTCCATGTCTTCTCTCTATCCCCCTCTCCCTCCCTATTTTCCATTCTTTTCTTTTTTCTCTTCACCTTTCCTTGGTCTCTCGCCTTCTTATTTTTTCTCCCCCCTTTCTCTCCTCTCCTCTTTTCTCTCTCTTCCTCTTCTTCTTCTTCTTCTTCTTCTCTCTCTCTCTCTGTCTCTCTCTCTTATTTTATAGTTCTTTTTTCTCTCCCCCTCTCTCTCTTCACTTGTTTTCTCTTTCTTTGTTTTTTTTTCTCTTCCTCCTCTCTCTCTCTCTCTCTACCCCCTCTTCCTCCCTATTTTCTATTCTTTTCTTTTTTCTCTTCACCTTCTCTCTCTCTCTCTCTCTCTCTCTCTAAATCCCGCCTCGTAAACTCTCTCTCCCTCCCTCCCCCCTCTCTCTCTTTGAAAATTTTTAATTGAAGATCAGTTCTCTCTCTCTCTCTCTCTCCTCCACCTCTCCATTTCTCTCTCTAAATTCCTCTAAATCATGGTTAGTTTAAAAGGTAGTTCTCTCTTCAAATGGTTTTAAATCAATGTTTAGTTCTCTCTCTCTCTCTCTCATTTTCCCTCTTCCCTTTCTCTCTCTAAATCCCCCCTCCTAATGTTTCTCTCCCTCTCTCTAAAATTTTTATGTCAATTTGGTTTGTTCTCTCTCTCTCTCTAAATTTTCAAATCGAAGGTTAGTTCGTTCATTCTCTCTCTCTCTCTCTCTCTCTCTCTCTCTCTCTCTCTCTCTCTCTCTATATATATATATACTCTCTCTCTTTGCGCACCAGTGATTGCTTCACAGTGCCGATATCTCCATCCTCCACGGCCGCCACTGGTGTCCATTTGTCACTGCCGCCCATGTCTGTTTGCTGCCGCCGCCACTGGAATCAGCGACCGCTGCAGCCACAGAGAGAGAGAGAGAGAGAGAGAGAGAACCGCTAGTGTCCGTTTGCCACAGTCGCCAGTGCCCGTGACCGCCGCCATTGGAGTCAACTACCGTTGCCGCCCTGTCCGTTTGCCGCAGCCACTGGAGTCTGTGATCGCTGCAGCCGAGAGAGAGAGAGAGAGAGAGAGAGAGAGAGAGTCTCGTAGGCGTGAGGTGCCCACGCCGCCGTCGTTGTCCGTTTGTCGTCGCCATGCGTGTCCGCTCGCCATCGCCGCCCATGTTCATGACCACCGCCATCGGTGTCTGTGACTGTCGTCGGTGGAGAGAGAGAGAGAGAGAGAGAGAGAGAGAGAGTTTGTGTGTGTCGCCTGTTCTCCTACCCCGCCCATCCCCACTTGCCTCCTGCGCCCCGTTCTAATGTCGAGGAGACAAGTCGAGATATTCTCATGATTAGACTTGAGACTCTGAGGAATCTTATCAATAATTTGTTGTCAAGTACTTACAACAAATTTTCTATTTGTTTTGTTCAACTCACAATGTGTCTTACATGTCGACTTTGCCAAATAGAGGCACTTGCAAAGTTGATGATAAACACTTTGCTAAGCATTGGCACTAGCCTCCTTTGGTTCTTCAATGAATAGAGCATGTCGTGTTTGATATATACAAATTACAATTACTAATGTTTCTTCAATGCATATGCTAGTAATTGCTAATGCAGTTTATGAATCTTCTAGTGCTCGGTAGTGTCCAAGTAGCATTTCATGAGATGTTTAAGTGCTATGGAATTTGTTTACACATTGCATTTTTAATTGGTGATTACATTTACTTGGTGATAGCATGTGCTTGACATTGCATGTTAGTAATACACATTTGCCAACATCTCCATTATATTGAGACATCTTCATAATAACATGTCTTGATTGTTTGGATTTCTTAGTACGTGTTTTAAGAGATATATTATTAGTGTGTAAAATCATAAGATTGGTGATGTTTGACATAAATCATGTAATGAAGACATTAGACATGTCTTAAAAGATTGCATATAGTAGTATGCATTTAAACACATATATTATTGTTGTATAAAATCATAAGAGATTGCAATTATTTGGTAGTTTTATTCTCCTAGAAATAGCAAATGCTACATATTGCATTTCGTAATTCTTTAAAAATGCATATGCTAGTGAGAGTTGGATTTGGGACCCGTTTTTGAAGCGTTTGAGTCCATTCTTGGAGCGGAAAAGTGGTCGAAAGGTGTCAATGATCAAATTTCCATGCAAAATTAAACGATGGCAGATGGTCAAGCTAGAGTTTTTCTTAAGTGGATTTCGATGTCAGGAATCCAATGTAATCTTTGTTCGTCGATCGGAGGTTGTTTAACCTCCCATTTAATCCCCGTAAGGTTTAGTAATCTAAAGCAATTATGTAATTCGGGAATCGAAAAGTGCGTGATGAGGCTTACGTTTATAAATTTTGATGTCACGGAGCCAACCGTCCAATCGGATCGCAATTTCGAGTCCGTTTGCCCCTTCAAATAGACTGAAAACCCTCGCAGAGCAGTGTGAAAGTGGTTTTTTCAAATTGGACATTTAATAAATGACATGAAATGAAACACAAATGAAAAAAAACATGCAAATTCTTACTCGATAAGAGGGGGCGTTTTTTTATTTTGTGTCCCATTTTTGGATGGATTTGTGCCTCTTCAATACACCCCGATAGAGAGAGAGAGAGAGAGAGAGAGAGAGAGAGAGAGAGAGAGAGAGAGAGAGAGAGAGAGAGAGAGAGAGAGAGAGAGAGAGAGAGAGAGAGAGAGAGAGAGAGAGAGAGAGAGAGAGATTGAAGCCTAATCTACATGCCAAGAGCAAGATTTTGACTATAAGCATGTGAAATATGATCAAGGAAATGAAATTCTGATTTCTTAATTTTTCTCTTCCCTCTCTCCTCTCTCCTTTTACTGCTCGTTCATATGCTTGATTCTATGAGAGAAGGGGGTGGGCTTTGATGAAATATATTGATGGAGTGATGGTGTTGAAGTGTAAAGGATTGTAGATCGGGCTATGGAAAAGTGTTAGCAGCCAAGAAAAAGCTTCAACAGCCTCCCAACCTTGAAATACAAGTCTTAAAAAGCGTGTTTTTATGCATACACGATGTTCTATTTGTTTTATGATAGATTTTGGTTAAAATTGTTTGGAAATGGTTGTCTTTAGTTGTTAATGCTGTAATCTATAAGAGATGTTGAAGAAAATAAGAAAGTTTAGTTACATAATAATTTATACATAAATCCATAAAACCCACGACTACGTGATTTTAAGAAACATGGTCAATTTTAGGATTTTTATGGTGTTTATGGGGTTCATGTGGAATAAAAAATGGTTTAAAATTAATTCTTAATACACATGATCAGTCCAAATAAAAAAATAAAAAAGTCATATTTTATACATAAATAAATAAAAAATAAAAAAGGTAAAAAAAGTTTTTTACATTCGAAAAATAAGAAAAAATAAGATATATGTATGTGGATGTGTGACATGGCTAGCACATGAGGAATGAGCCTCCGTTCAGCCTTGTCTTTGTGTTAAAGTGTAACCTTTATCGCTTTTATAAAGAAAAACCATAAACAATGCTTCCTACACTTATCAATGCATGTATAACCTAAGCGATAGGGAGAAGGAGGGGTTTTGAGGGTGACTAATTGCTGATAAGATTCTAAATTCTGATATTTTGCTGATGCACGGCACATAGGAGGTTTATGGTTTAAGTTTAAGAGGGTCTAGCAAGCAGGAGAATGTTAGGTACTGACCCTCAGCAATGCAATATTATGTGTATATTAAAATCATTGAAAGAAATGTCTTTGCACCTCACAATGCTGATTTCTAAATGATAAAATGATTGAACATTATGGTTCATACACAATTGCATTGCACACAACTCATGGTATCATTACTGGATGCATTGCAATTGTATTCATGCAGATGACCTACATTGAGTATGTGAGATATCCTAAGCTGTAGGTTTAGACGATCAATTTCCTTGGGGACTATTTAGTGGGAAAAATATCTATGTCTCTTGGAACATTTGAAAACAAGAGTGGAGTTTGTGACATACGTGCTATTTATGTTAGTGACGTATCAAGGGGCCAATCCTCGAGGTGTAAGAGAGCCACAATGGGGGGCTACAGCATTCAGCTGAGGAGTGCCTCCTCTGTGTATGCTTATGTGGTGTTTTACATCGATATGTGTAGGGACTCCCTTTGAGGAGTGTGGGGAAAGCTTAACCGTTGGATTATAGTCCAAAAAAACACAAAATTTACAATAGATGTAAGGACAGTGGATCCCTTAGACGCTCTTGGCCATGAGGCCGAGAGGGTGTGTTCTTTGAATGTAGAGAGGCCTGACTAGTGCTTAGAGAGCTAGTGTCGGGCCCACTTTGGGTCCGAACAAGTGGTGCATTTGTCGGGAGATGCTTATAAGTGGCGGTCCTCGAATCTCAGTTGTTTAGGGACCACTTAGCTAGTTTATGCCAAAGGACACTGAGATTGATCCATTGTTTACAGATAAACACCATCTAGCTGAAATCCAAAAGTCGAGATCTTGAGGAGGTATTCCCCTCAACGTAGTAGTCCAATATTCCTATGAGGGAGTGGATCTAGTGGTCCTAGAGCCACAAGTAGTACATTGGGAGGTGGCAGCTCTAATGCTTCCCTTCCCCCAGTAAGTTAAGCTACATCAAGTGCGGGTGTAAACCCACCTTCATGAAATCCTATTGCAAATCCAATCGTCATTATGGCACAGCCTATCACAATTCCTGTTGGAACGATGGATTTACTAGCCTAAGGTTTTCCCCTACCCATCTTTAATGGGTTAGTGGAGGAAGATGCAGAGCTCCACATTAGGGAGTTTCAAAAGTTGATGTTCGATTGTCATACCAAGATGAATGTCATTTAATGATGTTCTTTAACATGACTCTCAAGGGAAGAGCTACAATATGGTATCACAGTGTCATGGGATTTTATGTTTTTGCAGTGTGAAAAATGGAGATGCTGTGGATCATGTAGGTATGCATACTTGGCATGCAGAACTTTAGGACATGTTTCAGGACATAAAGTAGTGACCCTTTTAAGTTCATTTTTTCTTGAAAGTCACTTAGTTCAACAAGTCTACTAGGTTTGAGCACGGGACATGGTATATGCCCCTATTAGTGACTTAGGTAACTTAAGTGTGTTTGTGTGAAACTTTGGAGTTGTGTGGGAGAGAATAGGGAGACCGGCGTGATTTGCATTGCAATTCATGGGCATGGATTGCAAGGAGAGAGATGGACCATAGGTGGAGCTTCCAAGGGCATGCAATTGGAGTTCAACTCAGAAACATGGAAGAAGGAAGGAAGGTAAAGTGTGTATGATGTATGCATTTTGGAAGAGAAGAGAGTTATGATGCTGTCCCGAACATGAAAGAACAAGGAATCCATGACTAGCAAGGTCTCTTCTTGCTTCATATTCTCTCTTAGAGCTTTTCTTGATGCTTGGAGCTTGGTTCTTGCTCCCAGGATCTAGTGTACCATGTGGGACAGCCAAAGGTGTGATTTTTCTTGGTCTATGGGCTATTTTAGACCGTTCAAAACTGTCATAAACAGGGCAATCCACAGTCCACTTAATTTGGGAGAGCTTGCAAGTGATCTAAGTGAAAGTATGTATCGAATACAGTCCCTAAACAGTAGAGTAACCTTGGGCATTCATTAGAGAGGCTTATGATTGGATTTTTATGCATTTTGAAGTGTTGATTGAGGGCTGGAGTACACTGTTATTGATAGGGCTGAAGTGCTTCTTTAGCTTTGACAGGGATTTGATAGGAGCATTTGATATGTGTCTTGGTTGTAGTGGCTTCTACTACTACTAGTTTGACGTTTACATGTGATTTTGAGGTGAAAACCTATAGCAATCAATGGATGGTAGTAGCATGGATCATGGATTATGATCATGGATTACGTTATGTATTTGTGTATGAGCTAAGCTATTGTCTCAATGTGTCTTAGGCTTCGACCCACCCTTATTTAGATGTATTTGGTTATGAGCTATGATTATGAGCATATGTCTTCCATGTAAGACAGGATGGTGAAATAACTTGACAGGTTTCACCTCTATCAGATTTCTTCTACATCTTCTATTTCTTCAAAATCCTTCTCTTTCATCTACCTCCGTGGTAGATTTTTGACCCCAAATGCTTTAATAATGGCCTAGAGGCTAAAACCATAACCATTATTGATTTATTTTACGTAGTGTTTCGAAGGGAATTTGCCCCTAAAAGGGATGGTCAATATTAGCGACGTGTACTAAATCTGACATGTCAAGAGCCACATGAGGATATTTGAGCATATGCCAAGAAGTTAAAAGAGGGAGTTGACCATGCAATAGAAGTTTGCTTCTTTAGTAAGTCCGTCCCTTACTTCGATGCTCGATATGAGGTACGCAAGTGCTCAAGCTTGAATCCCTTGGTCCCGGAAAATGGAACCAAAATGTAGAGGCCATCAACCGCCAAGACCCACGGACTACTTATTATTTCAAGTGTTTCAAGCGAGTTCTAATGGCTATCTCTCACCTAGTTGACGTGCCTTCGAACCTATGAGTGTAGTGAGCTTACCTCCGTGAGGCTGACGAACAGAAGCTCGTCTTTTGGAAAGACGGAAAATTTCATGCAACTGAAATTGGTGTTCCACTGGAGCCAAATTTTGGGAATGGTTGAATGAAGAAAAGATTAGAAGATTTAGCTGTAAAGAATGCCTACACAGCAATTGATGCAACTACCTATGGGCCGCAAATTGAGCCAACTAAATCTAATTTGAAACCATGTAAAACTGATGCGCAATCTAAAGTATGGATGCATGCATTAGATCAAATGGAATGTAGCAAAGCAGCCAAAGATGATTTGACTAATGCCAGCCAGTGCATTCGAGGAATAACTGGTTGGGAAGAATCGATAGACTCTTTTTTGGCCTTTGAACATTTTGCCGGATATAGATAATGCTATTAGACGAGCAGAGGAAGTAGAATCTCAACTATAAGCAGCCTACGCCTCTAGAGCCAATCTTAATGTGGATCTAGTTCTGGAAATAATTTGGCATTGACCAATGGAAGTCAAGGGATAGCTATGACTAACCTGAATGGGAAAGAAAGCATAATACAAAATGTGTCCTTGCTTTACGAGCTCCTCCTAGTGTGACCATACCAATGGCTAGTTAGATGGTTTCACCAAATAATGGAAGTCAAATGGTAAACCCCAATATGGTTCCAATTAATCAGCACAGCCAATCCCTAATCAGGTGGTTAGGCTGATGGAATAGCAAGTAGATGATTGTGGCTATGAGTCTAGTGCATCGAATGTCCTTAGTGAAGTTAAGGATATGATGAAGCACTATATCGACATAACCACTGAACAATATAGGCAAATAGCTGTTGATGTTAAATTTCTTAAAAAACAGTAAAATTTGATAGGGAGTCGACACCTCGAAGAGGGTGTTCCCTTAAGATTTAGCTGTAAGTGGTGTGGTGGCCAACATTTCCTTAGGAATTGCCCTAATGTTAAATGTGACATATGTGGAAAGTCTGGCCATCTAGCTAGTACGTGTTGGAGTAAGTTTAGTTCTCTCTAGCAAGGGAGTAGGCAACTAGGTCTAGTCAATCATCAAGCGCAAGGGAATAATCTTCAATAGGATGATGGACCAAAGCAAATATTGCAAAGAGGGAAAGCTATTGTAGAAGAGCTGCCTAGTGGTAGTGGTGTCAACCTTATTGAAGCTGTGAGTGTCAACAACATTGAAGCTTCTAATTTGTGAGCCATTACAAGAGGGCAAAAGGCTAAAGAAGGTAGTAGGGATAATGTAAAACCTGCTAAGGTAAACCCTAAACAAGATGATAAAGGGATGCAAGTTCTTAATCCTAATGTAGAAGCTGGTCCTCTAAAAGCTACTAATTAGCAAAGCTGACCCTCAAAAAATGAGTTGCCAAAGAAGAAGGTAAAAGCTAAGAAAGAGGTGCCAAAGCCAATTCAAAGGCCAAAGGAGAGAATGGTTTGGCGGGAGAAGAGAACCATTGCTAATTATCATGAGTTTGATTTAGTGAGTTCTCTTTGCGATGTAAAGCCTGATGTGAACCTCTTGCAATTGATCAAGTTATCTCCAGGAGTGTGTAAAGAATTTAAAAAGATTCTTTGCATTGGGTATATCATTGAGCCCTTGGCAACAGCTCATGTGGGAGAGGATTGGTTTGAGCATACGAAAAAGCATTGCCCAAGGGTAGCAGCATATGTTGATGAAATATTAGTGGATCATGATATTGTAGACATAGGTTCCTCTGTCAACATCATGAGTTTTGAATTGATGGAAAGGCTGGGATTAGAAATCCGACAGGATGCCTCCACAATTCTTCGAATGGTTGATGACAGTTTAAGACAACCTAAAGGTTGCATTACCAAAGTCCATGTGACTATTGCAAGTGTGGAATGTACTATAGACTTTAGGGTTATTCGGTTTGTAGGATGGCCAAGCTATCAAGTATTGTTAGGAAGGCCATGGATCTGATGATCCGACTGTCAAGTGGATATACCTACTGGTTGTTTGATTTTTGGTAGAGGTGCTATTCGTGTGGTAGTAGATGCATATCTTGAGTCTCCTCAAAGTGAGAGAGCTCATTTATCCTCATCAGAATTAGATGCATTACAGGAACCATGTGGCAATGAGACTTCATCCAAGCGATGAATCAAAAGGTGGGTCCACTATAGAGGATATATACCAGGTGACTCTAAATGAGTCGATTGAATCTCAAGATAGAATAAGAGATGCGGAGGTGATTGAGCTAGATCTGAGAACGTTGAATGATCCACGACCTATTAAACTAGGGGCTATGCTTAGTCTAGAAGGGAGGAGGGACTATGTGTCCCTAATCCAAGAATTCTGCGACATCTTTACTTGGAGTTATGATGAACTGAGGTGTACTCCTCCTAGTTGGGCTATACGTACTATTCCTTTGAAGGAAGGTAGCCATCCTGTGTGATAGAAAGTGAGGCGTATTCCTTTTGAGCTAAGGGACGAACTATTTGAGGAGTTACAAAAATTGTGTAAGGCTTGCCTGATATTTCCTGTACAACACACGGAGTGGTGTTCGCTAGTGGTTATCAGGAAGAAAAAGAAGAATAATCTAATCGAGCTTTGCATAGATTTTAGGGAGCTCAATAAACAGATGATTAAAGATTACTATCCGCTGCCATTCATTGATCAGATTCCATATCAATTAGTGGGTAGAGATGTCTATTCATTTATGGACTACTTTGCTGTATATAACCAAATGGCTATTGCAGAGAAAGATAAGCTAAAAATGACATTTATTACTATATTTGGTACCTTTGCAAATCATGTGATGGCATTTGGATTATGCAATGCAATGGGTTCTTGGCAACGTAAAACTGATAAGACTTTTGGTGATATTTTCCTCGAGGAGTTGAAAATCTTTATTGACGATCTGGGGGCAGCCACCGTAAGGGAAAGAATGCTTATTATTTTAAGGAAGTATTTTGAGCGTTGTAGGCAGTTTTGCATTGCTCTTAACCTAAGAAAGTGTGTCTTTGGAGCACCCTATGGACTACTATTGGGTCATGTGGTTAGTTCAACTAGTATTGTGATCGATCTTGAAAGAATAAATGTTATTTTCTCTAGGAGTTCATCACATACTCCTAAAGAAGTGCATAACTTTCTATCATCAGTGGGATATTATCAACGATTTATTAATGCACTGGCAGAAAGAACGTTGCCATTGACAAATCTATTATCTTTTAACTGATTGTTTGTTTGGAGTGATCCTTGTCAAGTATCCTTCGAGGATGTGAAGCAGGAATTGGCAAATACACCAGTCCTGAAAGCACCTAAAAGGGGTGAGGCTTTTTTATATATTTTCAGCAGCCACAATGCATAGCATTAGCTATTGTTTAGCCTAGATTTGGGAGGAGAAATGGTATCATCCAATAGCATTTGCTAGTCGTAAATTGGGGATATTTGAACTTAATTACACCTACATGGAGAAATTTTTCCTTGGGATGGTGTTTGCGACCAGAAAGTTCATGCACTATATTCTCTATGAAAAGGTAGTATTTTATACGAAGGCAGAAGGACTTAGATTGTTGCTAAACAAGTTATAGCTGTCTGATCGCCTAGAAAAATGGCTAATTACTTTACAAGAGTTTGATTATGAAATTAGGAGTAAGCCACCAAAGTTGCAAGGCATTGTTGAATGTCTTGTGGATTTCAGGGAACCAAAGGAAATTTTGGCCAAAGTTAGTGATATTGAGGGACTGCTTAAAATTGATATGGCCTCCATTCCATCTTGGTATGCTGCTATGATGCACTATTTATCCATAGAAGAGATTGGAGCCACTTTATCAAAATCAAAGAAGAGGAAAATTAGACAATAGGCTTTGAAATTTACCTTGATTTTGCAGGAACCGACAAGGGATTGATGATGTTTACCATCGATGAGTTATGCCTGACAAGGTCCTGTTTATCCTTAGAAGAGTGCCATGAATCTACTTGTGGAGGGCACTTTGTTGGACGGTTGACTGCACAAAAAACTTTAAGAGCTGGATATTGATGGCCGTCCATTTTCTAGCATGACCAATGAAGAAGGACGATGCAAAGGAAATTGCTAGCTTCCTGCTTGAGTAGATTATTTGCCAATTTGGTCTACTAAAGGAATTAATATCAGACCATGGAACCCATTTTCTAAATAAGGTGATTAAGAGCTTGACTGAAGCATGGCAGATCAAGCACAATAAGACAACTCCTTATAACCCGCAGGCAAATGGGCAAGTTGAAAGTAGAAAAATAAACAGCTTGTGGGTATTCTATCAAAGATAGTATCAAAGAAGAAATGAGACTAGGATAAGAAGTTATATGTGGTAGTGTGGGTGTATAACACAATGTTTAAATGAGCCACAAGCCTCACCCCATTCAAGTTAGTTTATGGAAAGGAGTGCATATGACTCCTAGAGATGCCTTTCTGAGCTTTTCCTCTTAAGTTGCTTATATATATGTATTTGTGGAGGTTTTATTTTATTTTATTGGGGACCAGCAAGTTGTGGCAGAAAAAGGAAGGTTGGAGTGAAAATAAAAGTGAGCATTAAAAAAGGATTAAGTGTCGCCTTGAGGGCTTGGTAGGTTCTTGGGTGCTGAAACAGGACCTGAGGCCGATGCCCTGTTCTCCTTGGGTCACTACACTCAACTCCCACCTTTTTACATGCCCGAGTATGAGGTCATGAAGGAAAAGAAAGCTTAATAGAAAGAATAATAATAATAAATAAATGAGATCAAGCTATAGGAGTCCTCGCCTAATGGGAGCTCCTGGTTCTGGTGTCCTCAATTAGGTAGGTAGGTCATATGACCACTTAGGACGATCTCTTTGATAGTTCTTTTTAGCTAGGCTATGTTGGAGCAATTGGTTAACAACTGACTCTTGACCTCTTGATCAGATACTACTTAGCTTCTCCCTCTAGATTTCATGCCGTGATTTTTGTCAGGGGGAAGGGTGAGAGCTGTGATTTGTGTTGTTGTTTCTTCCTTGTCACAGCTTGATGCTTTTTGTGGTTATGTCTATGCAGATCAGTTCATGGGATTCGACAGGCTGAGTCACCCTTTTTCGTGGTTGTGGGAGCTTTCACTCAACCGCCAAGACCCACTGACCGCTTATTGTTTCAAGCGTTCCAAGCGAGCACGAATGGCTATCTCTCACCTAGCCGACGCGCCGTCGATCCTACAAGTGTAGTGAGCTTACCTTGATGCTTGATCGAGTACCCTCCTCTCTCTCACCCTCCGATAGCTCCATGATCCTAGATGCTAGCACTAGCATCCTCAAGCCTCCTCCATCTCCCAGCTCCCTCCTCCATAGCCGCGCGCGCAAGAAAAGAGAAGGGAAGAGAAGAGAAGAAGAGGAAAGGAGATGGTGAAGAGCTTCACCCTCTAGATCCCTCACCCTCACACACACTCACTCCCCCACACTCTCACACTCCCTCTCTCAAGAGCACACACAAGCAAGAAGGAGAGAAGAAGAGAAGAAGAAGAGGACTCCTTTTGCCACACACCAAAGAATGAGCTTCACATTCATTTTTCAACTTTATATACAAAACCCTAAACCTTTTCCGGGCAGTCATCCCCTTTTCCTCTTTTACATGGCCGGCCGGAGCCTAGGCCCTCTTTCCCATTTCCCACCATTCTAGCTTATCCTTTTCCTTCTAATGCATACACTTTGCACAGGAGCGAGCCTGGCACTCTTTTACATAGGTTTGGGGGCACTCCCCTATTTTAATGGTGCACCTTTCCTCTTTTATTGCCGTGGCTCCATACCGAAGCCTTTTGAGGGTCGTGTCCGAATATTTGAATTTTTCAAGGATTGGTTGCCAGTCGAGGCACCTTTTTGCTCTTGCGCCTTTTTTGCTATTTTTTCCTTCTCCCAGTTTTCACTTTTCTGTGCTGCGGTAACGTGGTCGGAAACATGGTAACATTACCCCCTCCTAGCCAAGTGCCAGTCCCATGGCATTGCGGTGGGACAAGGGGTATGTTAGGTCGGCTGGTCGGCGGAACAGGTAGGTGGGTGGTTAGGGATGATGACTCGGAGCGAGTTCGGCGTATAGTAAGCTGCAAGGAGACACTCGGTATCGGTCACATTGTTGGAGCCGGCCGGCTTGTGAGTAGGAGAAGCACTGGAAGCAATGCAATGGTGGTGTGGGGGATTTTATTCTGGTAAAACCCCTTGAACTCGGTTTGGCTTTATCCCCATGGCTGTGATTGAAGATATGTGCCTTGGATTTGAAGGTCCTCGGGCCGATGGGAGCAATAAGCTATCTGTGGAACTTGAGACGTAGGGCATGGATTGTGGACGATACATATCCAAGATCTATGCCAATGGCGGACTCACCTTGAGCTGGTTTGATCATAGTGGCCATCAGCACTAGGAGGGTGGCTGGAGGTCAGCACACTCTGGGTCTTTAAGGGGTACCGGTTGACGGTCTTTCGCGGGTAGCCGGCCTTTGAGAGTCGATAGAACCTGCAAAAAAGATTGTGCCCTCCCTAACGGATGTGCTGCTTGTCGTGTAGGGTGTCGTGTGCGTGGCAGTGAAACTGGGAGATGGGTCTAACCTTGGGCAAGCCCTTGGTAACGTCCCACACTTGAGGACCCAGCTTGTGCTTTGTTGGTGGTGCAGTGCGAGCCTTAGGGTGACAAGTCGGGAAGTCCTGCCTTTGATGTGCCCTAGGCGTGAAGTGGGGAAGGGGGCTAGGGAGACCCCTAGGTGCCCTTTTTTTTTTTTTTGAAGACATAGGCCCAAGTATCTTAGTCGGAATGAGGAGGAGAAGATGGGTGGAGAGACTTGCTCAAGAATTGGCGACTCTGCATGTAATTCTTTAGATTCATACAGACATGTAGGGATGTAGTGGAGAGGAAGGGGTGGTTGCATCTGGTGAACTGGCTGTCCTTCATGTCCTCTAGGAGGGCTAGGCAAAAAGAAGGGAGGAGAGTAGCCCTCATCATGAGACGAGCCATGGCACAATTATCTATAGCATTAGGGTCGAAGAATAGGGGAGGCAGGCCACGCTCTTGTGGAGTCGAGTCCTGCTTAAGGAGTAGCCTAAGTAGCCTAAGATAGTTACAGGTGGTTATGAAGGCGGGGTCAGGGCATGAGGAAAAATCCGCAAGGAAGCGTACCATGGATTCGTCTAGGCTTTCTGCGGTAAAAAGAAGGGCATTGTCGTAGGATGTTACAGTGGAGTTATAAATGACAGGGAAGTCATAGCGCCCGTGGAGGTTGCATCAAAATCGATGCCTACCCTTCGAGGGTACGCCATATAAGTAGGGTCATTCCGCTCGAATGGCAGGGTATTACAAAAAGCCATCCAGGCGAGCACGCTTATGTCGCATACTCGCCTCCTCCACAGGGGTTGGTCCCTATAGTTTTGTACAGTGTAGGGGATTTCAACAACTTTATCGTGCCAGTAGTCGTCTACTTCGGTGCCCCAAGAGATTGGGGTCTTTTCCCGCTCTTCTAGCCACCTTTTCCCCAGCCGGCCACCGGTCGCGATCACCTCGTCCATCACTTTGAGGGGCAGGACCCTCCGTAGATTGTTGGGTAGGAGGAAACTGAAGGAAAATGGCTCCTTTGCTAGTTCCTGCACCTCCCACACCACCAGTTCTGCATGGAATCCTGTCGGGAGATCATCTCGGCACGGGGGGAGAGGCGCGGACGGTAGCATGGCTGGTTTGGCTCTTAGCTTCTGTCTAGCCTCCTCTACCAGCTTTTTTCGCCTTTCCTTAGAGATGGCTTTCCTTTCTGCAGATGGGTCTGCTTGCGGTGGATCTTGGGCCCGTGGCGAGGGGGGTTGTGGAACCACCTCTTCCCTGAAGCGATTCACATCGATTTCTGGCTCAGCTTTTTCCCCCTGCCGTTCTGCAAGTACTGATTCTTCCTGGAACCCAAGGGCATCTATTTCTTGGGGGGTGAGGCCGGCTCTCGTCAGATATTTCCGCTGTTCCTCCAGACTTAGCCTCACCTCCGCCGGTGTGGCGGCATCTGCAATCCAGCGTGTAGAGCTCTTCTCGCCATGCCAAGCTTCCTTTGCACTGCTTCTAGCGATTCTCCTTGTGCTGTGTGGGTAGCGTCCAAGATGGTGTCGAGAAAGATCTTCTGTTGAGCACTGAAGGCCACTTGGGCTGCCTCTGCCTTGCTTTCCGCCATGATTTTCTCTTTTTTCGTTAAGGCAAGGCGGCGTGCCAGTATCTTCAATTTCCTCTCGTTATGCGTGGCCCACTCCTCCGCCCTCTTGTTCATCACTTCCAGGCCTTCCCCTTGTCTCAAGGTCAACATCATGATTTTCTGTCCATAATCCTCTAGTTCCCTGACCAGCCTCTCTTGTTCTTGTCGTTCATAGATCAACTGATCTGTTAGGTGATTGAGCTCCTCCTCCTGCTCCTCCATGTCTCGTTGCCGTTCTTCGTCTTTAGCATTCAGCTCTTCCCTGAGTGCATCCAGCTTAGCGGTTTTTGCAGCAAGCTCCTCGTATTGCCCTATGAGAAGCTTGTGCCCTCTTTGCATGTTCACCAAATCTTGCGTCTCATCCTCAAGTAACTGCCTCCAATGTTCCTCTCTTTCATCCTTAGCCTTCAGTTCCTGTTTCAGCTCTGCAATTTCGCGCTGCTGCAAGGCCACCATTCTTGTCTTGTCCAATTGGAAGGTGGCCATGGTTTCCTTCTCGGCTGCCAACTCCACCACGGCCGTTTTGCGTTCCTCCTTCGCTCTCTCCAACTGGAAGAGCAGCTCAGTGATGTATTCGTTGTAATTAGCCGGTGGCATCATCGTTGCGTGCATAGGTGAGGTGGAGGCTTCAACTTTTTGCTTTTTGGGTTCCTGCCTGGATTCTGCATCTGCGGCTGGCTTTTCTGTCCTGTGGCCGTAGTTTTCGTGCTCCGCCCCTGGCCCATTTCTTTGTTGATAAAATATTGCATCCACGCCACGAAATTTGACACATCAGCGCTAGTGGGGATGCTAGGGGTGACGGTGGTGAGTTCCGTGGGAGGTACCAGGAGGGTAGGGATTGGATGAAGCAGGGCCTTGCCTTTGCCTTCAGAGACTGGGGGTGGCACGAATTCTGGCACCTGTGTACTGGATCCAGGCCCCTCCTCTCTGCATGGGCTTAGGTTCCTCAGTTCGTCCGCCCGGCACTGTTGTTCGATGGACCGTCGTGTAGCCTCTGCTAGGTCCTCCTCTCTCCTTCGCAGCTCCTCCTCTTCTTCCTCCGCTTCCCTCTTCCTTTCCTCCTGCCTTTTCTTTTGCTCTTCCTGCTTTCTTCCTTTTTGTTCCTTTTCCCTCCTTTTCTCTGCTTCCGCTTCTTGTTTGGATGCTTCCTTGGCTTTCTGCAACTCCTCTCTTTCCCTCTACTCCTCCTGCTTTTTCATCCTTTCTCTTTCTTTTGCTTCTTTTAGGGACTCCTTCCTTGCCTTTTCCAAGTCCTCCCTTTCTTTCTTTCTGCCTTCATCACCCTTTTTCTTTCCCTGCGCCGCCTTTTTCCTCGTTGTCCTGATTGTCCTCTTACTAGTTGGTCCTCCCTCTCTTCTTCTGTTTCTGTTCTGTCAGAGGACCTGTCTTTGTCCTGTCGAGGGGGCAACTTCTCCGGTGTTTCTCCTTCTCCCTCCTCCGGCTCTTGTGCTGCCTTTACTGCCTCCTGAATTAATGCAGTTAAGACTCCTCCGTAGCCTATGAAAGAGGCCTTGGAGGAGGCTTTCTTCCTTTCCGTCACCTTAGAAGCTGGAGAATCTGCTCCTGTTGGTGCGCTTCCCAGGGCTAGTGCTTTGGCCGCTTGATCAATAGTCTTCCGCACGTAGCCATTCCAATCCACCTCATTTAGAGTGTGGGCTGCTATATTCTCCAGCATGGGCACACTCATCCGATGCATTAAAGAGTTGTATTGTTGGCTGGAGAAGAGCACGTGCACCAACTTGGCCTGCAGCCTGGCATCAGTGTCGGGGATGTCTTGGATGCTTATGCCGTCGTTTGTAAGTACCTCTTCCTTCTTCATTTTTAGCAAGGCGTAAACATCCCTTTTTTGCCGCTTTTCTATCCTAGGTGCTAATCCCAGAGCTTTTTCCACCAGGACTGGGTCCAATCGGGCCAGTACTTTCTTTGCGCCCTCTCCTCGGCCCACTGTTACAATGCCCGCTTCCTGGTCCGAATTGTATGTCCTAAGGAATTCCACACATTTGAAGTATTCAAGCTCCTGCGAGAGTTTTTCAATATATTTTGTCAGGTTGCACTGTTCCACCACTCTTCTGGCTGCCTCCTCCTTTGCCACCACGACTCCGATGTTGTGGATGGTTCAGAACTTCAGCTGGCCGAAGGCGCGGTTTTCCAATTGGATGCAATATAGCTCCCTTTCCTCGTCAGTGAATGGGAGTCGATGAGCTCGGTCTTGCTGCGACATTTTCTGCTCCTGCCACAATTCATAACTTCCGTTAGTGTTTTCCATATAGCACTTTGCTATTTTTAAACTATTAACTGAATTTTTTAGAAGCCATTTTTCTCATGCTAATGCTTATGCCTGTCGCTACTTTTACTTTACCATACCCCCATTTTGTTCATTTCCTATCTAATTCCTTCCACCGTATTTCCCTCTTTTCTTTTCACCGGGTTTTTGTACGTACATACATACCACCTTCTTCCGGCTGAGAGAAGAATCCTTCCTAGGATTTAAGGGGTGGCATTGGTGCGGTTGGGGTAGGAGGTTACGGGTGAAGGAGCCACGTGTAGAATCGTGGGTTGTATTCCAGTTGCGCATGGCAATCGAGAGCAGCCGGTTGGATAGAGACTTGGGAGATATAGGTCAAGACATCATGAAAGAGATCCCCAGTATTAAGGCGGCTAGCGACATGTAATTCCTCCTCGGTGAGGAGTTGGTCAATATAGGGGTGGGTGAGCACATGGTCATCCAAGTGCTGATTGCGGGTGATGGCCAAAACCCTAAATGAGATGAGTGCCACATAAGTGGGGTCGTATTCAATGGTCTTAATTGCCCTGCATTGTTCAGCATTGGTCATTATTCGGCAACCTTTTTTCTCCCATTGGATTCGTAGAGCAAACCACTGCTGTTAGAACGTGGAGAGCGAGCTTGCCCACTGCATGAGCTCGTACATTTCGTTTTCAGGAGCAGAGTGGGGAGGCTTTCGATATGAAGTGACTAGGCGTCTGAGCGCCGCTTGCTCCCTTGAGATTTCATCGTTTGCTATGAGTTCTGCAGCGATCTTGGGGAACTTAGTAGTTATGAGTTCATATTGCTCCCATGTGCAGGGTAATGCACGAACCTCCGAAGCAAGGGTTCTATCAAGGAGGCCTAGGTCTAGCCTCTCATAGGTTCTAGCGAATGTGGTGAAAGTGTCGTCCAATATCCTGATGCAGGTTATTAAGTTATCCCCAGAGGTCGCGGCAAGGTCGTTAGCCAAGGAAAGAAAAGGTCGTACCGCGTATGAGGGTCTAAGACCTGCTAGTGGGATTGGTGCAACTGGACTGGAGAGTGGTGACTCCCTCATCGGTGTCACAGTTTGGGTTTTATTCGCAGAAGCACATTGAGGTGCTGCAGGGAGCTCTAGGGGCCCAGGGGTTGGGCTGGGTTTCGAGTGAGCAGTTATAGGTTCTTTTAAGCCCTCTGGATTAAGCAGGTTTAAGGCTTGTGGCGGTTGCTTTGGTCGATAGATAAGTTGAGGCTTACTAGCCGTTGTTGGCAATGGTGTGCTGATCATATGCTGGTTACCCCATGTGCAAACCTTCCTTTCTAGGGTGATATCACAAGTAGATGAGCTTTTTTGCTGGCCATTTTTAGGCACCCAGACCCAGGGGTTGCCCTCGTAATATCCTTGTGTCCGCAAGAGATCCTTACGAATCCATCGCAACACGGTTGTTTGGCTATGGCAATAGCATCTATACTGCCTTCTAGGCTAGGACGGCTGACGTTTCTGGCGGTTAGGATCCCATTTGGGTGGTGTACCCAAATGCGGTTCCTGCCGTTTTGGCACCCACATAAGTCTGGGCTGCTTGGCCTTGTTAGCACTCTTGGTGGATTTGGGCCGTGGGTCGAGTGCGTGGCACGAAGCCACAGGTTTCGCCCGTTTAGACTGGGTCTGGGGCATGGTTTTAGGGGTTTCTACCGGTGGCGTCGTGATGGTGGAGGGATCATGACAGCCCTTGTTGAAGGTTGTTACTATATGGGTGCTGCCAATGGCAAGATGAATGCAATTTAGGTTGTAATCCACATTACAATGTGTTAGCTTTTTGAAGATGCGACCCAATAGTGACACATTACCGGCTTCTTTAGTGTTAGGCAACACATGGAAGAAGGCTGGTAAACTTTCAGTCTCGATGGAAACAAGTGCCTTGCACTTCCCCAGGAGTGGATAGGCGGCACCCCCGCATTAGTGGGCTGTAGCGTCGGTTGACCAATGCGTCTCCAATGGTCATGTGTCAAGATGTTGTAGTCGGCCCCTTCATCAATTAGGTCGTCAAAAGAATACGCCGCGCCTGCTGTGACTGTGATTCGTAGATACGCCGGTGCTACGGCTTCCTCGTCCTGATCCGTAAGATCGGTTACAGTTGCCATTCGGACGTTCAATGAGGCTTCTAGCATGGGTGGCTCATGTGATGGATGGGAAGGAGGATAGTACTTCTTTACGCGGCTGCCGTTAAAAAAGCCTACTCCTTCGCCGTCAAGTGTCTCCAACTCAACATTCCCGGTTCTACCAATTGTGCGTACTCTAAAAGGGCCTAGTCCTCGGAACTTCATCTTCTGTTTGTGTCCCTTCACTGAGTATAGCAGAACAAGATCTCCTTGTCCGAAGTCTCGCTGCTTGACATGCTTGTCAAACCACGTCTTTCGTCGAGCCTTCTCGCAGATGAGTGCGTGGGTGGCTAGAAGACGAGCGTTCTAGCTCGGTTAGGCATTGCGTCCATGCTTCCTCTCCTTCCCATCGTTCTTGGAGTGCTATTCTCAGGCTAGGAACAAAGAATTCTACCGGTAGAATTGCTTCAATCCCATAGGTCAACCTAAAGGGGGTTTGACCGACAGCTGTTTTATAAGCTGTGCGATAGGCCCACAAGGCTGCCATCAACTTGTTGTCCCAGTTACTTCTCGAGGCGAAGACCACTTTAGTTAGGATGTTAATGAGAATCTTGTTAGTCGATTCTGCCTGGCCATTAGCCTGAGGGTAGTATGGCGAGAACTTGCGATGGATGATAAGAAAGGTGGATAGGAGATGTGCTATCACTTCACTGATGAAGTGTGTGCCTTGGTCACTGACGAGTTCGATGGGGCAACCGAAGCGCGAGATCACTTGTTCCCATAAGAACTTGGCAGTCATTCTAGCGTCGTTTTTTCGTGTTGCTCTTGCCTCTGCCCATTTTGTGAGGTAATCCGTGGCCACCACGATATACTTGGCTTGCGAGTACTGCGCTGTGGGGCTTATTGGTCCTATGAAGTCAATTCCCCATTTTTCGAAGGGTTGGCGAGCAATGATTGGGGTTAACTCCATTTGATCCTTACGAATTGGAACTTTTTCCCGCTGGCACTCGTCACAATGCTTGACGAATCGCTTGGCGTCGCAGAAAAGTGTGGGCCACCATAGTTGGGACTGCAACACCTTCCGTGCTGTCGTGTCTTCGCTAAAGTGTCCCCCTGCAATGCCGCTGTGCGCTTTTGAGAGCACATCGTGCATCTCATGTTCACACACACACACCTTCGCAGCAATTCGTCTTGCCCCAACCTATAGAGTTGGCCTGCAACCAGTTGGTAGGGCTGGAGCTTCAATATCAAGCACCTAAGTCGTGCCCTTTCTATTGGTCGCTCAGGCGGTCCGTGCTCGAGCACTTGGACTATGTCATCTACCTAGTATGGCGTCAGATCAGCCTTAAATAGGTCTCTCTCTCTGGACAGGTGGAATAAGTGGGCGTCAGGTAACTCGTCCTTGATGCCTTGTCCAGCTGCCTCTCCTATGGGTATACGAGACATGTGATCAGCCATGTAATGCTGTTTTCCCTTTCATACCACCACGGAGAAATCGAACTCTAGGAGCAGGAGGAGCCATCGAGCTATGCGTCCTGTAGCACAAGGTTTGTTTACCAAGTAGAGCAGGGCTTGATGGTCCACGAAGAAGGTGAAAGGTGTGGCCAGTAGATAGTGCCGGAATTTCTTCACAGCAAACACCATGGCTAGTCCCTCCCTTTCCGTCATTGAATAATTCATCTCCATCTCAGTGAGTTGCCTACTAGCGAAGCTCACTGGGTAGTCCAAGTCATGCTCACCCGGTTGGCACAACACTGCTCCTACGGCAGACTTAGAGGCGTCAATGTGGACGTGGAAGGTAGTGGTCCAGTCCGGGGCTCGTAGAATCGGTGTCATTGTTAGAGCCTGTTTCAATTGTTCGTATGCCCGTTGGAATGCTTCAGTCCACTCGAAGACGATCAGTAGCTTGTACAATGGCCTAGCGATCAGTGCGTAGTTCAGTACAAACCGCCAATAGTATCCTGTGTGACCTAAGAAGCATTGAAATCCCTTGTAATTACTTGGGGGTGGGAGGTCAACGATAACCCTGACCTTCGAGAAGTTCGTGGCAATGCCGTTCTTTGACACCAAGTGTCCCAAGATGCATCCGTGCTTCACCCAAAACTGACATTTCAAGGGATTCAGGGAAAGGCGGTATAAGCGACACCGTTCAAAGACCATGCGGAGTTTGTCTAGATGTTCAATCCAGGTCGAATGGGCACACAGGTCATCCACAAAGACCTCCAACTCCTTGCGAAGCATGTCCTTGAATATGGTGCACATAAGGCGTTGGAAGGTGGCGGGGGCATTGGTTAACCCAAAGGGCATGACTACATATGCAAAGACGCCCCACTCAGTGGCGAAGGCGGTCTTGTTCATGTCTGCAGGATGCACTTGCACCTGATTGTACCCCGAGAAGCCATCCAGGAAACTGTAGGCTTCCTTACCTGCCACTCTCTCAAGCATGTGCTCGGTGTACGACAAGGGGTAGTTGTCTCTCTTTGTAGCAGCGTTCACCTTCTTGTAATTGACGCACACTCAAATCTTGCCGTTTTTCTTCATCACAATGACTATGGGTGACACCCAGTCTGTGTGCTCAATTTCGTAAATGAATCCAGCTCTCATCAACTTGTCGATTTCCTCCTTAACAGCATGAGCGTGCTTTGGATTGATGGGGTACGATCGCTGCTTGACCGGCGTTGCATCCGACGTCATGGGTATGTTGTGAGTCACAACACTCGGATCTACCCCTCGTAGCTCATCTAAGGACCAAGCAAATACGTCTATGTACTCCCGCAAAAGAGTGACAAGACTGGACTCTTCTTCAGTAGTCAAGTCCTCGGCAATGAACTCTGGTCGGGGCACTTCCCCTTCCAGGGCTAGGTTTACCTCCTTGACCTTGGCTAGCCCTTTGATTGGTTCGTTGGTTTGCCCTTGGTGCTTGGCACTTAGCAGAACCACTACCCTGTCCCCTTTTTTGAATTTAGAGAAGCATTTAGGGAGGTCTTGCGGCTTCCTTTGTTCCTCTGATCGTGCATCCTTGGGACGCTTTGCCTCATCCTGCCGCAATCGTCTACGCCTCAGGTGGACAGGTAAGTCCCCCTTGGTGAGTCTGGTCATGGGTGGCCTAGGGATTTCTGGGTCACTATCCGAAGTAACTTCCGATTCAGAGTTAAACCCCCCATTTTCACTAGAGGAGGTGGTCTCCCCTGGTGGCCGCAGTTCAAATGGCGATTCGGTTCTAAGCAGTGCTACCGTTCCTGGTTGGGCTAGGCCGGCTTGCTCAAGGTCTACTGCTCCTATCCGTTCCAACCAAGCACGATCACATTTCGTACACATAACTCCTTGGTCCATTCTAAGGGCCTGTCTCTTCTGCGGCTTGGCATCTGCCCGTATCTGCTCAATTTCTCGCCCTTCGGTGTCGTATTCTATGGTATCCACCTCACCCTCACTTTCATCACCGAAGGATTGGCAATCTTCGTATTCATCACAGGAATCTTTGTCGCTCGATTGCTCATTGTCTCCCAAGGCTTGCTCTGCCTCGTCTTGTTGGTCGGGAACCAATTCCAGTTATACCTGAGGTTCAGCTCGTGTACCCTGGTCCACTTCCACTCGGACTCCTCCTAGAGGTCTTGGAGTGGCTTGAGGTTGGCGGTTGCATTGCCTGCCAGTCGGTCCGTTAAGTGCTCCAGTATTCCCTGGAGTTCCCTCTTGTTGGAAGGCACTTGGAAGGTAACAGGCTCCGGCCCTCCATGGAGGCTTGCTGCCATCATGTAGAGTGGTGCAGGAAGTCTTTCGTTTGCCTTGTCGATCGCTTTGATGGCTTGCTTGTATGCCCCCTGGTCGGAGAACGGTAGGTCAATTGTAGCGAGGACGTGCATCCAATCCCGCTCATCTTCTGGGTATGGGATATACTTGGCCAAGGACTCATAGGGCTTCCTGACCTGAGTGTTCCCTTTGAGAACAACAGAGATGGCATCCAGGTCGATTGGTGAGGTCTTCCAAGTGTCCATTTCTATTCGTACGGCGTTAGTTCTATTGCCAAGGAAGATCAAGCCATTACCCCAATCTTCGATGACTCTAGCATTGCGCATCTAGGGTCGGCCTAACAGGACATCGTAGTCCACTCCCTTCATGACTATAAAGTCAATGGAGAATTGGACTCTTGCGATCTTCACTGGTCAATTTTTCAGGACCCCTAATGGTTTCACTCTCATACCGTTTGCTAGCGTAACGTTAAATCTAGCAGCTTCAACAGGAGGGTTTCCCCAGGTTTGCAGCACTGCGTGGCTAAGCACACTAACCCCAGCTCCCGTGTCTACGATTCCCTTCCTTGTTAAGTCACCCAGGGCTAGGACCGAGGGCTAGGACCGGCAGGACTGCGTGCATCTCAGAGCCTTCCCAAAAGGCATTGACGTGCAAGGATTTAGGTACAGAGTGTAGCGTGAGGCTGAGCAATTGTGTTTCTGCATCCTGGTCTTGCGGGTCTACCGTGACCTGCTCTTGTGAGTCCTCAACCCACTGCTTAAGGTCTTGCCATAGGGCAGGGTGCTGCTTAAGCAGATCTCCCAGGCCAAATGTTACAGGGGTGGTCACTAGTGTGGTAGGAGATTGCTAAATACTCGTCCTTCCCTTATCCCAGACTGTCCGGGCCAACGGCCGCGGCTGATCTGTGGCTCTATTGTGTCCAGGCTTGGTCTTAGTGGCACTGCTTGTGGCACAGTAGCCTCGGCCGACTTAGGTGGAGGCTGTGACCTTGGCGTGCTTATGCTAGAGAGATCATCGATCTTGTCCTCTGTGATGGGTTCCGCATCTTTGAGGTGCTGTTGAGCCTCCCTCACCCATTCCTTCACCTTTTCTATGGCCTCCAATTGTCGCTTGGGGTGTGGGTATTCCCCTATCTTAGCGCTTCCCTTTTCGGCTGTCTTAGGGGCTGAAGTCTCTGCCTCTGCATCTGAGACTTTCTTCCCAGCGGTTAAAGTCGTAGCACCCTCGGTCTTCAATGCAACCTTAGCGTCTGACCTCTTCTTCTTCCGCCTGTGGCTTTTCTTCCCTACTGAGGCCGCGTCCAGGTTGCTAGGTCCTGGCAGAGAGATGCCGGCCTGCTTGGTTTGGGCTCGGGTCATAACTCGTAAGGGAATAGGTGTGGCCTCCCCATCGGGGTTTTCAACACCAAACAGCCCTAATGGGATGGATGGCAAATTAACCGCGCTAGAGGACGGCTTCTGCTTTGGGCAATCAACGAAAAGATGGGTGTTTCCGCACTCTGCGCACCTTTGATCAGCCTTGTCCCTGTTTTGCTGCTCTCTTTCAGGGCAGCGTGATGATACATGTCCGGGGTGTCCGCAAGTCCAACAAGTGACTGGATCCTGTGGCTGCCCTCCTAGGCCTCTACCCCATCCTCTTCCCAATGCCATCACCGGCATGGGTCGATAATCCATGAGGACCGCATTACCCTCGTCGTCATGCGAGACGTAAGGGTAGATGTAGGTCTCTTCATCATTTGGCTCCTCCACGTAATGAACTGGAGCGTCGCTTTTGGACATAGGGACCAGGTGGTCTAGGAATGCTAGTGGGATTTATGTCCATTCTAGGGGCAGCGGGTCTCACACCATTAGGCACGGGTAGAGCAAATGGAGCTCCCCTTCCAAAGAATGGTTGCGGCCTATTAGCTAGATAAGGTTGGCCGTAGGGTTGCGAGTATGGAATCCTTCTTGGGAGTCTACATTGTGCGGTATCGTGGCCGAACCTCCCGCAGTTGGCACAAGGTCTTGACCTAGGGTCTTGACACTCGGCCGGCAAGTGGTTTCCCCCACAGTACACGCATTGGATGTGCGGGCGCATTGGTCATCTCAGCAGGTCTTGTATCTTGGTTAACTCCATCCTGACCTCTGCTAGGCCTTGGTTTGCCTCGGTGGCTTTCCCCTTCTCTTGGGGTGATGGGCTCGACCGCTCACTAGAGACTGGCGTTCTCTCTAAACTCCGCGGGTTGGTTTCCTCTAGGTTTGAGCTCCTGGAGCTCCGCTCTTTCAGCTGGTCATCGACTCTGATGGCTTCCTCAAAAACCCTAGCCACTACGTCTCGCTGCAAGCTTGAGTTGCCTGCTAGTGCCTTATACAATTCCTCATCTCGAATTCCACTGATGAATACAGTCGATACTGCCCTGTCAGTCGGTCGCTCGCCTAAGGGGATTCTTTTAAGGAGGCTTCTCACATGGGTCACATAGTCACGGATGCCCTCCTTCTCCTTCTGCTTGACGTTCATCAAGCGTACTAGCAGGTTGTCGGAGTATCCGGGTTCGGCAAACTTCTTGACAAAAAGGTCCTTGAGGTTATTGAAGTTGGCTCGTTCTATGGCGTCCAGGCTTGTATAGCACATCCTACCCTTATCGCTTAAGCAAAGTCCGAATGCTTGCGAATGTTGAGCCTGGTCGTTGAGGCCATTGGCTTCACAGATTTGCTCAAACTGCTCGACGAAGCTGTACGGGTCATCAGGTGGCTGGTACTTGTCGAGTTGCTTGGCGACAATAGGTATTTTGGCTTGGCTCTTTGAGCCCTGGTTTGCTCCCAACCTTGCAACCAGCGACGTTGTTAGCGCAGTGGCACTCTGCTCTACCGCGGTGTTATCGAGCAGCCGTTTCATGAGGAGCTCGCTCAGCGTCAGGTCTCCCTCTAGTGCTTTCTCCTGGTCCGTACGGTTCCGGCCAGCCAAGTTTAGCACTCGCTGCACCTCATGTAGCTCCATGCTTTGCCTCAGGCTCCTAGCTTGTTGATCCCTATTATACTCGGCTATGCCCTGCAATGCCTTGCGGGCTAGCCTTCTCTCCTCCTCTAGGTCTGCAATGATTGCATCTGTCATTCTACCATGGTGCTCATACCGGGCATGCACATCGTAACTGCTCACCATCTGCTGTATAGCATCTGGGTATGCGCTCATGTCGAGCTCCTCGGTAAACCGATGGTCCGAGCCTTCCTCCGTCATGGTCGAAGCCTTGCGCCTCACTGCGCTGTCAACCAAGTCACTAGTCATGATAGGCCCGTGTTGTTGGCGCTCCTCGCTTGGTTCTTCTTCTACGTTCTGCATGTTCGTCTACGTCCTGGGTCTTCTCCTATTGGCGGGTTCCTTGAGCGATTTATCTGAGTGAGTTCTCTTAACCACTGAATACAATTCTTATTTTACTACCGCTCGATGAGTGTGTTGTTCCTTGTGCACTTGTGCCCAATCAGGCTTTCAGTTTCCTTAAGTGTACTTCAAGTGTAGAATTCAAGGTGAGTGCAACAGGCAATTCCTCAGCGCCCCACTCACTCTCGCTTGCTTCTGGCCTGATAGGCTCCTGGGTCCATTTTCCGGCCGTTTAGTTAGGGTTTAGGGTTCCTTGGTTGTTTCCTTGTTCACTTCTGATCGATCGGGTCTTTGTGGTTCAGCGGCTTGCGTTCTAGTCCGTGGACCCCTCAACTATCTACTGCCCACTGCTAAGCGGCTGCGTACTACGATTTCTCTTATCCTGGGTGCCAGAATCAAGTTCTGAACACCCGAAGGGTTTCGACAAGTTGTGCTAATGCGCGTTTGTCGGTCGGGTCAAATTTCTGATAACTTTGGCAAAAGGCTGCATTTGGACCGTGGTCCGAATTGCAGGGTCCGAGTGGATCACTCGGACGGGCCAAATGGCATGGGGTCAAGGGCCGAATCTCCAAATCTGGCTCGGACGAGTTTTACTCGGATGGGCCGAATGACGGGGTTGGCAGATTCAGACGGGCTAATTCGGACGGGTCGCTCGGACGGGCCGAATGGCACCAGGCCGAATGTGCCACATCGTCAAAAGATTATGGCTCGGACGGTCCGAGGAGAGTCTCTCGGACGGGTTGACTCAGACGGGCCGAATGCTGACTAGGGTTTTGGCCGAGCGGCCGAATGGCAAGGGGCCGAAGGCCGATTCTGGGCCTTGGCCCAGAAACAGTAGCTCGAACGGGCCGAATACGGCGTGACGAAAACCGCGCGATGCCGATCTTGCCCGGTTCTTGCGATTTACTCAACTATTACAAGCACAAACCTCCAGATGCCATCTAGGGGGTTTGAGGGATGGATTGATGTACCTGAACGGGTCGGTGAGTGCGTCGATGCTGCGATCGAATCACACGGCTTGGCGGCTTCCTAGCTCTCTCTCACTCTTTCTCTCACACTGAAATGGCACAAATTAGTTCTCTTTTGGCCTCCCGGTTCTTATATGCCCTCCCAGCTATGGTGTTGACACCCCCGATCCCTCTCTTGTCGATCTTAGTCCTCACTAGTGAGCATTTTGCGCATTTGCATGACTTCTTCCCTGTTTTTACCCTGTTTTGAAACAGTGAACCCTACCCCTTTTCTTTCGATCTCCTAGCTCTAATCTATGCTAAATGCAACAAAATTCGAAGACAAAAAACTGGAATAGATTCTCCATGCTTTCCAATCATCAACAACCAAAATATCCAAAATACTTACTTGTTCCGAAGATTAAAAGCACCCAACTTCCTACCTATCTCAAGCTCCGTTTCGGGGATGAATACCCTACTTCGATGCTCGATGTGAGGCGCGCAAGTGCTCAAGCTTGAATCCGTGGTCCCGGCAACGGAACCAAAATGTGGGAGCTTTCACTCAACCGCCAAGACCCACGGACCGCTTATTTTTCAAGCGTTCCAAGCGAGCACGAATGGCTATCTCTCACCTAGCCGACGCGCCGTCGATCCTACAAGTGTAGTGAGCTTACCTTGATGCTTGATCGAGTACCCTCCTCTCTCTCACCCTCCGGTAGCTCCATGATCCTACATGCTAGCACTAGCATCCTCAAGCCTCCTCCATCTCCAAGCTCCATCCTCCATAGCCCGCGCACAAGAAAAGAGAAGGGAAGAGAAGAGAAGAAGAGGAGAGGAGATGGTGAAGAGCTTCATTCTCTAAATCCCTCACCCACACACACACTCACTCCCCCACACTCTCACACTCCCTCTCTCAAGAGCACACACAAGCAAGAAGGAGAGAAGAAGAGAAGAAGAAGAGGACTCCTTTTGCCACACACCAAAGAATGAGCTTCACATTCATTTTTCAACTTTATATACAAAACCCTAAACCTTTTCCGGGCGGTCATCCCCTTTTCCTCTTTTACATGGCCGGTCGGAGCCTAGGCCCTCTTTCCCATTTCCCACCATCCTAGCTTACCCTCTTCCTTCTAATGCATACACTTTGCACAGGAGCGAGCCTGGCACTCTTTTACATAGGTTTGGGGGCACTCCCCTATTTTAATGGTGCGCCTTTCCTCTTTTATTGCCGTGGCCCCATACCGAAGCCTTTTGAGGGTCGTGTCCGAATATTTGAATTTTTCAGGGATTGGTTGCCAGTCGAGGTGCCTTTTTGCTTTTACGCCTTTTTTGCTCTTTTTTCCTTCTCCCAGTTTCCACTTTTCTGTGCTGCGGTAACGTGGTCGGAAACACGGTAACAGTGGTCGCCAATGAGACCTGGATTTTGGGAACCGTTTTTGAAGCATTTGAGCCCATTCTTGGAGCAGAAAATGAAAGGTGAGAAGGATCGAAGCTTGCACGAGAAAGCTATGGCAGGAGAGCAAGAGCAAAAGAGAGAGAGACTCACAATGTGGGAACTCCAACAGTCACAATGTGTGACCGGCTTTCCCTTTATTCATCTTTCACTAAAAGAATAAAGAATAAAGTGACGGTGATGGGCGCCCGCCACCTGTAGTGTGTAGGTGCGGGTATTGTCAGTTTAGTAATACAGGGGTGGCTAGGCGGAGGCGCCTTTACCCCCAATAACCTCCCACTTAAAGGTGAATCTGCCTCAGTGAGGAGTGAAAATAAATAAATAAATAAAGACATTACAACATGTACACATGTACAACAGGATGAGGAAAGACATCATCTCATCCCACACCCATCAATCTCCTCACGAAGGCAAAGTGCTCCGTAGAAAGACTTTTGGTGAGCAAATCTGCAGGATTCTGGTCAGTTGAGATCTTGAGGTCAACAGACTTGTCCTCAATGACCCCACGTATGAAGTGATACCTCATCTCAATGTGTTTTGTCTTCGCATGGAAGATCAGATTCTTGACTAACTGAATAGCACTCATAGAATCCGAATGCAGTGGAGGGATAGCATCAATACCTCCGCATGGCATAAGGGAGCCATGATTTGATTCTGAAGCTCTCTCTCTCTCTCTCTCTCTCTCTCTCTCTCTCTCTCTCTCTCTCTCTCTCTCTCTCTCTCTCTCTCTCTCTCTCTCTCTCTCTCTCTCTCTCTCTCTGTTGCTATGTCTCTCTATCTGTGTGATGCTTCTTATTGTGATTAAAGTGATCCTTGAAGGAAAAATTCAAGGTCTGAGTAAGGAAGTAGCACAACACATTGGCTACGTTGTCCCTCCAATGATGCTGCTCCTTCTTCTCTGATAGTGTGGGCGAATCTCGTCCTGGTTCTTGTACATGATGTAATAATCTTCTCTGATGGCCATTGTCTCATACATGGTGGCCAATATCCTTCTCTTGCCACTTTTTCTATGCTGTAATGGGATTATATGCCTTGAGGGGATCTTCTGCAACATGCTTGAAGAGTTATTCAAAGCTCCTTTCCCTCCTCTAATCAAACCAACAAGCTGAGAAATCCTTGAAGGAGAAGGTACACAAGCATGTCCATGAACCTCTCATGTTTGGAGGATTAATGAGTCAAAACCATTGCCAAAATCAAAACAGGATGAGATGCTCAGTTGATTAATGTAAATCAAAATATTTGATAAAACATATAAGCAAAATCCCTTTCAACACAAGCATCCAAGGTAGGAGTTGCATTTTCTAGTTCTTCTTCCTTTTACTTCCTCTCAAGCTCTAGTTGTTGAGATCAGCTTATTCCCCGGCTCTGCGCACCAAGATGATAGCAACCCTCCCACAAACATAACCAACCACAAAACCAAGGACAAAGCACACAAAATCTCAAAAATGCAACAGAACTTGAAATCTCTCTCTTATTGATAAATAGAAACATTGTCTTCATCATCCTCATTAGATATTACCATTTCCATCACTCATAAGAAAGAGAGAAAGGATGGGGAAAGGGAAAGAGAAACTTTTGCACAAAGGGGAGAGGGAGAGAGGACAAATTTGTTTGCACCACAACAAGGGAGAATATGCAATTGGAGAAGAGAGAGAGAAGGGAAAGAGGCACATAACCACTCATGCACTCCACCCCACCTCTTCACCAAAAAGCACACCTCTTCGTATTTTATTATTTCTTTGAAACTTTGATACATTTGATGTTATAAGGCCTTTGGCCTTTAATTTTGAGTATTCCTACCCTTTACAAATGCATGCACGTAACACTTGAAAGCATACCATTGACTTTAGTAGATGTGGCTGTAAAATATTACACGGCGCAGCGAACAGAATCTGAGAAAGAGATAGAGAGTACACAACAGATAAGAGGAGAATCAGTAAAATTCTTTAACTCCAAACAACTGATACAAAGATGGCTCTGTCCACCCGTGCGCTTCCACTGTGTGAAGCTTAGATGGCGATCTAGACAGAAGATAGGTGAAGAGCTTAAGGCTAGCTGGAACAACAACTCTGACTGGGTGAAAGATGAGTGTCAGATGGCTGCGAAGGGGTTTAGCTTTTATAGCTCGCGAAGGTCGTTAGGTCGGCCTGCTGACCGACCTACCATATGAGCCTCCACTAGTCGGCCAGGGAATATTCCAGGGAATATTCCCTTTACCATCGGGCCGGGGGCGCTGCCCCCGGACCCCCGCCAGGGGGGCCGCTGGCCCCCCTGGGACCCCCCAGCCAGGGGCCGCTTCCGCGGCCCCCGGACCCCACAATAGGGGCCCCTTTTAACTCCCTTGCCACGCAACTCAATGCAATGTGCCTCGAGTTGCTACCAGCTTAACCACTCCGTCTAACCCAAAGATTAGACCCACAATGGTCACCTTTTTGCCATCCGGTCACATAGACCTCATCTGATATACAAGTCAGGACTCCACCAATGTCCGGGCTCACACTTGGCTTCTCCTCATAATGGGGGCCTTACAACTTTGAGCACCATGGATCATTGGTAGTACCTAATGAGGGTGGGGCATTGATCATATCTAACACCCCCCCTCAATGTCCACCCATAGGTGAACTATCTCCTCGGCCCAATGCCGAGTCTCTGAAGATGAACTTGAAGCAGATCCTTCGTAAGTGCTTTGGTGAAGATATCTGCTCCATTCTCCTCTGTTGGACAGTAGACCAATTCCACTATCCCATCCTCCATCAAATCACGCACATAGTGATACTGGATCTCTATATGTTTGGTGCGTGCATGAAACACTGGATTTTTGGCAATGGCGATGCAACTCTGATTGTCACATCTCAGCACAGTTGGTTCTTCATCCTGCACTCCCATATGCCATAGAATCCTTCTCAACCATACGGCCTCACATGCAGCAAAACAAGCTGCCTTGTACTCTGCTTCGGTAGAAGACAATGCCACTGTTGGTTGCTTCTTACTAATCCAAGAGAAAATTCCTGAACCCAAAGAGAAACAATAACCAGAAACTGACTTCCTGGAATCAATGTCTCCTGCCCAATCTGAGTCACAGTTCCCCACAAGAGAAGTTCCGAAACTGTATGTGATACCATAGTCAAGAGTTTTCTTCAAGTATCTGAGCACCCGCATCCCAGCCTTCCAATGACTCTCATGAGGTTTGTTTGAGAACCTGCTCAAAACACCAACAGCAAAACTGATATCTGGTCTGGTGTTACACAAGTAGATTAGACTGCCAACCAACCTCCTATACCTCCCAATGTCTGCTAGTGCTGATGTATCCTCAACGGATAACTTTACATTCACCTCCATAGGTGTAGCTATCTCCTTGCACTCGGTCATACCAAATGCCTTCAAGATCTCCCATGCATACTTCTTCTGAGAGATGAAGATCTTTCCTGGCTCTTGCCAGACTTCAATCCCCAAACAATAGTGCAGCAAGCCCAAGTCTGTCATTTCAAACTCAAAACTCAAAGCCTTTCGAGTTTGGTTGATCATATCTTCATAGTCACCTGTAATAAGAAGGTCGTCCACATATAGGACAATCACTGCAGACTTTTTACCATCCCTGTAAACATACAAGTTAGCATCTGAGGCACATCTTTTGAAGTTTAGGTTTAAAAAGAACCTATCTATCCGCTGGTACCATGCTCTGGGGGCTTGTTTCAGCCCATACAATGCCTTCTTCAGTTTACACACTTTGTTCTCAGAATGGGGGGCCTCAAACCCTGGTGGCTGAGCCACGTACACCTCCTCCTTGAGGTCACCATTTAAGAACGCTGACTTAACATCCATTTGGTACACTGGCCACTTCTTGTGGGCAGCCACTGCAAGTACCGTGCGAATAGTGGTCATTCTGGCAGTTGGGGCAAATGACTCTTGAAAATCAAACCCTTCAACTTGTGAAAATCCTTGGGCAACCAGTCTAGCTTTGTACTTTTCTAAGGTACCATCAGCCTTGTACTTTACCTTCCAGATCCACTTGGTGCCAATAATCTTCCGCTTTGCTGGCCGATCCACTAGCTCCCAAGTGTCATTCTTCATTATGCTGTCATACTCCGCCTGCATAGCAGCCTTCCATGATGGATCTGCAAGTGCTTCTTCTAAGTCAGTTGGCTCCTTTACTTCTCTCATAATCTCAACCATCAAGGCCATGTTGACTATGTGAGCAGAAGCCCTCCTTTGCTCCTCTATTCTCTGAGACCTCCTTGGTCCGTCTGCCTTCTCCTCAACAGATGCAGGCATAGGATTATTGTGGTCATAGAGCTGCTTCACCCAGCGCGGCAATGGCTTTTCCGGTGGGGTGATGTCAGGTTGGTGAACTTTTTCCTCATCATCTGAAGATGATGCTTCCTCCTCCTTAAGGATAGGGATAGCTCTCGGGACAGGTTCATAGTGGACTACTTCTTCGCTTGATGATAAAGTGGAAGACCTTGCCTTCTCCTCCTCCACTGTATGCGGCTCCTCCTTGAACACCACATCACGGCTCGCGATGATCTTCTTTGCCTCTTGGTCATATAACTTGTAAGCCTTCTGCTCATCACTATAACCCAAGAAGATACATTTTCTGCTTTTTGGTTGTAACTTGTTTCTCTTCTCATCTGGAACATGTGCATAACATTCACATCCAAAAATTCTGAAATGTGAAACAGATGGTTTCTTACCAGTGTAAGCCTCATGAGGTGTTTTTCCCTTGAGAGCCTTTGTGTAGCTCCGATTTAGAATGTAGACTGCAGTATTAACAGCTTCAGCCCAAAAATGGTTAGGCAATCCCTTGCCCTTTAGCATGCATCTTGCCATCTCCACAATGGTACGATTCCTGCGTTCCACAACACCATTCTGCTGAGGTGTGTGAGGCGTCGTCAATTGACGCTTGATCCCTTTGCTCTTGCAAAAGCCTTCAAACTCCTTTGAGTTGAACTCACCACCACCATCTGTTCTAAATTTCTTCACACTTTTCCCTGTTTCATTCTCAACAAGTATTAGCCATTCTTTAAACTTACCAAAAGCTTGAGCCTTATCACGAAGGAAGTACACCCACATCTTCCTACTGTAGTCGTCGACAATCAACATAAAATAAGAAGATCCCCCCAAGGCCTGTGTAGGCATCTTACCACACAAGTCAGCATGCACCAACTCTAGAGGAGCATGTGCTCTATTCTTGCTTTCTTGTGGAAATGCCTTTCTCTGTTGCTTGCCCATCATACAAGCTTCACATGGTTCCTCCAATTCAGTTATTGTAGGTAGGTGAGCAACCATACCTTGCTTTTGCATCTCCTTCAATACTGCAAATCCGATGTGTCCAAACCTTTCATGCCAAAGCTTACTTGTGCCCACTCCAGCGGTGGCTGTAAGAGCACTTAGCTCATACAGGTTGTTCCTCCTTTCTCCTTTGCCAACAATTGTGCCAGCACTATCAATAATTTCTGCACCTGTCTTCTTGAACCTTACTTCATGACCAAGATCAGTTATGGCAGCAACTGATAAGAGATTTCTTCTGATTTCGGGAACATACAACACATTTGAAAGCTTTTTGACTTCACCATTTGCAGCAACAAAAGAAATAGTACCTGTGCCCGCAGCAGGGCATTTAGCATCATTTCCAACCGTCACAATGATGGATTCTTGTAGAGGCTGCATAGAACTGTATAGACCTTTCTTGTTGGTCATGTGACGGGAGGCCCCACTATCCAACACCCAAGAGTCAGTGGTAGATTCTTCTTGCGCCGAGGAGCACACTTCCTCAATGGTCGCCATGAATAATTCCAACTCTGCTTCAGCCGTATTGGCTGTCTCTTTCCCTTTAGTTTTAAGGGTACCATTCTTTTCATCTGCCTTCTTGACACGACAATCTGCAATTGCATGTCCTTTCTTCTTACAGTAGAAGCACTCTCCTTGAAACTTCTTCTTGCCGCCCTTTTTCTTTTTGTCACCATCATTTTTGGTGGAGGAAACACCTTTGCCTTTTGCATTGGCAGAGAATGCAGCATCTCCATTGTTGCTTCCTTCTCGGGCTTTCAGCCTCAACTCCTCCTCCATTAATAATGCACAAAACTCCTCAAAAGTCAAAGCTTGAGGTCTCACCTGAGTATTAAGGGCAGTTACTAGTCCATCAAACTTTTGTGGACAAATCCGAAGACACCTCCGAGCTAGCTCTTCGCTAGTCTTTTGTATCCCAGCGCCAGCCATCTGGTCGCGCAGATTCTTAATCCGAGTGATGAATGCTTCAACCGTCTCTCCTTCAGCAAACTTCTCCGCTGCTAGTTGATTCTCCAAGTTTTGAATCCTTGTTTGGTTTCGTGTTTCATACTGACTCCTTAGTACATTCCAAGCCTCTGACGCTTTGGTTGTATGCTGAATCAGAGTCAAAACACTGTCAGAACAGCTTGTAACTAAGGCACACAATGCATCTGCATTCCTTCGTTTCCAAGCTCGTAGAAGATCTGCATTCGGAGGAATCATCACACTAGGATTTGATGGGTCGGGGGTAGGCTGTGGTTCTGCGTCAGTCCCCAGCACAGTCTCCAGAAGCTCATAAGAATCAAGGATAGTAGTAATTTTGAACTTCCACAAGGTGTAGTTTGTACCATCTAACTTGCCTTCGCTGAAGGTTGGTGGACGAATCCTCAGTGTTTGAATAGCCGGTACAGCAGCACCACCTCCTGCACCGCTTCCTGATGCGCCAGAACTGCTTCCCAGAGTCGACATCGTTTCTCTTTGCTGTTGAAGCCTTTGCCTCTTGCACTCTCTCCGATCTCTAGAGCCCCCTGGGCTCTGATACCATGTAAAATATTACACGGCGCAGCGAACAGAATCTGAGAAAGAGATAGAGAGTACACAACAGATAAGAGGAGAATCAGTAAAATTCTTTAACTCCAAACAACTGATACAAAGATGGCTCTGTCCACCCGTGCGCTTCCACTGTGTGAAGCTTAGATGGCGATCTAGACAGAAGATAGGTGAAGAGCTTAAGGCTAGCTGGAACAACAACTCTGACTGGGTGAAAGATGAGTGTCAGATGGCTGCGAAGGGGTTTAGCTTTTATAGCTCGCGAAGGTCGTTAGGTCGGCCTGCTGACCGACCTACCATATGAGCCTCCACTAGTCGGCCAGGGAATATTCCAGGGAATATTCCCTTTACCATCGGGCCGGGGGCGCTGCCCCCGGACCCCCGCCAGGGGGGCCGCTGGCCCCCCTGGGACCCCCCAGCCAGGGGCCGCTTCCGCGGCCCCCGGACCCCACAATAGGGGCCCCTTTTAACTCCCTTACCACGCAACTCAATGCAATGTGCCTCGAGTTGCTACCAGCTTAACCACTCCGTCTAACCCAAAGATTAGACCCACAATGGTCACCTTTTTGCCATCCGGTCACATAGACCTCATCTGATATACAAGTCAGGACTCCACCAATGTCCGGGCTCACACTTGGCTTCTCCTCATAATGGGGGCCTTACAACTTTGAGCACCATGGATCATTGGTAGTACCTAATGAGGGTGGGGCATTGATCATATCTAACAGTGGCCCCCCTCCCCCTTATGTGGGATATTATTTTAGTGATTTTGCAACAATGTAAATATTGTTCCCTTTACAAAAGATAAAATTGTGATATATACATATATTTTTGTGTCTTGTTTTTATGCTTATTTTGGTGTCATCATGATGTGAAGCCAAAGTACTCAAACAAGATGATAGAAATAACATGGCCCTCTTCCTATACAAGAATAGCATCCCTTATTTTAGCAATCTCTTGGAGGTAGTAAGTGATCATGGCACCTACTTCCCGAACAAGATCATGGAAGAGCTAATAGAGATCTACAAGATCAGGCATCACAAATCTACACCCTGCTACCCCAAGGCCAACAACCAAGTTGAAGTTCCTAATTGCATACTCTATTCAATTTGGACAAGGACGATTGCTGCATATCATTGTGATTGGGCTAATTGACTTACAAAGGCCCTCTAAGCATACCAAACCTCCTACAATGCCACAATAGGACATACACCCTTTTAGTTAGTGTATAGAACAGAAGTTGTCTTTCCTATTGAGCTCAAATTGCCCTCTCTATGAGTAGCTATTAAGGAGCTCTTAGGAGATTATGAGTCCTTACAATGCATCTCCTACACTTGAATGCTTGGATGAGATATGGTGGATGGGCTTAAAGTGCATGGAAGCCATGAAGGTTTTGACACAAAGCCTACCATGATAACTTTATCAAGCATAAAGAATTCAAGGAAGGAGATGTGGTATTGGCATATGATCAATGCTTTGGCAAGTTTCTAGGATGGAACTCTCCAAGAATATAGGAAAGTAACTACAAGAAAATCTATTGTATAGCACTAACAAGTATAATATTCACCACATAAAGAAAACAACATGAACAACAAGAACATCTTCATGTAGTATCATATGCATAATCTCCCATAGATTTATCATCAATATAACATTGCATATTCATAGTAATGAAAACAGATAAGAATAACTCATATGTACCATCATATGAATGGAATCAAACACATAAGCTTCATATTATCTCTTTCAAAAATGAATCCATGTAATTTTGCTCTCAAAATCTCTCATATACAATGTTTCAGCCTCTGAATTGACTATTTCTCACTCAATATTTCTATATCACAGACTCTCTATCACTCATACATGATAATAAAGTAGAATGAATATCCAAAATTCTCTCTTGGTCATGGAGATACCCTCCAAGAGATATGGCTGATCCATGTTGAAACATGGATCTAGGACATGGCAACACGAAAGCTATGGAGGTTGAAAGATGAAGACCAAACTCATGAAGTACAAGACCAACTGTCACACAAGTGAATCAGATTCCAAGATTGAGACTTGGACTCATAAACACAATCTTGTGTGTGGACAATGACATAGACAATTTACTAGAAAGAAAAGAGTACTATCATTCCATTAAAGAAAAGGAAGCAAGTACAATGCTTTATAAGAAGGTCTAGGTAGCATATCCTCCTACTGTACTTATGGGATTCTTGTCTTGAGCCCTCACTACTCCTTCCAAAGAGACCAAAGTAGGTGTGATTGCAAACATCTCAACACCCCTCCTCAATCACAACCAGAAGTACAAAATGTATAGAGGCTTTAGTGAGCAACCACCTAAAAAGTGTGGCCACACCACAAACTTGGTAAACACTAGAGGCTGTCATAGAAAAGGCTAAGTGTGGATACCAAAGACATGACAGACATCAAAGGCTATAACAGGGGCCTCACAAAGTGTACATAGGCTATAGTACAAGGTTACATGAGGAGTTTACAAGCTTATGTCAGAAGCATTAGGGCTAGGCAACACAAGGCTAAAAAAGTCTATTAGAATAGAAGGATTGATGAGGTTTTTCCTTCTCTTGGTGTTCTTCTTCTTCTTCTTCTTCTTTTGATCCATGATCAGTTTCTTCTTTAACAGCAACTAGATAGGACTTTTGGACCTCTTCCTCACATGTCAGAACTTCTCAGTGTGTCCGGTCCTTTTGCAGAAGTCACAAAATAGCTGGTCCTTTCTTCCTTTGTTTCTATTACTGACATAAAACATGCAAGAGAGAGAAAATGAAGGAGAGATGAGCTTGAGAGATATTGGCTATGGCAGACTTCTTTAGGGTTTTTGTGCTGGCCTGGTTTTCAATCGCAACAGCTCATAAAAGCAACTATTCCACAAGACCTTTGGTGTGGAGTAAGCCTTTGAATTAAGCTTTAATTGCCCTCTAAGTACAGGATGAATAGCGACTCGTATGCAGAGATTCGACCGTATGCAGAGATCGGCAATGCTAGGTAGTGTGTAGGTTAATGTTTGCAATTTCTATGATAGAATGATGCGGCCTGAAGTGACAAAGATATTCTCAGAAGAAAGCGTGCATAGATTTGGCTTGTATGATAAGATCCAAAAGCTCAAAGTTGACTAGGTGTTGTCTGGCTATGGCATCCATTGAAGCTTCACTAAAGGTAGAGTGAGAGTGGAGCTGGAAGTGAAGTCATGAGCTGACCAGAAGTGAAGATGAGCTAAGCTGAGCTAGGCATGAGCTAAGCCATGCCCGACTGGGCTTTGATACCATGTTGAAACATGGATCTAGGACATGGCAATGCGGAAGCTATGGAGGTTGAAATATGAAGACCAAACTCATGAAGACAAAGACAAAGACAAGAGCAACTATCACACAAGTGAATTAGGTTCCAAGATTGAGACTTGGACTCATAAACACAATCTTGTGTGTGAACAATGACATTAACACTTTATTGGAAAGAAAAGAGTACTATCATTCCATTAAAGAAAAGGAAGCAAGTACAATGCTTTATAGGAAATTCTAGGCAACACATCCTCCTATTGTGCTTATGGGATTCTTGCCCTGAGCCCTCACTGCTCCTTCCAAAGAGACTGAAGTAGGTGTGATTGCAAATATCTCAACAATCCAAAGAGTCACCAAAGCCATTATAGTGTCCCTTCATAGCTTATCAATGACAATGTTACTCTAAGTTGTCAATTTGAGTCTTCAATTGCTACTTCTCCCTTTAAATGAACTACAAAAACTTCAATTCTTCTCTTTTCAAGGTAAGAATACATCCCCAAGTTGAGAACCTATCCAAAAAAATCCTTATAAGCTCTAACCAAAACCATTTGAGCCTATAAAAAACCATTCAAAACATGAAAGCCCTCCACCCAAAGTGGTCTCAAAGAAGAAGTTTCAACTATCTTGGTCTCAAGGCCCTGATGAGAGAGTAGAGCTATATTGTTTTTCTCTAAATTATCTTGCCCTCAATGCCAAGCTTGAGAGTAGGGCCAAGCTCTACTACCAAAGAGAGCTCCAAGAGAGAGTGGAAACTATCTTTGCCTTAGTGCTACTAGGCTTGAGATGTGCATGGAAAGAGATCACCAAGATAGAGTTGGAGCTATCTTGCCCTCAAAAACCTGATGAGAGAGTAGAACTATATTGGTGTTCTTTGAACTATCTTGTCTCAATGCCACACTTGAGAACATGGCCAAGCTATGCTCCTAGAGAGAGCTCCAAGATAGAGTGGGATCCATAGCCATTTTGCCCTCGAGAACCCAATGAGAGAGTAAAACTATATTGATATTCTCTAAACTATCTTGCACTCAATGCAGCTAGGCTTGAGTGCAAGGTTGAGATATGCTTCCAAAGAGAGCTCCTAAGAGAGATTTAAAGCTATCTTACCCTAGATACGTTTGTATCCTAGAAAGACATTAATTAGATTATGGAAGCCTTCATGAGTACTATCAATTGATCCTAAATGATGACTTAACCTCATAAAAGATGACTGTTGAGTACTCTTTGTGTATCATGTACAGTAAATGACCAAGGATGACTAACCATCCCCTTTGATTGAAGGAAAATCATAAGGTCAAGTGCACAAAAAAGGATCATGTACAGTAAATGACCAAGGATAACTAACTACCCTTTGGACTGAAGGGAAATCATAAGGCCAAGTGATTAGCCCTCCCAAAGACACCAAGAACAGTAAGAAGACCAGAGAACACTCCCCAAAGTCTATGCGGAAAGCTTGGCTTTCAATCTCAAACCTTTCTCTCTTCTCTTCCACAAACAAGGCACACAAAAGATAAGCACTCTGCTCATCCTCACTCTCTCCCTCTTCCATAGATACTGTAAGAAATACACAGAGAGAAAGAAGTGAGTTGTGCCCCAAAAAGAGAGAGGAAAAGATATGTGAGAATGGGATGATAAAGAGAGAGCAATTTAGTTGCAACTCTCCAATCACCACTCACCCGACTCTTTCCATATTCATATTTCTTGATAAAAAATACTTTGAGTACATCAAAAGCTGATACTTTAGAACCTTAGAATTCTTGTCCTCCTTGTCCACATGATAGACATTGTGGGAGCTTTCACTCAACCGCCAAGACCCTCGGACCGCTTATTGTTTCAAGCGTTCCAAGCGAGCTCTCATGGCTATCTCTCACCTAGCCGACGCGCCGTCGATCCTACGAATGCAGTGAACTTACCTTGATGCTTGATCGAGTGCCCTCCTCTCTCTCACACTTCGGTAGCTCCACGATTCTTGATGCTAGCTCAAGCATCCTCAAGCCTCCTCCATCTCCAAGCCTCATCCTCCATAGCCGCGCGCGCAAGAGAAGAGAAGAAAGGAGAAGAGGAGAAGGGGAGAGGAGATGGTGGAGAGCTTCACCCTCTTGATTCCTCACTCTCTCACGTGCTCACTCCCTCACACTCTCACACTCCCTCTCTCAAGAGCACACACAAGCAAGAAGAAGGAGAGAAGAAGAGAGGAAGAAGAAGACTAGTTTTGCCACACCAAAGAATGAGCTCTTCATTCACTTTTCAACTTTATATACAAAACCCTACTTCCCTTTTGGGCGGTCATTCCCTTTTTCCCTTTTTTACATGGCCGGTCATAGCCCAGGCCCTGTTTTCCATTGTTCTTTTCTCTTCCTTGCTTTCTTTTCACTACCCTTCTATCTTTACAAATAGCACGGGTGAGAGCCCGGCACTCTTTTACAAGATTTTAGGGTGCGCTTTTTATGCACCTTTCCCTTTTTGTGGTTGCCTTGGTCTTTAACGGTTGTCCTTGCGCTTTTGGGCTTTTCTCCTTCTTTTCCTTCTGTCAGGCTACCTTCTTTTCGCCTTTGCCCTGCGTCTTCTCTGCTTTCTTTCGCTCTCGTTGTGTTGGGGTTAACATTGTCCCCCTCCTAGACGAGTGCCAGTCCCATGGCACTTACTGGTGCAGGGAGCAAGTGGTGGTAGGCGCTGAAGACTTCAGGGGGACAGGGGCTTGGGGTCTGCACTGGTGACTGGGTATGCGGGGGTTGGTTGGGGATGCCGCGTTGGGTGATTTTGCCGGTGTCAAGATTGTGGGAGAGAAGGAAGGAGTCTCGCTTGAAGCTTTCTTGCTTGCACAATGGGGAAAGACACACAAGGGTGGAGGCTGAAAACAGTTTTCCTCTTCTTAGTTGTGTAAGCCAAAAGAACTCTAGTACAAAGAAATAGAAGAACCCTATATATGGGTCTCAAACCAAACTCAAGTAACTAAGGTGGCATACTAACTGAGCCACAAACTAGAGTAGATAAGGATAGTTATCATGTAGCTATTATTCATGGGCGGTGTACCAACCGCGTCTGCAACTGACAAGTCGGTGACATAAATGTTGAGATATCGAGCTCCACTCGTGATACGCCAGGGTGACCGTTGTATATTTATGTCACCGACTTGTCAGTTGCAGACGCGGTTGGTACACCGCCCATGAATAATAGCTACATGATAGCTATCCTTATCTACTCTAGTTCGTGGCTCAGTTAGTATGCCACCTTAGTTAGTTGAGTTTGGTTTGAGACCCATATATAGGGTTCTTCTATTTCTTTGTACTAGAGTTCTTTTGGCTTACACAAAACTAAGAAGAGGAAAACTGTTTTCAGCCTCCACCCTTGTGTGTCTTCCCCCATTTGTGCAAGCAAGAAAGCTTCAAGCGAGACTCCTTCCTTCTCTCCCACAATCTTGACATGGTATCAGAGCCTTGTTCGTGGTAAGGAGCTCAAGAAAGCAAGCCAAGCTCGCGGTGTTCTGGTAAGAGGAGCAGTGTTGCTTTCATTTTCTGTTTTGGGAGCAGATCTCTGCAGGTAGCACAGCCGGAAATTGCAGGAGTGCATTGTCTCAGGTTGAGACGCCCTTCGCGTTGAAGCAAGAGGGCAGTATATGTTGCGGGAAAGGGCTTTAGCCCTTGGCGACCTTGTTTTTTTTATTTGAGGCCATTTCGGGGCCTGTTTTGCAGACGGAAGTTTTCTGCACGCACTTAGGAAAAGGCTCAGTTTTATGCTGTGCAACCACTGTTCTACAGGTCGGTGAAAAGTTACTGTAGAAATTGCATTGTATGCTTGTGCGCAGAGACATTGGGAGTTTCATAATCATCCTTGGTTCCTGTTTATGCAAAATCGTCACTAGGAAGTGACTGTGTGGTCAAATACCACTTTCGCCAGTTTTGCAGATTTGCCCTTGTGAGGGTGAAGCTGAGTTTTTGCAGTGACAGAATTTTTTCGCAGTGTTCTGTAATGGCATCTGATTCTCTTTCACAGATTGTCACTGAAAAGCTTGACAAGAACAACTTCCAAGCATGGAAGTTTAGAATGACGAATTTCCTTATGGGAAAAGGATATTGGGAATTTGTTGCAGGAAATGAAGAAGAACCAGTTCTTCCTGATGTTCCCAATCAACAGCAAATGCAGGCATTCAAAACATGGCATGAGAGAGCCAGGAAAGTTATGTATTGGCTGTCTATCAGTATTTCAGATTCTATGATTGTGCATATTCAGGATGCAAGTACGCCAAAGGAGGCATGGGATACTTTGTCAAAAATGTACAGCACAAATACGCAAGCCAGGAAAATGCAGCTCAAGCAAGAGTTGCATAATGTGCAAAGAGAAAGTATGAGCATCAATGACTACCACATGAAGGTGAAGAAGATTGCAGATGCACTTGCTTCCATTGGGTCGCCAGTGGAAGATGATGATTTAGTTTCCGTGACCTTGAATGGTCTAGGAAAGGATTATGCACAGTTTCGGACATCCATTTCAGTTCGTGAAAGATTTCCTGATTTTGAGGAGTTGATTGCTCTTCTAATTTCTGAGGAACAGAGAAATGGTGGTGCATCTTCTTCAGGAGGAACTTCAAAAGAAGCTGTCTTCTACTCAAATGCTGGAAGAGGTAGAGGCAGAGGTAGAGGAGGCCGATTTGGAGGCCGTGGTAGAAATCAGAATATGCAGCAAACTCAAGAAAACCAGTCCTATGGAGGAGGACGTGGTAACTCTAGAGGCAGGGGGAGCCAAAGAGGTCGTGGTGGATGGCAAAGAGGTCAAAATGCAAACAGTAATGTTGAATGCTACTACTGTGGTAAAATGGGTCATATGGCTAAAGACTGCTATAAAAAGCAGAATGACATCATGAATGGAAAACTGCAACAAGGGAATTATGCATCTTCTAGCAGACAGGGTGATGACAGAAATGAGCATTTGTTCATGGTGCAGCACATGAACAATTCTGTGACAAGTGCAGAAGAAAGCAATGATGTATGGTATGTTGACTCAGGTGCATCAAACCACATGACAGGTCATGCAGAATGGATGGAGGATGCAAGGAAAATGGAAAAACCAGGATTTGTGGAGACTGGTGATGATACTGCACATCCTATTGTGCAGATTGGAAAAATTCCCTTGTCTATGCAGGATGGGAAAAAGAAATACATGTCCGATGTATTTCATGTCCCGAATATCACCAAGAATCTGGTTTCTGTTGGTCAAATGGTTGAACAGGGCTTGCAGGTCAGATTTAATCCTCATGGATGCTTTGTTGAGGATATGAAAAATAAAGGTCGCTTGATAGCAAAAGGAAAGAAGAAGGGCAGAATGTTTACATTGGATGCAGACATGTCTGAATTGAGTGCAGCAATGTTTGCACATGGGACCGGTGTAGTTGCAGATATTGATATCTGGCATAAACGCATTGGTCATGTTAATGTACAGCGACTTAAATCAATGCAGGCCCAAAATATTGTTGCAGGATTGCCAAAATTCAAGGTTGCAAAAATGCATAAGGTATGTGAAGCCTGTCAGTTTGGAAAACAGGCAAGGAAACCATTTCCTAGACATGTTCAAGAGAGTGAGAAGCCTTTGGAATTAATCCACTCTGATGTGTGGACTACTAAAGCTACATCTCTTGGAGGCTGTCATTATTTTGTCACTTTTATTGATGACTATAGCAGAAAAGTTTGGGTGTATTTTATGAAAAAGAAAAGTGAAGTTTTTGGGCATTTCAAAACCCTTAAAGCTATGGCTGAAAAAGAAACAGGTCTGCAAATAAAATGCCTAAGGTCAGATGGAGGGGGAGAGTACCTCTCAAATGAGTTTGCAAAGTTCTTGCAGGAGCATGGCATAAAGCAGCAATATTCATGCAGTTATACCCCACAACAAAATGGAATTGCAGAAAGGAAAAACATGCATATTGGAGAGGTATCTCGTGCCATGCTCAATGAAAAAGACTTGCCAGATTTTTATTGGGCTGAAGCAGTTGCTACAGCAGTCTACATAATGAACAGGACTCCCACTGCAGCAATACATGGAATGACTCCAGAGGAGAGGTATACTGGTAGAAAACCAGATATTTCTCATTTGAAAATTTTTGGTTGCATTGCCTATGTACATGTGCCAGATGAGCTGAGATCCAAGTTGGATCCAAAAGCTGAGAAGTGCATCTTTATTGGTTACTCTCTGCAGCAAAAAGGGTATAGATGCTATAACCCTTCTACTCGTAAGTTTACAGTGAGCAGAGATGTTGTTTTTGATGAGATGAGTAGCTGGTATAAACCAGTAAATGTGATTGATGATGAAGATGCACAAAATGGTAATGCTACACAGAATTCACAGCAGCAGTCACAAAATATTAGTGGACCTGGAGCGTCCTCTAGCAGTGGTTCACATTCTTCGCCATGGACAGGCAGATTGAGATCAGGAGAATCTTCTCAAAGCAATGCAGATAGTGGTATGCAGGTATCACGAAAAGGAAAAGAGAAGGTTGATCAGCCCATGTTTGATGTGAATGCAGGTCACTCTTATGTGGATGGTGAATCCAGTGGCTCAGAACAGAGCATTGATGATGAGTTGGGTATTCCTTCTATTGTTACACCTGGAGTAAGGAAGACCAGGGATGTTTTGAGAGCACCTGGGAGTGAACCTACTTTGCGCAGGTCTACAAGAGCTAGGTATCCTGTGGATAGGCTGAAATATGATGGATTTACAGCCATTCACTATGCATATATGGTCAAAGTGATACAGGAACCAGAACCCACATCTTTTGAGCAAGCCATGGGAAAAGAAAAATGGGAGAAAGCCATGGATGAAGAAATGGATGCCTTGGAAGCAAATGCTACATGGGAGTTGGTACCTTTGCCTAAAGGTAAGAATGCAATTAGCTGTAAGTGGGTTTATAAGGTGAAGCACAATGCTGATGGTTCTGTGAACAGATACAAGGCAAGATTAGTAGTCAAGGGGTATGCACAAACATATGGCATTGACTATGAAGAAACATTTAGTCCGGTTGCAAGGATGGCAACCGTAAGAGCAGTCATTGCTATGGCTGCATCAAAGGGATGGTCTTTACATCATATGGATGTAAAGAATGCCTTCTTGCATGGTGATTTGCAAGAAGAGGTCTATATGGAGCAGCCACCAGGTTATGTGCATGCTGTTCATCCTGAGTTTGTTTGCAGGTTGAAGAAAGCCTTGTATGGCTTGAAGCAAGCACCTAGAGCATGGTCTGACAAGATAGGACAGTATCTTGTCACTATTGGCTTTCAGATTTCCAAGGCAGATTTCTCACTTTATGTGAGAAAAACAGAGAAAGGTATTATGCTACTTGTCATTTATGTTGATGATTTGATTATGACAGGTGACCGTGATGAAGATATCCTTCATGTGAAAATGCTATTGAAGCAGAAGTTTGAGATGAAGGATTTGGGAGAGCTGCGTTATTTCTTGGGCATTGAGGTGATTAGATCACCAAGTGGGATACAGCTCTTGCAGAGGCAATATGGATTGGACATGCTGTCCAAATATGGGATGACAGGCTGTAAGCCTATTTCAGTTCCTTTGGAGCAGAATGTGAAGCTGAGCACAGATGCAGGTGAGCTTCTAGAAGACCCTACTATGTACAGACGCATAGTAGGAAGTTTGATTTATATGACTATTACCAGGCCAGATTTGAGCTATGTTGTTGGATTGGTAAGTCAGTTTATGCAAGCTCCAAGGAAACCACATTTGGATGCGGCTAGACGCATACTCAGGTATGTGAAGTCCACATTGCAGTATGGACTATTTTATGAGACTGGGGTTCAGATACAGTTGCATGGATACACTGATGCTGATTGGGCTGGTAGTATTTCTGATAGACGATCTACCAGTGGATATGTGTTCTCTTTTGGGAGTGCTGCAGTCACTTGGAGCAGCAAGAAACAGCCTACAGTTGCCTTATCGAGCACAGAGGCTGAGTACAGGGGTGCAGCAATGGCTGCATGTGAGGTAGCTTGGTTGCATAAGCTACTTTATGATATGCATCAGTCTACAGATGGGTCAGTTGTCATTTATTGTGACAACATGAGCAGTATACACTTGGCAAATAACCCAGTCTATCATGCTAGAACAAAGCACATTGAGGTGCATTATCACTATGTGCGAGAGAGGGTTTTACTAGGTCTTATTGATCTAGTTTATGTCAGCACAGAGGATCAGGTAGCTGACATATTCACGAAGGCATTGGGCGCAGAGAAGCTGCGCAAGTTCAGAGACCTGCTTGGTGTGCAGGAATTGGGATTGAGCTCGAGGGGGAGTGTTGAGATATCGAGCTCCACTCGTGATACGCCAGGGTGACCGTTGTATATTTATGTCACCGACTTGTCAGTTGCAGACGCGGTTGGTACACCGCCCATGAATAATAGCTACATGATAGCTATCCTTATCTACTCTAGTTCGTGGCTCAGTTAGTATGCCACCTTAGTTAGTTGAGTTTGGTTTGAGACCCATATATAGGGTTCTTCTATTTCTTTGTACTAGAGTTCTTTTGGCTTACACAAAACTAAGAAGAGGAAAACTGTTTTCAGCCTCCACCCTTGTGTGTCTTCCCCCATTTGTGCAAGCAAGAAAGCTTCAAGCGAGACTCCTTCCTTCTCTCCCACAATCTTGACAATAAATACACAACGGTCACCCTGGCGTATCACGAGTGGAGCTCGATATCTCAACACTCCCCCTCGAGCTCAATCCCAATTCCTGCACACCAAGCAGGTCTCTGAACTTGCGCAGCTTCTCTGTGCCCAATGCCTTCGTGAATATGTCAGCTACCTGATCCTCTGTGCTGACATAAACTAGATCAATAAGACCTAGTAAAACCCTCTCTCGCACATAGTGATAATACACCTCAATGTGCTTTGTTCTAGCATGATAGACTGGGTTATTTGCCAAGTGTATACTACTCATGTTGTCACAATAAATGACAACTGGCCCATCTGTAGACTGATGCATATCATAAAGTAGCTTATGCAACCAAGCTACCTCACATGCAGCCATTGCTGCACCCCTGTACTCAGCCTCTGTGCTCGACAAGGCAACTGTAGGCTGTTTCTTGCTGCTCCAAGTGACTGCAGCACTCCCAAAAGAGAACACATATCCACTGGTAGATCGTCTATCAGAAATACTACCAGCCCAATCAACATCAGTGTATCCATGCAACTGTATCTGAACCCCAGTCTCATAAAATAGTCCATACTGCAATGTGGACTTCACATACCTGAGTATGCGTCTAGCCGCATCCAAATGTGGTTTCCTTGGAGCCTTCATAAACTGACTTACCAATCCAACAGCATAGCTCAAATCTGGCCTGGTAATAGTCATATAAATCAAACTTCCTACTATGCGTCTGTACATAGTAGGGTCTTCTAGAAGCTCACCTGCATCTGTGCTCAGCTTCACATTCTGCTCCAAAGGAACTGAAATAGGCTTACAGCCTGTCATCCCATATTTGGACAGCATGTCCAATCCATACTGCCTCTGCAAGAGCTGTATCCCACTTGGTGATCTAATCACCTCAATGCCCAAGAAATAACGCAGCTCTCCCAAATCCTTCATCTCAAACTTCTGCTTCAATAGCATTTTCACATGAAGGATATCTTCATCACTGTCACCTGTCATAATCAAATCATCAACATAAATGACAAGCAGCATAATACCTTTCTCTGTTTTTCTCACATAAAGTGAGAAATCTGCCTTGGAAATTTGAAATCCAATAGTGACAAGATACTGTCCTATCTTGTCAGACCATGCTCTAGGTGCTTGCTTCAAGCCATACAAAGCTTTCTTCAACCTGCAAACAAACTCAGGATGAACAGCATGCACATAACCTGGTGGCTGCTCCATATAGACCTCTTCTTGCAAATCACCATGCAAGAAGGCATTCTTTACATCCATCTGATGTAAAGACCATCCCTTTGATGCAGCCATAGCAATGACTGCTCTTACAGTTGCCATTCTTGCAACCGGACTGAATGTTTCTTCATAGTCAATGCCATATGTTTGTGCATACCCCTTGACTACTAATCTTGCCTTGTATCTGTTCACAGAACCATCTGCATTGTGCTTCACCTTATAAACCCACTTACAGCCAATTGCATTCTTAACTTTAGGCAAAGGTACCAATTCCCATGTAGCATTTTCTTCCAAGGCATCCATTTCTTCATCCATGGCTTTCTCCCATTTTTCTTTTCCCATGGCTTGCTCAAAAGAAGTGGGTTCTGGTTCCTGTATCACTTTGACCATATATGCATAGTGAATGGCTATAAATCCATCATATTTCAGCCTATCCACAGGATACCTAACTCTGGCAGACCTGCGCAAAGTGGGTTCACTCCCAGATGCTCTCAAAACATCCCTGGTCTTCCTTACTCCAGGTGTAACAATAGAAGGAATACCCAACTCATCATCAATGCTCTGTTCTGAGCCACTGGATTCACCATCCACATAAGAGTGACCTGCATTCACATCAAACATGGGCTGATCAACCTTCTCTTTTCCTTTTCGTGATACTTGCATACCACTATCTCCATTACTTTGAGAAGATTCTCCTGATCTCAATCTGCCTGTCCATGGCGAAGAGTGTGAACCACTGCTAGAGGACGCTCCAGGTCCACTAATATTTTGTGACTGCTGCTGTGAATTCTATGCAGCATTACCATTTTGTGCATCTACATCATCAATCACATTTATTGGTTTATACCAGCTACTCATCTCATCAAAAACAACATCTCTGCTCACTGTAAACTTACGAGTAGAAGGGTTATAGCATCTATACCCTTTTTGCTGCAGAGAGTAACCAATAAAGATGCACTTCTCAGCTTTTGGATCCAACTTGGATCTCAACTCATCTGGCACATGTACATAGGCAATGCAACCAAAAATTTTCAAATGAGAAATATCTGGTTTCCTACCAGTATACCTCTCCTCTGGAGTCATTCCATGTATTGCTGCAGTGGGAGTCCTGTTCATTATGTAGACTGTTGTAGCAACTGCTTCAGCCCAATAAAAATCTGGCAAGTCTTTTTCATTGAGCATGGCACGAGATACCTCTCCAATATGCCTGTTTTTCCTTTCTGCAATTCCATTTTGTTGTGGGGTATAACTGCATGAATATTGCTGCTTTATGCCATGCTCCTGCAAGAACTTTGCAAACTCATTTGAGAGGTACTCTCCCCCTCCATCTGACCTTAGGCATTTTATTTGCAGACCTGTTTCTTTTTCAGCCATAGCTTTAAGGGTTTTGAAATGCCCAAAAACTTCACTTTTCTTTTTCATAAAATACACCCAAACTTTTCTGCTATAGTCATCAATAAAAGTGACAAAATAATGACAGCCTCCAAGAGACGCAGCTTTAGTAGTCCACACATCAGAGTGGATTAATTCCAATGGCTTCTTACTCTCTTGAACATGTCTAGGAAATGGTTTCCTTGCCTGTTTTCCAAACTGACAGGCTTCACATACCTTATGCATTTCTGCAACCTTGAATTTAGGCAATCCTACAACAATATTTTGGGCCTGCATTGATTTAAGTCGCTGTACATTAACATGACCAATGCGTTTATGCCAGATATCAATATCTGCAACTACACCGGTGCCATGTGCAAACATTGCTGCACTCAATTCAGACATGTCTGCATCCAACGTAAACATTCTGCCCTTCTTCTTTCCTTTTGCTATCAAGCGACCTTTATTTTTCATATCCTCAACAAAGCATCCATGAGGATTAAATCTGACCTGCAAGCCCTGTTCAACCATTTGACCAACAGAAACCAGATTCTTGGTGATATTGGGGACATGAAATACATCGGACAGGTATTTCTTCTTCCCATCCTGCATAGACAAAGGAATTTTTCCAATCTGCACAATCGGATGTGCAGTATCATCACCAGTCTCCACAAATCCTGGTTTTTCCATTTTCCTTGCATCCTCCATCCATTCTGCATGACCTGTCATGTGGTTTGATGCACCTGAGTCAACATACCACACATCGTTGCTTTCTTCTGCATTTATCACAGAATTGTTCGTGTGCTGCACCATAAACAAATGCTCATTTCTGTCATCACCCTGTCTACTAGAAGATGCATAATTTCCTTGTTGCAGTTTTCCATTCATGATGTCATTCTGTTTTTTATAGCAGTCTTTAGCCATATGACCCATTTTACCACAATAGTAGCATTCAACATTACTGTTTGCATTTTGGCCTCTTTGCCATCCACCACGACCTCTTTGGCTCCCCCTGCCTCTAGAGTTACCACGTCCTCCTCCATAGGACTGGTTTTCTTGAGTTTGCTGCATATTCTGATTTCTACCACGGCCTCCAAATCGGCCTCCTCTACCTCTGCCTCTACCTCTTCCAGCATTTGAGTAGAAGACAGCTTCTTTTGAAGTTCCTCCTGAAGAAGATGCACCACCATTTCTCTGCTCCTCAGAAATTAGAAGAGCAATCAACTCCTCAAAATCAGGAAATCTTTCACGAACTGAAATGGATGTCCGAAACTGTGCATAATCCTTTCCTAGACCATTCAAGGTCACAGAAACTAAATCATCATCTTCCACTGGCGACCCAATGGAAGCAAGTGCATCTGCAATCTTCTTCACCTTCATGTGGTAGTCATTGATGCTCATATTTTCTCTTTGCACATTGTGCAACTCTTGCTTAAGCTGCATTTTCCTGGCTTGTGTATTTGTGCTATACATCTTTGACAGAGTATCCCATGCCTCCTTTGGCGTACTTGCATCCTGAATATGCACAATCATAGAGTCTGAAATACTGATAGACAGCCAGTACATAACTTTCCTGGCTCTCTCATGCCATGCTTTAAATGCCTGCATTTGCTGTTGATTGGGAACATCAGGAAGAACTGGTTCTTCTTCATTTCCTGCAACAAATTCCCAATATCCTTTTCCCATAAGGAAATTCGTCATTCTAAACTTCCATGCTTGGAAGTTGTTCTTGTCAAGCTTTTCAGTGACAATCTGTGAGAGAGAATCAGATGCCATTACAGAATACTGCAAAAAATTCTGTCACTGCAAAAAACACAGCTTCACGCTCACAAGAGCAAATCTGCAAAACTGGCGAAAGTGGTATTTGACCACACAGTCACTTCCTAGTGACGATTTTGCATCAACAGGCAATAGGGATGATTCTGTAACTCCCAATGTCTCTGCACACAAGCATACGATGCAATCTCTGTGGTAACTTTTCACCAACCTGTTGAACAGTGGTCGCACAGCATAAAACAGGGCCTTTTCCTGAGTGCGTGCAGAAAACTTCCGCCTTCAAAACAGGCCCCGAAATGGCCTCAAATCAAAAAAATAGGGTCGCCGCAAGCTAAAGCTCTCTCCCGCAGCATATACTGCCCTCTTGCTTCACCGCGAAGGGCGTCTCAACCTGAGACAATGCACTCCTGCAATTTTCGGCTATGCTACCTGCAGAGATCTGCTCCCAAAACAGAAAATGAAAGCAACACTGCTCCTCTTACCAGAACACCGCGAGCTTGGCTTGCTTTCTTGAGCTCCTTACCACGAACAAGGCTCTGATACCATGTCAAGATTGTGGGAGAGAAGGAAGGAGTCTCGCTTGAAGCTTTCTTGCTTGCACAATGGGGGAAGACACACAAGGGTGGAGGCTGAAAACAGTTTTCCTCTTCTTAGTTGTGTAAGCCAAAAGAACTCTAGTACAAAGAAATAGAAGAACCCTATATATGGGTCTCAAACCAAACTCAAGTAACTAAGGTGGCATACTAACTGAGCCACAAACTAGAGTAGATAAGGATAGTTATCATGTAGCTATTATTCATGGGCGGTGTACCAACCGCGTCTGCAACTGACAAGTCGGTGACATAAATACACAACGGTCACCCTGGCGTATCACGAGTGGAGCTCGATATCTCAACAGCCGGCTCACTGGATGCTGGGTGGGCAATTAGCATGGGAGGTTGATGAAGAATGAATGCCACTTGGGTTGTGGTTGTCGATACCTACAATTGAAAACCTATCAGGTGGTCTCTCCCTAAGGGTGGTGCTAGTCTCTGTATTGTGCACAAGACTTAGTTTGGGAGACAGGTCGAACTCTGAGCAAGCTGAGAGTGTTGTCCTGCACTTGAGGACCCAAACTGTGAATTAGTTCTGTGTAGATATTATATGAGTGCCGTGCGTGTGCATATTTAAATATTACGTAGTTAGGAGACTGGGCGACGGGGGCCGCGTGGAGCAGAAGGGTGGTAATGGGGAGATAAAGTACACCTTTGACTGTGTTCAGGATTTATTTATTTATTTATTTATTTGCCATGGTTACATGGGGGCAGCAGTACAAGGGATAACGGGAGTTCTACCCCTCATCATCCGAATGGTGGGGAAGGGTGGGCGGAGGCCGGGGGGCCTTGTTGAGGAACTTCCGGCTTAGCAAGTAGCCTTTAGTATGGAGGCAGGTTTTAAGGGTGGTGGTGGAGAGAAAGGGGTGATTGCACTGTGTGAACTTGATGTCATTCATGTCTTCCAGCAGTGCACCATAGAAGGATGGCAAAAGGGCAGCACGCATCATGAAACGAGTCATGGTGGTGCTGTCTATGGCATTGGGATCAAAATAAAGGGGCGGAAGGTGGTGCTCTTGGGGTGCAGGTTCCTGGTGTACTAGGATTCTAATTAATCTAAGGTAGTCACAGGTAGTGATGAAGGCTGTCGGGTTGGACGCACTAATGCACCATCAACTGTGCACCCTGGCATACTCCTTCTGCACCATTCCCCCCTTGTCGATTCCTCAACCGGGTATGAGATATGGGTTTCAATTCTTATTCCTCGAGTGATATTAGTCATGGGGCGAGTGACTGTTCTTTCATTTCAATTGAGTGATTGTGAGTTGAGTGCAATATCCCGCATCACAGGGGTAATGTTACCAATGTTACATACGGATCATATTTTTCTGCCTTCTTGACCTATTCAGGTTTACAGAAGACTGTGCCTCCACCTCCTCCATCAGATCCAGTACCTCCTCCTCCACCTTCAGAAGAGTCAGAACCCATTGACATAGAGGATGATGATTCTTCGCCTCCCCTGGTCATACAGCGCAAACGCTTGAAGAGGGTAGCGGATAAAGCTCCTTCTGTACTTCCCTCAGTGCCTATCCCTGCTACCTCTGGCAGTGAACTCCCTGGGTATCTCACTTGCACTAACCTGTTCAGAGCACATCGAGAAGGATCCTTGGAGATCTCAGTTCCTTCCCTGAACAGTCTCGTCTCCGGAGATGCCATTCCTTTCCTCTGCAAGGATATTCAAAGTTCCATTGAATTGTCAGTGACAGCCTGTGTTCAATAGTTGTACGCATCCTTTTATGAAGAGCTCATGCAGTCTAAGGACCAGTTGCATAAGGCAACATCTGAGTTAGCTTCTGCTAAGGATACCCTAGCAGATTTATTTAAGCAAATGAAACAACAAACCCAACTGGTTGCCACCCAAAGCGATGAGATTTCTTCTTTGAAGACCCAATTACTCGAGGCTCAGTCACAGGTTACTAGCCTTTCAGAAGAGAAGGAGAGGATGTCCAGAGAAGCACAGGAATTCCAAGCTATCTTAGATGACAAGCTTTCAGCTTTACAGATGGCTAATGACACAGTGGCCAACCAAGCCTCCCAAATCCAGCAGTTGCAAGATCAGCTTGCAAAGTCTCGCTCTGTTCCTCCAAGCCCTCCTGTTCCATTGATTCCTTCTCTTTCACAGCAGGACTTGGCTGCTCTTCAGAGACAGGCTACTTTGTGCCCTCTATTCCAAGATAAAGTGGAAAGATTGCAGTCCAGAATGGACTTATTATGGTCTACCTTTGAGCAGTTTCAGGAATATGTTCTACCAGACCATTCTTTCTTTGTCCACTACCACTTACAGAAGTTGGTCTTCTACATGAAGCTTTCCACGATGGATTTACCTTTTCCAGAGGATGGCTGGAGTGGGGCTTGGTCTGCTGAGTTGTTGACAGAGGTAGTCAGAATGGTCTTTGAAGATTCTGTCACGCAAGACACCATGTTGATGTCATACATGTATCTCCGAGGAGATTTGTTAATTCCAGATGAGGTAGATATGGCATGGTATGTGGGGGATGTGGTCTTACAGGCTGTTTTGTATGTCAATCATTTGGAGTTGCGCATAGCTGACATGTTTCACAGTTATTCCTCCAAAGTGGCTGATTGTCATGATAATTCATGGCATCCCATGATTGATTCGGTGGTCCTCAATCAAAGACAAAACACAGCTCCTACCTTTGCCCAGAGTACTAATCAACTGAGGCTGGATCTCTTAACCTATCTTTCAAAGCATAATCCATTTGATGCTACCTTCTTTGATGCCTATCATAGACGATCTCTCTTAGGACCTTCTGTTCCTACCCTCCTCTATTACCAACAAATGGCTCACCGCTATGCTATATATCTTTCCCTTTGTCAGTCTAATTCCACAATAATTTTACCCCTTCTTTTCCAACCTTCATCTTTCCCTCAAATTCCTATTTTTACTTACTGTTCCTTTATTGAGGATAGGGTATTTTCCCCTTCTCCACCCTGTCCTTCTCCCTCCATTAATGTACCCTCCACATTTCCTATTTATCAGTTAACACCGTTCCTTAGTGATTCCTTACAAATTTCTGCCATTCCTTCTTTAACCTTTTCTTCTTTTTATGATTTTTCCTATCCCTCCCTACATTCACTTTCCCTTATTCCACTACCCTCTCCTAACACTTCCATATCTCAACCACCTCAGTTGGTTAGTGACTGTGATGGGTTTGATAATCAGATTTCCAAAAGAAGGGGATGGAGTTCGGATGATTGCCTTACAGGACCGCAGATCAATTGGCCAGTAATTCCAGGAGAATGGACAACTTCCAGTCAAGCTTATCAGAACTATGTTCATTTTTCTCAGCAGTATTCACAGTCTGCAGATCCTTCAGTGAGATTAACTGCTCACTTTGCTTGGTACCTGGCGTATATGCATAGGCACTCTCATATTGATTCCAACCCTATTCCAAAGTTGTGCATGAATGTCAATGTAAGTATTGATTCCCAGCAGCTGGAGATATTGTATTTTCATGCCCTCTGTTTGCCTAGCAGATACCTGGTCCTGTTGAAAGGATGTGCTGTCTCCAATTTTTTCAAAATACTCCCAAAAACTTTGTAGATGAATCCTTATCTATGGATCGATTCCAACAACATCAATCTTTTAAGAGGGATCATCTTCATTGATACCTTTCCAATGTATGGTGGAAGCTTTCTAATGAACAACTCTCTTTTTGAAGAAGTCATTCAGATGGTTGTATTGTGTGTAGTGTTTGTGTTGTGAGTTTATTTATGTAATACGACCGTGGTGCGTTCCTATTGAATTTCGTGTACGAGCTACGTTTTGGAAAATTGTGGTGCTGGGGTCGTGGTTGCAGAATTGAAGCTGATGCTGATGAAGAAGAAGAAGAAAACTCTTATATCCTTTACAGATTTGTTGTGATTTTTAGTTTGATAAGAGGTATTAATGTATAAAGAGTTTTCCTTTCTTTGTATTTTTATATTAGAAACAGGTTATAAGTTGGGGTCGTGGTGGATGGATTATTTGTGAAAAGCTATTGAAGATCAAAGTTGAGCTTTTCCCTGAACTTGTATTCCCTTTTTCCTGGGTCGCGAGGACGCTTCCTTATTAAGTGTCGGGATATGTTGAGTGTTGAAATGACTTGTTTTTTGGCTGATTTTTGTTGTTTTTGAGAGCTGAATGGTTGATTTTTTGAGATGATTGATTGGTTTGGAAGTGGTTTGAGAATGTTTTGGATGGTAATGATTGAGTTTTGGAAGATCATGATGTTTGTTGGTGGTTCTGTGATGTTCTGATAGGTTCTGATGGGTTCTGTATACTTTCTATTTTGCTCTGTTTTGGTCTGTTTTGTTCTGATTGTCTTCTGTAAGGAGGGATGGAGTACTGATTGATGAAGATTGAGATATTGTGAAAGTTTATTGAATAGTTTTTGAGAGTTTGGAATGATTTGAGAATGAGTTATGTGGTTTTGATGACCTTCTGTAACCTTCTATAGGTCTTCTGTAGAGCTTCTGCTTCTGTTCTGTCTCTGTTCTGTTCTGTACTGTAGCTGTTCTGGTACTGTTCTGTAGACTGTTCTGTATGCTTCTGTAAGTGTTCTGTGGAATGTATGTGTGACTTTGGGAAAGTTTTCTAGCCTTGGAAAGAGGTGAATACAAGTGCAAAAGAGCTGAAAGAAGTGGAAGAAGTAGCTGTTGAAGACACAAGTGAAGACTAGAGTGAAGTGACAGTAGTGAGCTATGAAAGGACACTGTAGTGGCTCTGGTGACTCTTCATATCAGACATACCTCTTGGGAGGGGTATCCACGACCTAAGAGAGATTATTGAGAGTGATTTTAGAGAGATTGTAGTGAGGATATGATGTATTATTGATGGAGAGAGAGAGAGAGAGAGAGTCAGAGATAGCCAATTCTACTGAAACAGAGTGATTGTATATGAGAGATTGAGAGAGAAGACTATGAAGATATTGAAGATGAATACTATGTGATGTATTTCCATTCAAAGATGGTGTATTCTTTTGCTTTCTTTGTTCTATTGATGGATTTTATGAAGATGTTGAAGAATATGGTTGATTCTATCAAATCCGTGGGAGATCTACATGATGCTGTATGAAGATTTGTTGTGCCTGGTGTTCTTTTCTTCATTGTGATCATATGAAACATGATAAACAAGCTTGTTGATGTTACAAGATAGATTTTCTTGCAAGAGAATTCCCTTTTCCTTGGTGTTCCTCTTGGGGCTCCATTTCATCTACCTTTGCGGTGTGCATCAGGGCGGCTGTGTCAGGGAGCGTCACCTTGAGGGGAGTGGCTTGCGTGGTTGGTGCGAGGAGAGGGGAGACAGGTCTGACCGGGTCTTTTCCCTTCCCTTCTGTAGGAGGCGGCGGCACAGGTTCCGGCGCACCAGTGCTGGGGCCGGGTGCTTCAGATTCGGATTGGTATGCCCTGCCCGCTCCCTCTATGTCTTTCCTACGCTGTTCCTCGATGGAGCGACGCATTGCCAGCTCCAATTCTTCTTCTTCTCTCCTCCTCAGCTCTTTTTCTTCTTTCCTCTTATTCTCTTACCGACTCTCTTCGGGCCCATTCGAGCTCCTCCTGCTCTTTTCTCCTTCGCTCCTCCTCTCTCTTTCCATGCAGGGCTTTGGTCCGTTGCTCCACTTCCCTTTCTGGTGCAGCCTGGCGTTCTTCCTCCTTGTCAGTGTCTGTCTCTGTTTCATCCGACTGTTCCTCCGGCCGGGGTTGGGACTGCGATGGCGATTCGCCTCCTTTTCCACCGCCTCCCTGTTTGTCCTCTTCAACACGTCCCTGCCCTATTGCCTCGTGGAGGATCGCAGTGAGCACACCTCCAAAACCTACGGTGGAGGCCTTGGAGAATGAGGCCTTGCGGGTCGATCGAGGCGAGGGGGACTCTCCTGCTATGGCCCTTCCTCCTGTTGCCAGGGCCTTTGCTGAGGCCTCAATCGTCCTTCTCACGAAGCCATTGAGGTTCACCTCATCCAGTGCCTGGGCCGCGATGCTTTCGAGTAAAGGCACATTTATCCTGGACATGATGCTATTGTACCGTTGACTTGAAAATAGGGTATGCATCATTTTTGCCTGCAGCTGGATCTCTGGATCAGGGATGTCTGCCAAGTTGACTCCGTCGTTGGTGTGGACTTTCACTTTGTCCATTCCCAACAAGGCGTAGACGTCCCTTTTCGGCTTCTTCTCCACCTTGTTCGGAAGTTCCAGAGCTTTTTCTACCAGTTCAGGGGTCAGTTCAACCTGCACCTGTTTGGTAGCTCCCACGTCCCGTACTGTGATGGTGCCTTTGTTTTTGTTGAAGGTGCGTAGGAACTCTGCGCACAGGGCATAGTCTATTCTCCGGCCCACTGCTTCCAGGTACCGTTGTAAGTGGCATTGCTCCATGATCCGTCGCACCGCTGGCTCCTCAATAACCACATCTTCCAAGTTGAATATGTGGTGGAACTTCAGCTGATTGAATGCTCTGGTTTCCACCGTGAGGCCGTACCGCGCCTGTTCCTCCTCCGAGAAAGGGAGTTTGCCCGCTTTGTCTTGGCCTGCCATGGTCACTACCTGTACATCCAGTCAATTCGCTCCTTAGTATTTTTTGCAACCAATTTGTAGGACAACCATAGCAGATTTCATCATTTATAATCATGATTTTTTCCTTTTCAACTTCTATCACCTGTTCCTGCATGGCATTTTAATTTGGAGCTTTTTCATGCGTGGTTCACTTTTTAGTTTTAACTTTCATGCTTGGTTTGCTTTTTAGATTTACTGATTTACTGCCCCATCCCCCTTGTGGAAAAGAAAAATCCATCCCAGGATTGGGGTGTGGGTCCAAGGCGTTCAGGTTGTTTTGTGGAGGAGCCAATCGTAGAAGTTGGGGTTATATTCAAGGTGTGCAGCGTGGTCGAGGTCACAGGGTCGGATGCCTACGTGGGTGATGTATGTGAGGACATCGGTGAGGAAATCTCCGGAGTTGATCCGACTTGCGATGTGGAGCTCTTCTTCTGTCAGGATGCGATCGAGATAGGGGTGCCCTAAGATATGGTCATCCATGGTTCGACCTCGAAGAGTGGTTAACACTCGATACGAGGTGGACGCGATGTATGTGGGATCATACTCGACCGTCTTGATGGCTCAGCGTTGTTCGGCATTGGTCATTGTGCGGCATCCTTCTATTGCCCATTTTAATCGAAGAGTGTACCATCGCTTCAAGAAGGGAGATTCGGTGTCCGCGAGGTGGGACAACCTTGCTGTTTCTTGGCTAGTGAGGTCGGACGTCGTGCGCGGGTCAAACGATGGGATGAGGCGTTGCTTAATGGCTTGCTCTTTGGAGACCTCGCGAGCGAGTAGCTCAGCGGCAGAGCGTGAAGCTTGTGCGAAGGCGAATTCGAAAGTCTCCCAAGAGCAAGGCATGGTGCGCACGTCCGTTGCAAGGGGTTCCGCTAACAGTCCCAAGTCTAGGCGGTCATAGCTAAGGGCCAGTGCCACGAAAGTGGCGTCGAGTTGTTTGATGCAGTCCACAATGTCATCCCCCGTGTACTCGGCGAGGTCTGCGGCCAGCGTTAGGAATGACTTCCGTTCATAGGAAGGCTTAAGGCCGTCGGGTGGTTGAGGTTTGCTGGGGCTAGAGGTTCTGTCGGCACAGAGCTGCTGCTAGGGGCCTGTTTGAGTCAGCAGCTCGGCCAACGGTTGAATGGATGGGTCGGGGTTGATCTTAGGGACCGTGCTAGGGCGGTCGGCATAGCTGCTGGGTTGCGGGCCAGGGTGGTTGGGTGATACCGCCGGCAGTAGTGGCCGGTGCTTGGGCCGTTGGGCGTGTATGACGCCTGTGGGATGACTCGCAAAGGAGTCGGATGACTGGGGTGGATTCTGTGGTTCGTGGTCTTGAAGTGTCAGAGGACCGGGCCTTGCGATTGACGTAGGAGCAAGGCCCGGGTCAGTTGGGACCTTGGGGACCCACAACAAGGCATTCCCTTCATAGTAGCCTTGTGCACGCAGCAGGGTTTTGGGGACCCATACTTTCTTAACCACGCGGCGCTTGTGATGATGGCGTTTTGGTCTTCTAGGTTTAGGTTTGTATGTGTTTTGCGGATCCGCGCGTCTAGTTCTAGGCTGATCCTGAGGCTTCTTCGGCACCCAGTGCAAGCGAGCCTGTTGGGGTTTTGCCTTAGGTTTGGCGGGTTGCGGTGCATGGGGATCTGGGTGTAGTAAATATGCACGGCCCTCCTACTTAGTCCTGTGTGCAACTATTTCTAATGGTGGTCCATTGAGCAATGCTGGGGTTACGAGGCACTGGTTGAAAGTCGTGACAATAGCCACATTCCCGATTGTTAGGTGGATGCGTTGTGACTCATAATCAACATTGCAACGGGTCTGCTTTTTAAAAGTTCGCCCGAGCAATGACTCTGTGCCTGCCTCCCTGGCATCGGGTAGGACATAGAACAGCATGGGAATAGTTTCAGTCTCGATAGAAACGGCAACCCTGCATGTGCCGAGAAGCGGGTAGGATTGGGCCCCATATGGGTTCAATCTGGCTGTTGTGGGATGAAGTGTTGGTGCGCCAAGTTGGGTCCAATGCTCATGCGTCAAGATGTTAAAATCCGCCCTCTCGTCGAGCAGGGCGTTGAAGGAGCACGTTTGCTTGGCCGTGACCGTGATGCGGAGGTAGGCGGTTTCTACAAGCTCGTCCTCATTTTCTCCGATTTCCGTAAGTGTGGCTACTCGTATTTTAACGTGCGTTTCCACCATTGGTTGTTCATGCAGTGGGTGCGTGGGCGGATAGTATTTTTTGATTCGACTGCCATTAAAGAAGCCGATTCCCTCTCCATCCAGTGTTTCCAGCTCGACATTACCAGTACGGCTGATTGCGCGGACCTTAAAGGGCCCAAGACCTCTGAATTTCATCTTCTGTTTATGTCCTTTAACTGAATAGAGGAGCACTAGGTCACCCGGCTCAAACTCTCGTTGCTTGACGTGCTTGTCAAACCAGGTTTTGCGCCTAGCTTTCTCACAAATAAGCACGTGGGTGGCTAGCAGACGTACCTCTGATAGGCGTTCTAGCTCGACTAAGCGTTGCATCCATGCCTCCCTCTCCTCCCATCGTTCTTGTAGTGCTATCTGCAGGCTAGTGGAAGAATAGCTTCGGTCCCATAGGTTAGCCTGAAAGGTGTTTGTCCGACGGCCATCTTATAAGCTGTTCGGTAGGCCCACAGGGCTGCCATCAACTTGTTATCCCAGTCACTTCGTGAGGTCGAGACAACTTTGGTCAGGACAGTGATGAGAATTTTGTTGGTTGACTCAGCCTGGCCGTTAGCCTGAGGATAGTATGGTGAGGATTTGCGATGGATGATGAGGAATGTGGATAGGAGATGGGCTATCACTTCGTTGATGAAATGCGTTCCCTGGTCGCTGACCAATTCGATGGGGCACCCAAAACGCGAGATCACTTGTTCCCATAAAAACTTGGCAGTTGTCCTAGCGTCATTTTTCCGTGTGGCCCTCGCCTCCGCCCATTTGGTGAGGTAGTCCGTGGCTACCACTATGTATCTAGCCTGTGAATATTGTGCCGCAGGGCTGATGGGTCCTATGAAGTCAATACCCCACTTTTCGAAAGGTTGGCGAGCGATGACCGGGGTTAACTCCATCTGATCTTCACGGACCGGGACCCTTGTCCGTTGGCACTCATCGCAGTGTTTGACAAATTGTGAGGCATCCCGGAAGAGCGTGGGCCACCATAGCTGGGACTGCAACACCTTCCGTGCTGTCGTATCCCCACTAAAGTGTCCTCCTGCAATGCCATTGTGCGCCTCTGAGAGCACATCGTGCATCTCATGCTCACATACGCATCTACGTAGCAGACCGTCTTGCCCCAGCCTATAGAGCTGGCCTGCAATCAACTGATAAGGCTGGATTTTTAGGATTAATCGCCTAAGCCGTGCCCGTTCCATTGGTCATTCGGGTAGCCCATGCTCGAGTACTTGGACTATGTCGTCCGCCCAATATGGTGTCAGATCGGCCCTGAAGAGGTCTTTTTCGCTGGATATGCGGAATAAGTGGCTGTCTGGTAATTCGTCCACTATGCCTTGTCCAGCAGCTTCTCCTGTGGGTAGACAGATGGTCAGCCATGTAGTGTTGTTTTCCCTTCCGTACTACCACTGAGAAGTCGAATTCCAGGAGCAGGATAAGCCATCGTGCTATACGTCCTGTAGCGCAAGGTTTGTTGACTAGATAGAGCAGAGCTTGATGGTCGACAAAGAAGGTGAAGGGGGTGGCAAGCAGGTAATGCCGGAACTTCTTCACGGCGAACACCATGGCTAATCCCTCCCTTTCTGTTGTTGAATAGTTCATCTCTGTTTCAGTGAGCTGCCTACTTGCAAAACTCACTGGGTAATCTAAGTTATGCTCACCAGGTTGGCACAGCACCGCCCCCACGGCGAACTTAGAGGCGTCGATGTGTACGTGGAACGACATAGTCCAATCTGGGGGTCGTAGGATAGGTGCTGTTGTTAGGGCTTTTTTCAGCTCCTCGTAGGCTCGTTGGCAGGCTTCGGTCCACTCGAAGGCAATTAGCAGCTTGTACAATGGCCTAGCGATCAGCGCGTAGTTTAGTACAGACCGCCGGTAGTATCCTGTGTGACCTAAGAAGCATTGAACCCCCCTATAATTACTTGGGGGTGGGAGGTCCACGATAACCTTGACCTTTGAGAAGTCTGTGGCAATGCCGTTCTTGGATACCACGTGTCCCAGGATGCAACCGTGCTTTACCCAAAACTGACATTTCAGGGGGCTGAGAGAGAGACGATACAAACGACACCATTCAAAGACCGCGTGGAGTTTTTCGAGATGTTGGTTCCAGGCCGAATGGACACATAGGTCATCGACGAAGACCTCCAACTCCTTGCGAAGCATGTCCTTGAATATGGTGCACATGAGGCGTTGAAAGGTGGCGGGGGCATTGGTTAGCCCGAATGGCATGACTACATAGGCAAAGACTCCCCACTCAGTGGCAAAGGCAGTCTTGTGCCTATCTGCAGGGTGACTTGCACCTGATTGTATCCCGAGAAGCCATCCAGGAAACTGTAGGCTTCCTTACCTGCCACCCTCTCAAGCATGTGCTCGATGTACGGTAAGGGGTAGTTGTCTCTCTTTGTCGCTGCGTTTACTTTCTTGTAATTGATGCACACTCGAATCTTGCCATTTTTCTTCATCACAATGACTATGGGTGATACCCAGTCCGTGTGCTCAATTTCGTAAATGAAGCCGGCTCGCATCAACTTGTCAATTTCCTCCTTGACAGTATGGGTATGCTTGGGATTCATGGGATATGGTCGTTGCTTGACCGGCATTGCATCCGTCGTCATGGGTATGTTGTGAGTCACAACACTCAAATCTACCCCTCGTAGCTCGTCTAGAGACCAAGCAAACACATCTCGGTACTCCCGCAAAAGAGTGATGAGGCTGGATTCTTCCTCCGTGGTCAGGTCCTCGGCAATGAACACCGGTCGGGGTGTTTCTCGTTCCAGAGCTAGGTTTATCTCCTTGACCTTGGCTGGCCCTTCGATGGGTTCGCGGATTTGCCCTTGGCGTTTGGCACTTAGCAGAACCACCACCCTGTCCCCTCTTTTGAATTTCGAAAAGCGCTTAGGGAGGTCTCGCGGCTTTCGTTGTTCTTCCGATCGCACGTCGTTGGGGCACTCTGCTTTATTCTGTCGTAGTCGTCGGCGCCTCAGGTGGATGGGTAGATCTCCCCTGGTGCGTCTGGCCGTGGGTGGCCTAGGGATTTCTGGGTCATCCTCCGAAGTAACTTCAGATTCAGAGTCAAATTTCTCAGTTTCACTAGGGGAGGTGGTCTCCCCTGGCGACCGCAGTTCGGAGGGCGACTCAGTTCTAAGCAAGGCTGCCGCTTTTGGTCGGGTCAAGCCGGCCTGCTTAAAATCCACAGCCCCCATTTGTTCCAACCAAGCACTATCGCATTTCGCTCACATGGCCCCTTGGTCCATCCAAAGGGCCGGCCTCGGCTGTGGTTTTGCATCCGCTCGGATTTGCTCAATCTCTCGCCCTTCGGTATCATATTCTACCGTGTCCATCTCACCCTCACTTTCTTCATCGAAGGGTTGGCAATCTTCGTATTCGTTGCCGAAATCTGCCTCGCTGGACTGCTCATCATTCGCCAAGGCCTATTCTGCCTTATTTTGTTGGTCGGGGACCAATGCCCAGTTGTATCTGAGATTTAGTTCGTGCACTCTGATCCACTTCCATTCGGGTTGTTCCAAGAGGTCTTGGAGCGGCTTGAGGTTGGTGGCTGCGTTGCGCTCCAGTCGGTCCGTTAGATGCCCCAGTATTCCCTGAAGTTCTCTCCTATTGGTTGGCACTTGGAAGGCGACAGGTTTAGGTCCGTCATGGAGGCTTGCTGCCATCATGTAGACAGGTGTGGGCTGTGTTTCTCTTGGCTTGCCAACTGTTTTGACAGCCTGCTCGTACGCTTCATGATCTGAGAACGGCAAATCAAGTGTGGCGAGAACGTGCATCCAATCCCGCTCGTCCTCTGGGAAAGGGATATACTTCGTCAAGGACCCGTGGGGTTCCTTGTTTTGGTTGGTTCCTTTGAGTAGAGTGGAGATGGTATCCAGGTCGACTGGTGAGGTCTTCCAAGTGTCCATCTCTATTCTCACAGCGTCAGTTCGGTTGCCCAAGAAGATCAGGTTGTTACCCCAGTCTTCGATAACTCTGGCATTGCGCATCCAGGGTCGACCCAATAAGATGTCATAGTCCACTCCCTTCATGACGATGAAGGCGACAGAGAACTGGATTCCTGCAATCTTCACTGGCCAATTCTTCAAGACCCCGAATGGTCTTACTCGCATGCCATTTGCTAGTGTGACGTTAAACCGGGCGGTTTCGACGGGCGGGTTTCCCCACTTTTGTAGCACTGCATAGTTGAGCACACTGACCCCGGCTCCTGTGTCCACGATCCCCCTTCTCGTTGTGTCTCCCAAGGCTAGGACTGGCAGGACTACATGCATTTCTGAGCCCTCCCAGAAGGCGTTGATGTGCAAGGACTTAGGGCTTAAGTTTAGCGTCAAACTTGGCAAGTGCATTTCCGCATCCTGGTCTTGAGCATTTCCTGGGGCTTGCTCGTGTGGTCTTTCGATCCACCGTTTGAGGTCCTGCCACAGGGTAGAGTGCTGCCTGAGCAGCTCTCCCAGTGCAACCGTTACAGGGGTGGTCACTAGTGTGGTTAGGAGATTGCTAAACACCTGTCCTGCCCCATGTTCAGACTGTCCGGCCTAATGGCCACGGCTGTCCTGTGGTTCCGTTACGTCTAAGCCTGGCCTTGTCCTTGTCGGTACTGCTTGTGGCGTAGCCGCCTTGGCAAACTTAGGGTGGGGTAGCGATGACGGTGCACTCATGCTGGAGAGGTCCTCAATCTCATCCTCCGTGATGGGCTCGACGTCCTTGAGGTGCTGTTGAGCCTCCCTCACCCATTCCTTTACCTTTTCTATGGCTTCCAATTGCCGCCTGGGGTGTGGATATTCCCCCACCTTAGCGCTCTCCGGTTGCGTAGTTCTAGGGGCTGAAGTTTCTGCCTCTGCGTCTGAGACTTTCTTGCCGTGGGGCAAGGTCGTGATACTGTCGGTTTTTAGTGCGACCTTAGCCTCTGACCTCTTCTTTTTCTGCCTACGGCTTTTCTTTCCCACAGAGGTAGCGTCGAGATTCCTAGGTCCTGGCAGAGAGACGCCGGCCTGCTTCGTTTGTGCTCGGATCATCACTCATAGGGGGATAGGTGTGGCCTCCCCATCGGGGTTTTCAACACCAAACAGTCCCAGCGGGACAGATGGCAAATTAGCCGTACCAGAAGGCGGCTTCCGCTTTGGGCAATCTATGAAAAGATGAGTGATTCCACACTCTGCACACCTTTGGTCGGCTTTGTCCCTATTTTGCTGCTCTCTTTCTGGGCACCATGACGAGACGTGACCGGGATGTCCACATGTCCAACAAGTGACTGGATCCGGTGGCTGCCCTCCTAGGCCTCTACCCCGTCCTCATCCTAGTGCCATCACCGGTACTGGTCGATAATCCATGAGGATTGCATTGCCCTCGTCGTCATGCGAGACGTACGGGTATATGTAGGTTTCTTCGTCACTTGGCTCCTCTACGTAATGCACAGGAGTATCGCTCGGTGGGTGGGTCACATAGGGACTAGGCGGCCTAGGGATACCGGTAGGGTTTATGTCCAGCCTAGGGACCGCTGGCTTCGTGTCGTTAGGTGCTGGTAGGGCAAGAGGAGCTCCCCTTCCGTAGAATGGATGGGGCCTGTTAGCCGGATAGAGCTGGCCGTAGGGCTGCGTGTACGGTAGTCTTCGTGGTAGTCTGCAGTGTGCGGCATCATGGCCGAACCTTTCGCAGTTAGTGCAGGGTCTTGACCTAGGGTCCTGACATTCTGCTGCCAGGTGGTTTCCTCCGCAGTACACGCACTGGGCGTGCAGACGCGTAGATCGCCTTAACATGTCCTGTATTTTGGCCAGTTCTGTCTTGACCTCGGCCAAGCCATGGTCTGCCTCGGCGGCCTTCCCCTTATCGTGGGATGACGTGTTGGATCGCTCGCTAGAGGTTGGTGTTCGTTCTAAACTCTGTGGGTTGATTTCTTCCGGGTTCGAGCTCCTTGAGCTCCGCTCCCTCAGCTGGTCATCGACCCTAATGGCCTCCTCAAAAACCCTAGCCACCACGTCCCTTTGCAAGCTCGAATTTCCCGCTAATGCTTTGTACAATTCTTCATCCCGAATCCCGCTGATGAACACGGTTGACACTGCCTTGTCGGTCGGTCTTTCGCCCAAGGGGATTCTCTTAAGGAGACTTCTAACGTGGGTCACGTAGTCGCGGATGCCCTCCTTCTCCTTCTGCTTAACGTTCATCAGACGCACTAGCAGGTTGTCAGAGTATCCGGGTTCGGCAAACCTCTTGATGAAGAGGTCCTTGAGGTTATTGAAGTTGGCGCGTTCTATATCATCTAGGCTTGTATACCACGTCCTACCCTTATCGCTTAAGCAAAGTCCGAATGCTTGCGAACGCTGGGTCTGGTCGTTGAGGCCATTGGCTTCGCAGACCTGCTCGAACTGCTCGACAAAGCTGTACGGGTCGTCCGGTGGTTGGTACTTGTCGAGTTGCTTAGCGACAATAGGTATTTTGGCTTGGCTCTTTGAACCCTGGATTGCCCCTAGTCCTACAAGTAGCGAGGTTGCTAGTGCAGCGGCATTTTGTTCCGCCGCGGTGTTATCGAGCAGCCGTTTCATGAGGAGCTCGCCCAGCGTCAGGTCTCCCTCGAGTGCTCTTTCCTGGTCTGTTCGGTTTCGGCCAGCCAAGTTCAACACTCGTTGCACCTCATGCAGCTCCATGCTTTGCCTTAGGCTCCTGGCTTGTTGGTCCCTATTATAGTCTGCTATGCCCTGCAATGCCTTGCGGGCTAGCCTCCTCTCCTCCTCTAGGTCTGCAATAATTGCCTCCGCTGTCCTGCCGCGGTGTTCGTACCGGGCGTGCGTATCGTAACTGCTCACCATTTGCTGTATGGCTTCCGAAAATGTGCTAACATCTAGCTCCCCTGCAAACCGATGATCTGAAACTCCCTCTGTCATGGTGAAATCCTCGCGCCTGGTTGTCAGTCAAATCCTTGTCGTTGTTGCTCCTTGCTTGATCCTGCCCTGCGCTCTGTGCATCTATCATGCTTGGGTTTTCTCCTAGTGGTGGGGTTTTTTTTTTTTGGCAATTTATCTGAGTGAGTTCTTTTTAATTTTTTGAATGCAGTGCTCAACTTAGGGCCACTCGTAAGTGTGTTATCCTCGTGCACTCGTGCTCAAACAGGCTTTCGACTTTCCTAAGTATTCTTCAAGTGCGGAAATTCAATCAAAGTGATGTGAGTGCTTTCCCTGCGTCTTGCTCACTCTTGTTCGTTTTGGGCCTGATAGGCTTTGCTACTCTAGTCTTGGCCGCCTTATGGGTCACAGGGCCCTATGCTGCTTCCTGTTGCACACGTGGGGGTGGGCCACTGGGGGAGTGCCCCAGTGTGCTCCTAGATGGGTTTGACTCTGGGAATCGGACGTCCGATTTACCAGTGGTCCGATTTACCAGTGGTCCGATTTACCAGTGGTCCGATTGTGGGGATCGGACCAGGTATGTTAGGGCGAAGTGGGGGTCTTAGGGTCTGCGTGTCCGATTCTCAAGAACCGGACGGGCGAGTGTGCGAGGAATCGGTCCGATTCTAGGAGGTCCGATTCTTGGAGGTCCGATTCCTGGAGGTCCGATTCTAGGAGGTCCGATTATGGATGGGTCCGATTCTGGGGATCGGACCGGACATGGTCCCGGACATGGTCCGGGACTGGTGATGTGTATTACTCCGTCCGATCGGACCGGGTGGGTCTGAGTCAGAGCGTCCGAGTGGTCCGAGTAGTTGGGTCGGACAAGTTGGTCCGGGTGTCCGATTCTAAAAGAAAGGGTCGGTCGGTCCGAGTGCCATGTGGCACGTCTGATCGGATCAAGTAGTCCGAGTCTAGGGATTGAACGGATTGTTCTGATCGGACGGTTATCCGAGTGTCCGATTCTGGGAATCGGACACTGGGTCGGCCGTCCGATTCCGCCGGTCCGATGGGTCACGCACACCGATTTGCTCGTTTTTCACTAGGTGTATTACCCTATTGGTCGTGCGATTACCCCGCGACAGAGCTGAAGTGGAGCAGACGAGATCGATTACCTGAAGTCGCTGAATGCGATGTCCTCCTAGCTCCAGTCGATCGACAGCTGCCCAGCTCGCTCACTCTTTCACTCTCTGTCTCTCTCACTCTCCGTCGGTTGGAAATGGGGTCTTCTAGCCCTCCCAGAGTTTATACCCTGCTAGTTCTTCCCTACACACTACAGGTCCCTTCCCTGGCGTTTCCTATGCCGTTACCTTGCATCTACTCCATTTTTTCCCTTTGTTCCTGTGGTTTTTCCCCTGTTTCACAGCAGCAGCCCTCTGCCTTTTCGTGTGTGATTCCCTACTACTAGTCTATCCTAAACACATCCTGAATCGAAAGCAAAACTCTGAACTAATTTCTCCCTGTTTTCCAGTCATTTATAACCAGATTGTTCCAAAACACATACCTGTTCTGAAGATCAAAAACACCAAACTTCCTACTTATCTCAAGCTCCGTTTCAGGGTGAATGCCCTACTTCGATGCTCGATATGGAACCAAAATGTGGGAGCTTTCACTCAACCACCAAGACCCTCGGACCGCTTATTGTTTCAAGCGTTCCAAGCGAGCTCTCATGGCTATCTCTCACCTAGCCAACGCGCCGTCGATCCTACGAATGCAGTGAACTTACCTTGATGCTTGATCGAGTGCCCTCCTCTCTCTCACACTTCGGTAGCTCCACGATTCTGGATGCTAGCTCAAGCATCCTCAAGCCTCCTCCATCTCCAAGCCTCATCCTCCATAGCCGCGCGCACAAGAGAAGAGAAGAAAGGAGAAGAGGAGAAGGGGAGAGGAGATGGTGGAGAGCTTCACCCTCTTGATTCCTCACTCTCTCACGTGCTCACTCCCTCACACTCCCTCTCTCAAGAGCACACACAAGCAAGAAGAAGGAGAGAAGAAGAGAGGAAGAAGAAGACTAGTTTTGCCACACCAAAGAATGAGCTCTTCATTCACTTTTCAACTTTATATACAAAACCCTACTTCCCTTTTGGGCGGTCATTCCCTTTTTCCCTTTTTTACATGGCCGGTCATAGCCCAGGCCCTGTTTTCCATTGTTCTTTTCTCTTCCTTGCTTTCTTTTCACTACCCTTCTATCTTTACAAATAGCACGGGTGAGAGCCCGGCACTCTTTTACAAGATTTTAGGGTGCGCTTTTTATGCGCCTTTCCCTTTTTGTGGTTGCCTTGGTCTTTAACGGTTGTCCTTGCGCTTTTGGGCTTTTCTCCTTCTTTTCCTTCCATCGGGCTACCTTCTTCTCGCCTTTTCCCTGCGTCTTCTCTGCTTTCTTTCGCTCTCGTTGTGTTGGGGTTAACAGACATACAATATTGTGCATTTGATATTCGGGAATACATAAAAGGATAGTTCACATGAAATTTTGATACAAAAATTTCACTTTACATGACATATCTTTTCTGCATATTGGAGCTCCATCATACTCCCACACTATGAAGTGAAGCATCCCCGCGAACAACTGAAGAAGAATCAACACCAAGGAATATGTTGAAAAAGGAAAACCAAAAGGGGGAATTTCTATGAAGCTTGTAGGGAAGGGACCTGTGCAAACTCCCACACTATGAACTTCACATAGCCTTCAAGAAGAATAGTCTTTCACAATGATCCATGAAGATGCCCACCAATTTGCGTGAGAGCATGATAGCATGCCACTTGTTTGTGTGCCCAACATAGCATGTGAACAAGGGACTCTCTAATGGGTTTTTTAAAACTATTTATTTTTATGGTTTAATGAAGAAAGGGATATGAAGGATGATAGGTAAAAATAAGATAGGGTTCGTGGAAAAAGAAGAATATGGAAACGTCAACGCTCGTGACGAAAACCAGTCCGCCATATTTGCAGAGAGAGGTCGATGAATCTGCATGAGGAAGAGAGGTGAATGCTGGAACTTCTCCATCAGATCCTTTGCCAGGTGGCCTGAAGCATTTCCTATGGCAAGATCAGTGTTGAATAGCCAGCAAGGTGCAAGATGCTGGATGCCCAGACAGACCAACACCAAGATTATTGCATTAAAGACAATGCCAAGATCTAGTTGGTAAGGACACACAAATTTCATGAGCCAAAACGAGAAAAACAATCCTTCCTCATCTTCTCTATCAGCACATTCGATTCTGCTCATAGCCTTTGCTTCACGTTCTCTCCTTTTTGACTTGAGATTGGAGTTTCCCCGGCTGTGCACCACATGATTAGCCCTCCCACGGACACCAAGAATAGCAAGAAGACCAGAGAACACTCCCACAAAGTCTATGCGGAAAGCTTGGCTTTCAATCTCAAACCTTTCTCTCTTCTCTTCCACAAACAAGGCACACAAAAGATAAGCACTCTGCTCATCCTCACTCTCTCCCTCTTCCATAGATACTGCAAGAAATACACAGAGAGAAAGAAGTAAGAGTTGTGCCCCAAAAAGAGAGAGGAAAAGATACGTGAGAATGGGATGATAAAGAGAGCGCAAATTAGTTTCAACTCCCCAACCACCTCTCACCCGACTCTTCCCATATTCATATTTCTTGATAAAAGTTAATTTGAGTACATCAAAAGTTGATACTTTAGAACCTTAGAATTCTTGTCCTCCTTATCCACATGATAGACATACAATATTGTGCATTTGATATTCGGGAATACATAAAAGGATAGTTCACATGACATTTTGATACAAAAATTTCACTTTACATGACATATCTTTTCTGCATATTTGAGCTCCATCACCAAGTGCACAAAAGAGGATAACATAAAAACCTTAATTCAAATTGATGAACTTGAGATGAATGTACTCTATCAACCCAAAAGAAGCTATATAAAGCATATTGAATATCAAATGATAGAGAATGAGAGGGAAAGGGACTAAATTCTACCACTGCTCTTGAAGAGTTGAACTTACTTTGCAAGAATTTAAAAAACATAGATCCTTACAAAGTCTAAATGTTGGAGCAAGGCAAATGAAAACTTGATCCAAAAAGGGCTTATAAGGAATACATAGTACTATGTTTGTCTTTTATACATCTAGAACACATTGAATTGGAAATTGTGAATCCTTGAAAATAACATCCATCTCTTCAATTAGTACCCTTATACAAGAGATCATAAATAAGGATAATATGATCTCTACCTCAAGAAGATCTTAATGAGAGAGTAAAACTATATTGGTATGCTATAAACTACCTTGCTCTTAGTGCTAGGGTTGAGCACAAGGCCAAGCTGTGCACCCAAAGAGAGCTCCAAGATAGAATGTAAACTATATTGCCCTTAGTGCCAAGTTTGAGCACAACTTAGTGCCAAGCTTGAGTGTAGGGCCAAGCTCTACTCCCAAAGAGAGCTCCAAGATAGAGTGAGAACTATCATGCCCCTAGTGCTAAGCTTCAGTGCATGTCCAAGATTTGCACTCAAAGAGGTATCCAAGACAAGATTGCCCTCAAGGCCTTGATAAGAGACTAGAAGTATATTTGTCTTCTTTAATCTATCTTGCCCTTAGTGTCGCCATGCTTGAGAACATGTCCAAATTGTGCATGGAGAGAGGTCACCAAGATAGATTTGGAACTATCTTGCCCTTAAAACGATGATGAGAGAGTATAACTACATTGGTGTTTTCTAAACTATCTTGCTAGGATTGAGCACATGGCTAAGCTCTACTCCCAAAGAGAGCTCCAAGATAGAGTGGAAACTATGTTATTCATATTGCTCGACTTGAGCACATTGCTAAGTTTTGCACCTAAAAAGACCTCCAAGATAGAGTTGGAACCATCTTGCCCTCAAGAACATGATGAGAGAGTACAACTATGTTAACATTCTCTAAACTATCTTGCACTCAATGTAGCTAGGCTTTAGCACAAGGCCAAGCTGTGCTCCCAAAGAGATCTCCCAAGAGAGAGTGGAAACTATCTTGCCCTAGATAGGGCTTCACCCTAGAAAGACATTGGCAAGATTATGGAAGTCTTTCTAACTACTATCAATTCATCCTAAATAATTACTTAATCTCAAGAAAGGTGACTATTGAGTATTTTGTGTGGATCATGTACTATAAATGACCAAGGACAACTTTAGATGTGTATACTAACAACTTGAGATAGAGTGGAAACTATCTTGCTCATAGTGCCAAGCTTGATTGAACACATGGCCAAGCTCTAAACCCAAAGAGGTCTCCAAGTTAGACTAGAAACTATCTTTCCATTAGGGCCCTAATGAGAGAGTAAAACTATATTGGTTTTCTCAATACTAAGCTTGCATTTAAGGCCCTGATGGAGAGCACAACTATATTAGTGTTCTCAATGCTAGCCTTTGCCCCTAGGGCCTTGATGATAGAGTAGAACTATACTGGTACTCTCTAAACTATCTTTCCCTTAGTGTCAGGCTTGATCATAGGGCTAAACTATGCATCCAAAGAGGTCTCCAAGATAGAGTTGGAACTATCATACCCATCAAGTCCAACCTTGAGTGCATGGCCAAGCTCTCGACCCAAAGAGGTCTCAAAGATAGAGTTGCTTGATTTCATGGCCAAGATCTACACCCAAAGAGATCTCTCCGAGGCAATGTTGGAACTATCTTGCCCTCAGGGCCATGATGAGAGAGTAGAATTATGAGAGAGAAGAATTATATTGGTGTTCTCTAAACTATCTTGACCTTGGTGCACCAAGCTTGAGAGAAGGGCCAAGCTTCACACCCAAAGAGATCTTAAAGATAGAATGGAAATCATGTTTAATAGAGAGTCTAAACTATCTTCATATATGAGTCAAAAATCTCCATGCCATGTCTCAACACATGGCTAAGCCTTGCACCTAGATAGATCTCTTCAAGATAGAGTTCAAAATATCTTGCCCTTGGTGCTAGGTTTGAGTGCATTGACATGCTCTACACCCAAAGAGATCTCCAAGATAGAGTTGGATCTAGCTTGTCCTTAATGCTAGGCTTCACTTCATAACCAAGTTCTACCATGAGGGGAACTCAAAAAGAGGAAAATATATTGCTCTACAGTCTAGGGATAAGTACATGGCCAATATGTGTATTAGAGGGATCTCTAGGATAGAGGGTCTAATTTATCTTGATGATGAGTCAGTAGAACTAGATTGAATTTCTCTAAAGTATGTTGCATGTACATCCCAACCATGAATTTCTGACTTCAATATGTCCCATTGGAAGAGGATTTACCCTAGAAAGTCAAGATTATGGAATTCTTCTTGACTACTATCAAGATACTACATGATAACTTAGTCTCAAGAAAGATGACTATTGAGTACTCTTTTGGCTCATGTACCATAAATGATCAAGGATAACTAACCCCCTAGACAAAGAAAAGCATAAGGTCAAGCACAAAAAATGATAAAATAAGAAACCTTAGCTTGAATTGATAAACTTGAGACGAGTGTCTTGACATTCCAAAGGAAGCTAAACAAAACATGCGAATCAAATGATAAAGAGACTGAGAGGAAAGGGGACTAAACAAAGCTAGACATGAGCACATGATCAAGCTTCATGTCAAGGAGATCTCCAATAGAGACTCTAAACTATCTTCATGCTTGAGCACCTAGCCAAGCTCAATACCTAAAAAGGTTTCTAAGTCAAAGTAAGAACTATCTTCTCTAAACTATCTTGCCCTTAGTCCATGGCCAAGCTCTACATCAAGGGGATCTAGTGTAATGTCCCCATTACTTAGTTTAATTTAATGTTCGTATACATTCCAAAGAAAATTGATTTATGTTGCACATTTTTAAAAGTAGCTCTAATTATGAAGATAGTTGTTATTATTAATGAGGTATTATATGCCAACTCATGAAAGAAATACTTAGGAAACCCTCCTAAGACTACCTTATTAAAACTATGTTTCTAATGTAGAACAACAAGAAGAACTAGCCTAGTGGATAGTCACTTGGCAGTTAAGTGCACTTAGGTGACGACACTACCGGGATGGGTGACCTCTTGGGAAGATTTTCCTACAACCTAGTGGGAGCTTCTCACGTGCAGCCAATGGTGCCAACGAAGCCTTCATAAACATGCCAAGTATGCCAAGGCTAAGATGCCAAGGTCTATGGCTTGGTTGCCGCCTTGATAGTGACACCACCCACTGACGACGAGACGTGCGGTGCTCACCCATATATTCATTAAATTGATATCCTCGTGCTATGAAAATGGAGCCCCTCCTTGACATCGTCAATGACGTCGTTAAAAATGCTAAAAGAAAGCATTCCCTCTTTATAATTGATGATGTCATCAAAAACTCTAAAAAGCAAGCACCTCTCTTTACCCCTCCCCCCATTACTATATAAACAGGGGTAGAGCATCACATCAAGGATACACAATGATCCATGCAGAAGTCTTTCTATTGCTATTGACGTGATGAAGCTCTGCTGGAACAATCAGTCTCTCTCTCTCTCTCTCTCTCTCTCTCTCTCTCTCTCTCTCTCTCTCTCTCTCTCTCTCTCTCTCTCTCTCTCTCTCTCTCTCTCTCTCTCTCTCTCTCTCTCGTGAAAGCACTACCCGAACCCATCAAGCTTCTTCCATGGCTCCTAAGAGACATCGAGATGCTGAGCAAGGTCACGCTCAGAGAGCTCCCCAACACGAGGAAGTGGTCGTCGCTATTTCTGAGGGAACTCAACACGATGCTGAAGCATAAGCGGAAGTTAACCTTGAATCCATTCAAACCGAAGAACCAGCCATCCCACAATAAATCAAGATTGCGACTATAACCCGTAATCATGATGGATGGCCAAATGGACATAATCAGGTTAGTACATAAGAAAAGGATCACAATTAGTTAGAACTTACTTAGACTTGTAAAATCATGTTAGTATTATCAAATGCTTTTTAGGAAGGAACACAAAAATTGATGAAGGGGATAGATTTTATGCATCGCATTGACAACTATGTTAAAATGTCTTATGGTTATGACTACTTTTGGGTTTGTGAATGATGAGTTATAGCTCTTATGATTCCATGCTTGCACAGCCAAACAAGTTGTTGATTGTGGTGGTTCAGGACATTGGGGTCCCCAACCCAATTCTCCCTTACACTCTGTGGAGTGTGGAAAACTCAGCTGCGAGTGGGGGTCCTACACTCCCAAGGGAGGTAGGTGTTTTTGGTTTTTGATCACTTGAGCACCTAAGAGGGCAAAGGGCCGAGTGGTAAGTGCCCCTATTATGTAGGACGGCTTCAGAGGCTCAGGGAAGATTAGAGGGGCTCTGAGCTAGTAAATTCCCTGTTGACCGTGGATGGAGTGCGATCACATACATCCCAATCATGAGGGATTAGAAGGTCCTATCCTAGGCGGACGATGTCTTTCTATGAAAAGACGGTTTTGCATCACTCTGGAAGTGATGGTGAAATAAAGTATCTAATTTCCAAATTGTTTGTTATGTGCTAAAGATCGAGTTTAATGAACCCAATTTAACGGAGTAATAAAAGGAAGATGATTTTATATGTCCAAACAATGTGGTAGTATGCTTTGCTAATTAGAAAACTAAGCAAACCCATTGAGAAAAGTGGGAGGCTTCGATCTTTGACAATTGGATGCTTGTGGCTAGGTCGACCCCATAAGTCGAGTAACTTTCCAACACGAGATAGAGCTGATTAAATCGTGACCCTCCCAATATCGGTAGAATTAGTTACCAAGTTTGTAATGTGTCCGCCTGTATTTTTAGGACACGTCTTAGCAGTTCATAGGAAAGGATGTCTAGAAATCTCCACCCGGCACTCCCATGGAATGGTACAGGGTTTGCGATCTAGGGATTTTCGCGTCTGCCACGTAGCGGAAGTATTCCGGCCGTTTCCACTTAGAATCGACCTTAATTAGGGTTTTTCTGATTGGTCATTTCCTAACAGCAATTAGCATCGGACCCAAGCGAACTACTTTATGCAGAAACGCCAGGTCCGAAGTGGATTCACGCTGCACTTGGTTCACGGAGAATGGGAAACGAGAGGGATGCAAAGCTCAACCTCTCTGCCATAAGGCATAGTCCCATTCCTTTCCCCTAAAACAACGTAAATCGGGTTTAATCATAACTCTAGGTCAATGCTTTTGTTGTTCGTGTTCTGTGACAATCTTCCTGCTGTCCATCGTGATTTGAGAAAAGTTCTTGGCCAACCGGGACCACCCATCCGTAGAACAAACCTATGGCCCATCCTCTGCACTTTCCTCGGGTTGTTTTAGTTATTTAATTACCTAACACATTAGTTGGACATGTAACAACCAGCTTCTTTAATTAACCCATTAGGCACTGGTTCCTTCACGTAATTTTATCACTTGACATAGAAAAACAATATCAGACAAGTTCTTTATTAACAGGTTATCATATTTATCTTCGAAATACAAAGAGTCCAGCCCGTAGGCTTATCCACAATCCGCCCGAAGGCTATCCAGCAATCCACAGGGATCACTATTCCAAGTTTTCGCCCGTAGACTAGTATGTGGGCCTCGAGATCCAATCCCAAGTCACGTTAGCCTCTTGTGCAGGGCCTGGAAGGCGAGGGATTTACGGCCAAAGCCCCCCTGGCACCCAAGCGTCCTCCTGCTCCAAGTAGCGCTCAACGAAGAGACCTCTCGCGGTGGGTTCGGTCCACATTCCTAGCGTGGTCAACAACCCCCTTGGTTAGGGTCAGGCAAGCAATCGAGGGTAACTGAAGCTGCCTCTCCCTTCAGGCCTTCAACCTGAAGTATAGATATCCATTTATCTTTTAATTCATTGATCAAACAAAGCCAAACAGTGCTCTAAAATCTGTAGCAAGCACAAACATTTCCATTGATCGTTTTTGTTGGCAAACTGCTAAGGAATGAATCCTTATGAATACATCCAGCACTCGATCCAGGATGACTTGCAACTTGGCAAGATCCCCTATATCCTAGGTTAGGGCGTACCCTATTAACCCAACTTAGTTAAACCACGGGGGGGGGGGGGGGGGGGGGGGGAAGTGATAAGCCCAAAAGAAAGGGGGCTTAAGAGGATTTTAAAACACGGAGGGGAGCCCAAGGAAAGGGGGCTAAGTGAATTTTTAAAAGCACGGGGTTTCTAACACCCATGGGAAAGGGGGATTTAGACACGGGGGGGAGAGGGGGGGTGAAAAGGTTTTTGAAGCCCATAAGAAAGGGGCTTAAAGGTTAAATCACGGGGAGGGGGGTGAAAGGGGCTTAAGAGAGCCCCCCCTTGGAAGCTTCTGAGCTTCTAGACTTTCCACGTGGGGGGGTAATAAGGCCATGAGTCGACGGTGCAATCAGACAGCAGTGGCGGACGCGGACTGATAGCAAAGGCGATGGCTTCGACGGCATCTCCTCCTTCAGCAGCACCGTGGCAATCCTCCTCACTCCCTTCAAGCAACACAAGCAAAGATTCTCTCTCCCATGGCGGCAGCCCCTGCCCTCTGTTGTGGCGACCTTCCCCCTTGGTTAAATAGGGGAGGGGAGGGATCCTCCCTCTCCTTCGTGTCAGCATGCATGGCCTTAAGGCTGAGCAAGCTCCAACGAGGAGCTTGCTGGCCCTTCCGTTCCCCTCTCCCCCCTCCAGCATGACCGTCGCTACGGAAGGATAAGAAGAAGAAAAAAAAAATTCCATTAACCTTAATAGGTGGTTCAAGCGTGATTTGGTATATTACAAAGTTTAACACCATTTTAGGGGGACCAGAGCTGAGATTTCACCTTATGGGTAGGGGGATTGAGTTACACTCCCCCCCGTCTCTCACTCTCTTTGAACCAAGTGTAGTGTTAACCTCACTCTTGCCTTTGATTGATTACAAAGTGGTCTTTCTTAGGTGGGCGTTAGATTTCTGTTAGGGATGACTTGTCCATGCTTTCCTTGTGAAGTAGAACTGAGATTCTCATGTTCAACTAAGTCCAAGGTTTCCCATGGGGAGACGGGATGGTGATGTGCATGGATATGAATTTCAGTCGACTACTAGAGGACTCTTCCAAGTCTGTTGGAGGAGGCACCTCACATCTAGAAGAGAAGAATTACTTGCAGTCATGACTACGCATGAGTGCATGGCCAATATCTACATCAAGGAGAGTTGAAACTAACTTACCCTTCATGCGCTAGGCTTGTTGAGTGTATAGCTAAGCTTTGTATCCAAAGAGATTGTCGAACATAGGACTAATTCCAACCTTATGTTTTATTTGATTTTGTCTTTTTGAAGTTATGATTGTGTCTACATTGAAATTATTATTTTTGGAGTATCTCAATCTACATTGTATGTTTTTTTTGTGTGGTAATGTTTCAAAATAGATGGCTTCAAAAAGAAAGGCATCAATTGTGGAAGAGACCACTACATTGAATTTTGCATGATGCTCATGATGAAGGAACTCTTTATACAAGTATTGGTTTATAAGCCCCAAAGAGGATAGATTTTTCCACTTGAGCTCAAGAAAAGGTAAGCAAAAGTTATAAGATTCATTGGTGAGTGCTCCTTCTTCATCATTGCCTTCAACTTTTACATCTCACGGTCAAATTGATTTTGGTGAATCATCTTTTTCTTCATTTTTATTTAATGGATAAAAGAAACCTAACTCATTTTCCACTACTACACTAATGACAAATCCATTTAATCACTTTGAATATTGGGTTTTGCCTACTGTCGGCTCTCATTGTACATTGCTGTCATAAATTACAACAAGCATATATCTCTGGACTATGATGTATTTTTTCATGCTGAATCATCCTAGTTTGATGTATGTTTGATGGTACTTGGTGGGCAACATCTTTAAATACTCATTTCTTGCCATTTTTCCTTGGTTTTAGTGATTTTTTTGTCATTTTCTATAGCTTACAACAAGCAGTTTTGAACTGCCTGTAATGTTTCAGCTTGCAGTATGGCATCTTCTTCCACTGACAGTGCTATCTTCAACATCATTAAGCTTGATTGTACAAATTATGCCTATTGGAAGAGCCAAGTTTGACAGGTATTGGTGCAAAAATTGCAGATAAATCCACTAAGATTGAGTGAAGAGCAGCTTGAAACTATGACTAATGACGAATGGATGAAGCTTGATGAGTTATGCAAGTCCACCCTCATCTTGTCTCTCACTGAACATGTGCATTACAATGTGGTTGAGGAAGCACAAAGTGCTTGGCAGCTTTGGGATAAAATCAAGAACCTCTATGACAAGCAAAGTCCTGCAAGTTAAATATATTGGCTAAAACAGCTTATGGATCTCCGCATGAAAGAGAATGTGACCATGTCAGCTCATCTGAGCCAGTTTCATGCTATTCTTAAGAATTTGGTTTCGCATGGCATTGATTTCAAAGAGAATGTTACTCTGTTGTTCTTGCTTAGAACTCTTAAGGAGTCTTGGGATGTATTCCGTGCTGCCTTATGTGCTTTTGCCACTACTCTGAAGCTATCTGATGTTGAGATCTCTCTTCTGCATAAAGAGATAAACTGTAAGAATTTGGATCCCTCTCATGTGTCTCATACTTTGACAGTTAGAGGCCGAAATGATGGAAATACAAAGAATGATCGTGGTAATGGCTATGGATGGGATTCGCAAAAATCTCAATCCAAGTCATGTGGCAAGTCACACAGTAAGTCTCGTAAGAGAAATGCAAATCTGACTTGTCATCATTGTGGGAAGAAATGCCACATAAGGAAACAGTGTCATGAATTGCGCAATGAAAGGCGCAGACAAGGGGAAAGAGAAAGTGCAGGAAAAGTCTTCTGATCGCAGCATAGTACCTACTAAGTCAAGTGTTAAAATTAAAGAGATCAATGTTATGCAGCCCGAGGATGGTGATAGGGATTATATCCTTGTAACAGCTTCATCTAGTGCTTTGCAGATGACAGAGATACACTCTATGTATGCATAGTGTTGGCCCTTGGACTGAGGTGTGTCCTTTCATGTGACACCTTGCCGAGAGTTGTTCCATTCATACCATTCTGTTTCAGGTTCTATGCGCTTGGGTGATGATAGGTCTCTTGAGATTGTCAACATTGGTAATGTTAGGCTATAGTTTCCTTCTGGCAGTAGTTTTGTTATGCATGATGTATGTCATGTACCTACATTGACATGCAATCTCATGTCCGCTGGACAGCTTGATGACGCAGGATATCATGTATCTTTTGGAGACTCTGCATGGAAGTTTACTCGTGGCAGGTTTGTGCTTGTGAGAGGTGCCAAGGCTAATAGCCTCTACCCCTTAGTTGTTTCTGGATCTAGAGTTGATTATGCTTTGTTTGTGGTGTCTTTACCTCATGTATCTCTTTGGCATCCCCATTTGGGGCACATGTCCATTAAGGGAATGAAAATGCTTTCTGGTTTGTAGTACTTACCGCCCCTTGACTATTCTCATTTTGATTCTTGTGATCATTGTCTTTATGGCAGGCAGACTAGGTCTATGCATAAGAAGTTTGGTATGTCATGCATGAGTAAGCCCTTGGATTTGGTTCATTCTGATGTCTTTGGGCCCATGCCCTGTTAGTCTATGGGTGGTGCGAAGTATTTTATTACTTTCATAGATGATTTTTCACATAAAGTATGGGCTTATCCCATAATGCATAAGTCAGATGTATTGGCAATTTTTCAGAGATGGCTTGCTTTGCATTTCAATCTAGTCAGTTGAAATGCCTAAGGACAAATAATGGGGGTGAGTGTGTCTCACATGGTTTTGAGAAGTTATGTGATGAGAGGGGTATTAAGCGTCACTTAACCGCCCCCTACACCCCTCCCCCGAATGGTAGGACTGAGAGGATGAACAGGACCATCTAGGAGAGGGTTCGCAATATGCTTAGCCATGCAGGCCTACCTTAGCACTTTTGGGCTGAGGTAGTTATGACTGTCGTGCATATCATTAATAGATCGCCCTGTAGTGCCATTGATTTCTAGGTTGCAGTAGAGGTATGGACAAGAAAGCCTCCCTCTTATGCACATTTACGTGTCTTTGGATATGAGGCATTCTGCCATGTGCCCAAAGACAAGCATAGCAAGCTGGATCATAAGAGTGTTAAATGCATATTCCTTAGCTATGGATATGCAAGAGAGATGGGTTACCGTCTATGGGATCCGTAGGCATGGAAAGTCATCCGCAGCCATGATGTAGTCTTCCATGAATAGGCATGGAAAGTCATCCGCAGCCATGATGTAGTCTTCCATGAAGACAAGATGCATAGGCAGCCTGATGAGAAGATAGTGGAGATACGCAAGGTTATATTTTAGGAGGAGCCACGTGCTCCCATACGGCAGATGGATAGCCTACAACAGCAAAAGCAGATGCTCATGGCCAGGGTATTGGACAGAATGTTGGGCAGGCAGTAGAGTCTGCAGTGCAGCGTTCTACTAGAGATAGATGCCCACGTGACAAATTTAAGCCCTCCATGCACTATGTCTTGGTTATAGATGCAGGAGAGCCTCTCATCTATGATGAGGCTATGCGCAGGGGTGACAATTACTCCTGGAGAGGGCTATGTAGTTTGAGATAGACTCCTTGCATAAGAATATACCTTGCGATTTGGTTTCCTTGCATATTAGCAAGAAGGCTCTACCATGCAAGTGGGTGTACAAGCTGAAAAGTACCCCTAGACACCCCAAGCTCGTATACAAGGCTAGATTAGTAGCAAAGGGTTTTAAGCAGGAGCATGGTATTGACTTTGATGAGGTCTTCTCTCTTGTGGTTAAGATGACCACCCTACGCTTAGTCTTCACTTTGGTTGCATAGCTTGACTTGGACTTGTACCAAATGGATGTCAAGACAGCTTTCTTACATGGGGACTTACGTGATGAGATTTACATGGAGCGGCCTAAGGGCTTTGCAAAGCCTGGCAAGGAGCACCTAGTGTGCAAGTTGAAGAAAAGTCTTTATGTCTTGAATCAAGCACCTAGGAAATGGTACCATAAGTTTAATGCTTTTATGCAGTTAGGGCTACAGTCATAGCACTATGATCTATGCTTGTACATAAAGAAAGCCCATGATAGATCTTTGCTTATTTTGGTACTCTATGTGGATGACATGCTATTAGCAGGGAAATCTCATGATGAGCTAGATGCTCTTAAGGCTCAATTCAAGAAGAGCTTTGAGATGAAGAGGGATAAGCCTCTCACATACTTGGTATGTGCATTAGATGCGACAAGCATCAAGGACTCCTCTACTCATCATAGAGGGAGTACATTCATAAAGTCCTTGAGCACTTCCACATGTAGGACGTGTAGCCTTTTGGTTGTCCATTGCCTTCTTATGTAAAGGTATCACAGGCCGATTGTCCACAAGCAGATGAGCGGAAGGCCGAGATGGCCAAGATTCCCTATGCATCTGTAGTGGGTGGTCTTATGTATGCCATGATTGCCACTCATCCAGATTGGTGTTGTGGCACGCTATATGGCTACACCTGGCAAGAAGCATTGGGATGCCGTGAAGGGTATCATGAGGTACCTGAAGAGAACTGTAGATATGTGCATATGCTATGGCAGCTAGAATACATGAGTTGTGGGGCACACTGACTCTGATTATGCAATGCATGTATATAGTAAAAAGTCCACTTCTGGCTATGTGTTCACCTATACTAGAGGTGTTGTCTCTTGGATGTCCAGGGTGCAAAAATGTACGACTCTTTCCACCAATGAGGCTGAGTATGTTGTAGCCACTGAGGCTTGCAAGGAGGATATATGATTAGGCCGTTTGGCTCATGAAATAGCCAATCTTACACCTCGCCTACATCCCTCTCTCTTGCCTACGAAACCCTAGCCTCCCTGATATTGTCTTCCTGCCTCGACTTTACATTCGCTAGCATCTCCATGGGCCATGCCCTCGACCTCATGGAAGTGAAAATAAACATTCTAGACACACAGACACAAAGACAGAGAGAGAAAGAGAGAGATAGAGAGAGAGAGAGAGAGAGAGAATCTGCAACAGCATGAGGCTTTTGGTCATAGTTGTAGCTGCTAATCTACTCCCACCTCCTTCTCCCCCTTGCCATGGCAGAGGAGAGTAGCACCATGAGGGCCTGGTCCTTTATGCAAACGGTTGTGCTTTATTTGGCAATACCCCATCAAATTCCGTTGGGGAAAATCTTTTAGCATTGAAGAAGTAACAAAAGATGATAATACTTTAGTTTGAGAGAAATTGTACTTTTGGCCTCCTCCTTCTAGCCATCTTCTACCTTTCTTTCCCCCCTCTCTACCTCTTTCCACCACATAGACAACATGCCTCTCCTAGTAGTCATCATCTTGGGCTATCCACCAACAGCCCATTCTTTGCACCTCCCACTATTACCCTACCATAGATCTAGAATCAAACAAGGTCTGGAATTTGAGACATTACGAAGAGTAAGACCGCCATGGTAGGCAACACCAAAAGAACAACGGATGAATAGAAGAACAAGAAGTACCACTAATGTCTACCTTATGTGACTACTGCAAGACTCACAAAAGGGAGGGAAAGGAGCTCTGAGGAATTTTATTGGAGCATAGGAAGAATAATATGAAAGAGACAAAGGCAAAAGTAGGCCATGACTTTGTTGCACCCACCCCATATCTCTAAAAGAAGAACCATAAGAAGAAGAGAAAGACCAATATCAATAGAGTGGTTCTTCCCCCTTTCTTCATCCTCGTTGTCCACATCCTTCTCCTCTTCTCCATTAGCAACATGTCCTCCTCCCTCTCCATGGGAGCCTTTTTACTCTCTCCACATAGGTGAATCCTCCAAGCCACACTAGAAGCAAATGTAGTTGAATGGACCCAAAACAGGACGACCAGAAGAAGACTGAGAAATCAATGAGATTGCATCTTGTCTCTGAGATGTTGGACCACTATGCTCTCAGAAAAAGAGGAATGTAGGAGGCAAATACAAAACCCTTGCCCATGCATGCCATCATGATGGCCAGGACAATTGGTCTGCCTTATCATTCGACTACTTGCCTTTACACAACGAAAGAAGAAGAAGCAGCAATGGCAACATAATCCTCCTTCTACAATTTAGCATTCGCACACTAAAAAGAAGAAGATTGACACACAAAGGAAGCAGAAGAACGGGAAGAAGATTGATACACAAAGGAAGTAGAAGGGGGGGAAGAAGGGCTACCAGGAGTAATCTCAGAATAGGAGAAAACGAAAGGGCTCTAGAGCTCTGAAACGGTAGAGAAATAGGGAAGATAGTGTTTTACAACACCTTAATGTTCTTATCCTTGTCTAAGGTCTCATGCTCACATTCATTCGAAGCCAATCTAGAAATAATAATATGTACCTTTAGGATTTAACCTTGAGAAAATAATCAAATCCAATAGCATCTCTATCCTCTTACACTTCCCCCAAATACCTTTCTACACAACCTTTGTTGCATTCTCATTAACACATAAATTAGGTCACCTCAAAAGAGAACACCTTCTGCATTACCACCATCTACCGCTCCATCCTTATTTGTTCTATACCTCCCCTTTTTACATCCTCCATGTGATGGCAACCTAGATTTTGTTTCTCTCCACTAACATACATACTCATAGAAGAGGGAGAGTTTCATTAGAGCACCACTACTTTTAAAAAAACATATCCTTTTTTAAAAAAATTATAGAAAATATTTAAAAATAAAATACAATAAAATAAAACCTAAATAAATTCCATAAAGATTCATAATCCTTCATATCATATTATTCATATTAAAAATAAAAACCCTTTTACAAAGGTAAATCTCTTACTAAGTTTTCTCCTCACAACTAAGAATGCCAATACAACTTCAAAAGTTCTTGGCGCTACATGATGGAGTCTTCTTTCTTTTTACATTGGGCGAAGAAGTTGTTGTGATCCCTTGTCGACGACAAAACCCTATCCTTTGAAGACTAGTAAAGTTTTTCAGTGTGGGAGTGTGATGGAGGCAGGAGTTCCCTTACTCTGGTGGTCATGGCTTTGGAGTCCCATACCCTACCATGGCTAGACCTCATCCTTGTGATCAAAGTTTTATTACTAACAATTTTGGAAGTGTTTTGTGTTAGACAATGGTTCTTCTTAGACAAGGTTCACGAGGACGCTTCACGTTTCAGTGTGGGAGGAAATGACGACAACAAAAGAAGCATAAAAACAAGACACAAAAATATCTATGTATATATCACAATTTTATCTTTTGTAAAGGGAACAATATTTACATTGTTACAAAATCACTAAAATAATATCCCACATAAGGGGGAGGGGGGCCACATCTACTAAAGTCAATGGTATGCTTTCAAGTGTTACGTGCATGCATTTGTAAAGGGTAGGAATACTCAAAATTAAAGGCCGAAGTCCTTATAATATCAAATGTATCAAAAAATTCAAAGAAATAATAAAATACGAAGGGGTGTGCTTTTTGGGGAAGAGGTGGGGTGGAGTGCACGAGTGGTTATGTGCCTCTTTCCCTTCCCTCTCTCTTCTCCAATTGCATATTCTCACTTTTTGGGTGGTGCAAAAACTTTGTCCTCTCTCCCTCTCTTCTCTGTTCAAAAGTTTCTCTTTCCTTTTTCCCATCCTTTCTCTCTTTCTTGTGAGTGATGGAAATGGTAATATCTAATGAAGATGATCAAGACAATGTTTCTATTTATCAATAAGAGAGAGAGATTTCAGGTTCTGTTGTGGTTTTGAGATTAATGGCACAGCCATGTGCATAGATTTTGCATGCTTTTGCCTTGGTTTTATGTACATTGTTGCAAAATCACTAAAATAATATCCCACATAAGGGGGAGGGGGGCCACATCTATTAAAGTCAATGGTATGCTTTCAAGTGTTACGTGCATGCATTTGTAAAGGTAGGAATACTCAAGATTAAAGGCCAAAGGCTTTATAATATCAAATGTATCAAAGTTTCAAAGAAATAATAAAATACGAAAGGGTGTGCTTTTTGGGGAAGAGGTGGGTGGAGTGCACGAGTGGTTATGTGCCTCTTTCCCTTCTCTCTCTCTTCTCCAATTGCATATTCTCCCTTGTGGTGGTGCAAAGAAATATGTCCTCTCTCCCTCTCCCCTTTGTGCAAAAGTTTCTCTTTCCCTTTCCCCATCCTTTCTCTCTTTCTTGTGAGTGATGGAAATGGTAATATCTAATGAGGATGATGAAGACAATGTTTCTATTTATCAATAAGAGAGAGATTTAAAGTTTTGTTGTGTTTTTGAGATTAATGGCAGATCCATACACATAGATTTTGTGTGCTTTGTCCTTGGTTTTGTAGTTGATTATGTTTGTGGGAGGGTTACTGTCACATCACTTCATCACACAGTTAGTACATACTAGGATATAGTAGTTATGCTTCATTTTGGTGGGAGGGTCATTCAGTCCAATAAAGTCGATATCCCATTTCTCAAAAAGACCAAGGGAAGAATAGGTTGCAATGGCATGGAACAAGTTTTCGTCCTCTTTCCCATTCATTGACAAGCATCACAATGCTTGCAATGGTCATAGGCATCTTGATGCAAGGTCAATTGCCAATATCCTATGCATAGAGCCTTTCTGGAAGTCTCCCTTGAATATCTATCCTTGATGGTCTCTGGGCTTGATTGCAATGATGTTGAAAAGACTCAAGGAGCTAGTTGATCCCAAGACAGTTCCAACTCTATCTTGGAGTTCCCTTTTGGGTGTAGAGCTTGGTTGTGCACTCAAGCCTAGCACTAAGGGAGAAAGCTCTCTCTCTCTACTATTGCTCAAAGTTCTCCTCGACATGAAACTTGAGCATGTGCTCCACCATGGCCTTGTGGACATTATAGCTCTCTCTCTCTCTCTCTCTCTCTCTCTCTCTCTCTCTCTCTCTCTCTCTCTCTCTCTCTCTCTCTCTCTCTCTCTCTCTCTCTCTCTCTCTCTCTCTCTCTCTCTCTCTCTCTCTCTCTCTCTCTCTCTCTCTCTCTCTCTCTCTCTCTCTCTCTCTCTCTCTCTCTCTCTCTCTCTCTCTCTCTCTCTCTCTCTCTCTCTCTCTCTCTCTCTCTTTGTGGACTTGATGTAGAGATTGGCCATGCGCTCACAAGCCTGGCCTTATGGGAAATATAGTTTAGAATCGCTCTTAGACATCTCCTTGATGTAGAGCTTGGCCATGTGCTCATGCCTAGACCTAAGGATAAGATACTTTCCTATCTTTGGTATAGTTCCAACTCTGTAGGAGATCAGCTTGACTATGAGAGTATCTATATCGCCAACTTCCAAGATTTTGAGGATGAATAGGTCTTTGAATGTATTGAAGTAACCTTTTTTTTTTGCATTGGCCAAGCTTGTAAACCATGGTGCCTTTTCCCATAAGAATATCCGAAAATCCTATGCTTTCTTATTGCTTGCTCAAAGATTGTAAGCCTCACAAACTTATTGAAACTGCTCCACAAAGTTATGTGGATTCTTTGTTTTATCTAGCTATTTACCTATCATTGTAATATAGGATTTCTCTCCATGAAATTGATAAAATATGTCTCTATAACAATATCAATTTATTAAACTATAAATTTATCTAAAATCTTTTAAGTAAAAGTAGAGATATTAAGGAATTTGTGGAAGATCCATGAGCTCCTAACATCTCATGCCTCATGTTGCTATCTGGTGAGTTCTATAGTTCCCTCTACAAAGTTCCAAGTGCCTCTCCTAGAATGTTTGGGATTTATGAGTACATCATTCAATGATCTCCCTCAAAGTTCTATCCTTGATAGTATTTGGGCCTGATTAAAATGAGCTTGAAAGGATTCAAGGAAGTGGTTGATCCTTTGATTCTCCATCCATGATGCTCTTATTATTCTTGATTTATGATTTCTTATACTAGGGGCAAGATAGTTCCAACTCTGTCTTGGATTTCCCTTTTGGGTACAGAGCTTGGTCATGTGCTCACAATCCTAGCCTTGCGGGCAATACATCTCTCTCTCTCTCTATCTCTCTCTCTCTCTCTCTCTCTCTCTCTCTCTCTCTCTCTCTCTCTCTCTCTCTCTCTCTCTCTCTCTCTCTCTCTCTCTCTCTCTCTCTCTCTCTCTCTCTCTCTCTCTCTCTCTCTCTCTCTCTCTCTCTTCTAACTATGTACTATCTAAGTATGCACATGCACTCACATAATATTTGCACCACAATCTATACACAGTTTGGGTCCTCAAGTGCAGGGAAAATACTCTCAGCTTTCTTAGAGTTCATGACCTGTCTCCAAACTCATCAAACTATGTCTTGTGCACGATAAGAAGACTAGCACTATCTCCTAGGGAGAGACCGTGTGAGAGGTTTTCAATTGCACGTATTGAAGACTCCAACAAAAGTACAGTTAGCTCTTCATCCACACTCAACTCTGAACTCTTGTTCTTTATCATCATGCAATCCCACCAAAGAATCATCATGCACAGAATCCCCAAAGACCAATGCATGTGCCAATCATGAGTACAATTTCCAACAAAGAACAACCCTATCACCAACTCCAACAACCTTACCACCAACCAACCAGGCCAACAATATGACCCCAATCAACGACCTTCATCCGTACCACCACCAAAACTCCTCCAAGGCAAACCACATTAATCCGTTCCACCCACATCTTCGATAGCATGCCAAAGCCTGCTACCTACGACTATTGAGAGTGGAAAAAGACTGAATTTTTTATTGATTTTTGTTGTTTTTGAGGTCTGAATGATTGATTTTTGATGGATTTAGAGTGATGTATGGTTGTTAATGGAAGTGTTTGAGAGTGTTTTGGATTATATTGATTATGTTTTGGAAGATCATGATGATTCTTAGTAGAGTTATGAAGCTCTGTGATGTTCTGATAGATTCTGTTGAGGTTCTGATTGGTTCTGTATACCTTCTGTATAGCTTCTGTTTTGTTCTGATTTTCTTATGTATGAATCATGGATTGATGATTGATGAAGATTGAGATTTTAGAGCTTCTGTCTCTGCTCTGTCTCTGCTCTGTAATTGTTCTGTATCTGCTCTGGTACTATACTGTACTGTTCTGTAGACCTTCTGTAAGTGTTCTGTAGAAAGTATGTGTGACTTTGAGAAAGTTTTCTAACTTTTGGAAAGGATGAATCTAAGTTCAAAAGAGCTAAAACAAATGGAAGAAGCAGTTGCTGAAGACTAAAGAGAAGACTGGAGTGATAGTGACAGGAGTGAGCTGTGAAGAGACACTGTAGTGGCTCTGGTGCCTCTTCAACACAGACATACCTCTTGGAAGGTGTATCCACGACCTAAGAAGGATTATTGAGAGTTATTATGAGAGTATTGTAGTGAGGATATGATGTACTATTGATAGAGAGAGAGAGAGAGAGAGAGAGCCAGAGATAGCCAATTCTATCAAAACAGTATAATTGTATATGAGAGATTGAGAGAGAGAACCATGAAGACATTGAAGATGAATACTATGTGATTGATTTCCGTTCAAAGTTGGTGTATTCTTTTATGTTCTTTGTTCTATTGAAGGATTTTATGAAGATGTTGAAGATTATGATTAATTCTATCAAATCCGTGGAAGATATCTACTATGATGTTGCATGAAGAATTGTTGTTTTCTTTGTTTTGATCATCAAAAGAATGAGATAAAAGCTTGTTGATGTTATAAGATAGATTTTCTTGCAGTAGAATCCCCTTTTCCTTGGTGTACCTCTTGGGGCTCCATGTTTTTTGTGCACAGCCGGGGAAACTTGCCATCAACAAGCATGAGAAGAGGCTGAAAATGAAGGAAATGGCATTGCCAAGAAGAGGAGAATTCAATGGATGTTTGTAAAGTTCCTTCTTCCACTGAAGAGTTGGAGATTCTCATTATCAAAGCCACTTTCCACAAGAAGTTCATCCCACAATGGCGGAAAAAAACATGGAGCCCCAAGAGGAACACCAAGGAAAAGGGGATTATACTGCAAGAAAATCTATCTTGTAACATCAACAAGCGTTTATTTCATTCTTTTGATGATCAAAACAAAGAAAACAGCAATTCTTCACACAGCATCATAATAGATATCTCCCACAGATTTAATAGAATCAATCATAATCTTCAACATATTCATAAAATCCTTCAATAGAACAAAGAACATAAAAGAATACACCATCTTTGAATGGAAATCAATCACATAGTATTCATCTTCAATGTCTTCATGGTCCTCTCTCTCAATCTCTCATATACAGTTACACTGTTTTGATAGAATTGGCTATCTCTGGCTCTCTCTCTCTATCAATAGTATATCATATCCTCACTACAATACTCTCATAATAACTCTTAATAATCCTTCTTAGGTCGTGGATGCACCTCCCAAGAGATATGTCTGATATGAAGAGGCACCAGAGCCACTACAGTGTCTCTTCACAGCTCACTCCTGTCATTGTCACTTCAGTCTTCTCTTCAGTCTTCAGCAACTACTTCTTCCATTTGTTTTAGCTCTTTTGAACTTAGATTCATCCTTTCCAAAATTTAGAAAACTTTCCCAAAGTCACACATACTTTCTACAGAACACTTACAGAAGGTCTACAGAACAATACAGTACAGTACAGTACCAGAGCAGATACAGAATAGTTACAGAGTAGAGATAGAGGCTCTACAGAAGGTTTATAGAGGGTTACAGAAGGTCATCAGAACCTCATAACTCATACTAAAACCATTCCAAACTATCAAAAACTATTCAATAGGCTTCCAAAAGACCTCAATCTTCATCATTCATCAATCCATGCTTCATACAGAAGAAAATCAGAACAAAACAGAAGCTATACAGAAGGTATACAAAACCAATCAGAACCTCAACAGAACCTATCAGAACATCACAGAGCTTCATATCTCTACTAAGAATCATCATGATCTTCCAAAACATAATCAATATCATCCAAAACACTCTCAAACACTTCCATTAACAACCATACATCACTCTAAATCCATCAAAAATCAATCATTCAGACCTCAAAAATAACAAAATTAGTCAAAAATTCAGTCTTTTTCCACTCTCAACATATTCTCACACTTAGAGAGGAAACATCCTCGCGACCTAAGGAAAATAAGAATATAAGTTCACTAAAGAGCTCAAGTTTGATCTTCTGTAGTATCTTCAATAATCTCTTCAAACCACGACCCCAACTTATCACCTGCATCTCTAGAAAACAATACTTCGAAAAGGAAAACTTCATTATTCATTAACTCATCTAATTAATCAATTGGAAGTTATAACAAATTTGTAAAGGATATAAGAGGTTCTTCTTCAGCTTTCCACCATAGGCTTTCCATCCACCATGAATAGTTTGAACACAGCTCTCAAACAAATTATTCTCAATTAGCACAAACTCATCACATACAATTATTACAACACACACACAAATAGTAACACAACCATCTAAATGACACCTCCAAAAAGAGAGATATATATGATTATGATCCAAAATACATTGCAAAGGCATCAATGAAGGTGATCCCTTTTGAAGGCTTGGTAGTTTCAAAAACGATCCATGAAAAAGGACTCATCCACAAATGTCTTGGGAGGATTTTGAAAGAATTGCAGGCAGCACATCCTTTCTAGCAAAACAAGGTATCTGCTAGGTAGACATAGGGCATGAAAATATAGGACATCCAACTGTTGGGAATCAATGTTCACATTGACATTAAAGCTTTGGAATGGCCTTTTGATCATTATGGGAATGCCTATGCATGTATGCTAGATACCAAGAAAAATGAGCTATCAATCTCACTGAAGGATCTAGAGAATAATGAAGGTAATTTTGGTATGCTTGACTAGCAGTTGTCTAGTCCCCTAGAATTATTGGCTAGTTTATCTGGGGTAGCGTGAGAGAATCAGTCGAGCTCCATCCTCTTCTTTTTGGAATCTGCTGATCAAATCCATCATATTCACTAACCAACTGAGGGGGTTGAGAAATAGAAGTGGTAGGAGATGGAAGTGGAATAAGTAAAAGAGGATGAAAGGATGGGTAGGCAAAGTCATAAAAGGAGGAATAAGATAAAGAAGGAGTGGCTGAAAATTTAAGTGAATCAGTTAGGAAATGTGTCAATTGATAAACAGGAAAAGTAGAAGGTATATGGATAGATGGTGAAGGACATGGCGGAGAAGGGGAAAAAACTCGATCTTTGATGAAAGAACAATAGGTAAATATAGGAATTTGAGGAAAACCTTGAGGTTGTAAAAGAAGAGATAAGATAGCCACTGAATTGGTTTGATAAAGGGAAAGATAGGTATCATAGCAATGAGCCATTTGTTGATAGTATAATAGGCTAGGAACAGAGGGACCTAAGACAGATCTTCTCTGATAGGCATCAAAAAAGAATGAATCAAATGGATGGTTTTTGGAAAGATAAGCTAGGAGATCCCCTCAGTTGGTTAGTGCTCTCCACATAAGTAGAAGCTATATTCTGACATTGATTCAAGACCACAGAATCAATCATTGAATGCCATGAATTGACAGGGCAAGTAGCCACTTTTGAAGAATAACATTGCAACATGTCATCTATCCGCAACTCCAAATAGTTGACATACAAAACAACTTGCAAAACCACATCCCCTACATACCATGCCAGATCTACATCATCTGAAATCAACAGATCACCTCGTAGATACATGTAAGATAGCAATATGGTATCCATCGTCACAGAATCTTCAAAAACCATACGGACCACTTCTGTCAGCAACTCAGGAGACCAAGCCCCACTCCAACCATCCTCTGGAAGAGGAAGATCCATCGTTGAAAGCTTCATATAGAAGGCCAACTTCTACAACTGATAGTGGACAAAGAAAGAATGGTCCAGAGGAACATACTCCTGAAAGTGCTCAAATGTAGACCATAACAAATCCATCCTGGATTGCAATCTTTCCACTTTATCTTGAAACAAGGGACACAATGTGGCCTGTCTATGGAGAACTGCCAAGTCAAACCGAAGAGCAGAAACAGAGAGAATGACCATCCATGGAAGATTTGGCATTCATTGAGAAGTTTCCAGACATCATCAAGTGGGAGATTGTGAAGAAGCTTCAGGAGTCGTGGTCAATGGAGGTTCACGAAAACAAGAAGGAAAAGAGTTGGAATTTGTTCATGGATGCTCAACAGCAAGATACGTGGGATGCTTGGTGCACTGACAATCTTCTATTTGTCCAATTAGCAACCTACTGGAAGTTGGTAGACAGAGTGTTTTTCACAACATACACTGTTAAAACCCTTGGAAGCTGGCATTATTATAATGACACAACAACGATCCTAAGAAGAATGAGTTTTAATACTTTCAAAACGGAATATCTCCCCCTCTGTAGTGGTTTGAAAGCCGAATTTAGAGATGTTGAAAAGAGGAAAGTAGAAGAGATGTTGGCCAGAGAATCCCCCAGAGACTAAAGCCCTCTCTGATACTATCCTGTTGAGTACAGACCAACTGGTTGGAGCCAACCCCCTGATGAATGACGCGATCAAGAGGCAAGCATTAGAACGAGTCACGAGGTGCGTAAGAAGAGAGAATGCAAAAATCAAAGCTGAGAACAAGCTTGTAGCAAAAGCCTCCTTTGACACCCTAAAAGCACTCTTTACAGAAGTTCCCATGGCAACTCAAGGTCCCCTTCCTAGTCAGATTCGTCCTGGAAATATTGATGACAAGCCAGTAAATGTAGTCCCATTGCCAGTTTTTAAAGGAGAGTACAATGAAGAACATGATCTTCATGTAGCAGAATTCATGGTAGCATGTGTGGCTAACAATGCCAGAACCCCTGAGCATTGGTTAGCGATATTCCCCGCCACTTTCAAGGGCGTGGCGTTTCAGTGGTATGAGAGACAAGCAGCAGGAACTTTTGGCACATGAGACGACCTGAAGTTGGCCTTCCTCACTAAATTCAGGCGTGAAGGTTTTGAAGAGCGGATGCGAGAGGAGTTCATGAACCTAAGTCAGTCTTCTGGAGAAAGAGTAGAAGCTTATGTCTCGTGAATGGAATCCATCCTGAAGAGATGGACTAACCATCATTTGGATGAAGGTATCCAGAAAGGAGTGTTTCTCAGAGGCCTACAACCAGAAGTTCGCAAGTTCGTGGAATTGAGAAGACCAGTCAATCTACAAGCTGCAGTGGAAGGTGCAAGATTGTATGACAAAGTTGAAGCAAGGCTGTCAATGACTCCAAGAAGAGGAGTCTTACCTCCTTCCATGCCAGGAATAGTATACCCACCAAATGCAGTCCCGAGGACAGTTCCCTGCCCCAATCCCCAGATGCAAACAGTGCAACAGTATAATGCACCTAATCCACTGTGGTCACCATAGATGACAATGCCTCAAATGATGGTTCAACCACAACAACAGTGGCCTCAAATAGTTTCTCCAATGGCGACTCAACAACAGCGGGTTTTTGGGCCCTTTTCGTGCCTATTTTTCACATTCTTCCATGTGAACCTGCCTTATTTTCACCGTAATTCCAGTATAATTTGATAGCCGTGTCCTGCCCGCCTTTCCCCCACTTTTTCCTTTTTCCTTCCCCCTCTTTCGACTGCCGGATTTTTAGTTATTAATTTTTTCGAGTGTTTTTTGGTGTGTTTTTCGTGTTTTTCCCATGTGAACCCCTCCTAAGTTTCCCCAAACTGAGTTTTGATGCACCAACCCTATGAATCCCTTTCTTTCGGATATTTTTCCTTTTTACTGTCCTCTATTCCAGTGCACGGTTCTTCCCGTATTAATTTTTGAGTCCATTTTCGAGCCCATTTTTTGGGGTTTTTCCTATGTGAAAGCATCCTATCTTTCTCCGAACTGTATTTTTCCATGATAAGGTTGTTGGACACATTGTTTTGCACAATTTTCCTTCTTTTTGCACGTTGTTCTGATATGCGAATTTTCTGATATTAATGCATGTAAGTGTTTTCGGGCTTGTTTCTTGCGTTTTTTCCATGTGAACACCCTGATTTTGCCCCAGAAACTGTGTCACATTTTTCTATCATTTTCCTCTCACCTCCCACCACATTTTTCCTTTTTACGGATTTTCGATCCAACGTACGGTTTGGGTTTTATTAATTTTTCTTCCTTTTTTATGTGTGATCGTGTTTCTCGTGTCGCTCGTGAACGAGCCTATTTCTAGTTTTATGCGCCTTGGGACGCCCTCGTGGCGTCTGTGGTTCGCGCATTGCCGTCCTTGCTCCGTTTGATCCCGTCATTGCAAATTTTTTTACCCCCACCCCGCACATGCGCGCGGCACAGGGGTACTTTCTTTTGCACACCCATACTCCATTTATTTTTAAATTTTTTTAAAAACGCACACACAATAATAATAATAATCAATAAAACCCAAAAATAACAATATACGCATGACAAAAAAAAAAGAAAAAAAAAGGAGCAAAGGAAAAAGAAAGAAAAAAAAAAACCCAAAACAAAAACCAACAAATATCCCAATTCAATCCCTAAAAGCAAAAAAGAGAGAAAAATGAAAAAAAAACTAATCATAAAACCCCCCAAATTTTTTTCCACAAACACACAAAATAAAAATCCAAAAAAACAAAAACACAAATTCAATTAATAACACAAAAAGCAACGAAAAAAAACCATTACAATTTAAAAAAATAAAAAAATAAAAAAACCAACCACTTACCTGCTCCCGCACGCTCTCCGTCCTTCTCTCCCTCATCGCAGCCGTCCTTCTCTCCCTCGCCGCGCCATCCTTTGCCTCCCCTCCTGTCGCCCCGCCACCCGCCTTCTCTCCCTCCTCCCTCCTCTCCCTCACTGCCCCCACCTCGACCGCTGACGTAGCCGCTGCCCTCACTACCGGTTGCCGTCGCCGCTGCCGACTGACGCCGTCGTCGCCCGCCTCGCCTGCTCCTCCTCCTCCGTCGTCGCAGCGGCCATCCTCCCCCTCCCACCTCTGGTTAGTTTCAACCTAACTAACCTTAGTTTAAAACTAACTAACCTTAGCTTAAACTAACTAACCTCTACTTAAACCTACTAAGCTACCTAACATTACTTACACAGACTTACGCAGACTAACATTACTTAAACAAACTAACCTAACTAACCTAACTTAACAAACTAAGCTAACCTAACTTAACAAACTAAACTCACCTAACTAACCTAATTGCTTTAACATGTTAAACTAACTTAATTGACTTTCCCAGACTAAGCTAACCTAATTAACTTAACCTACTCAGCCACCTAATTCACTTAGGCTACTCCCTTCCAGCCCCCGTTTCTGCCCTTTCTCCTCCGTTTTTTTCCCGCTGAGTGGCCGCTCTCAGTGTATCAGTGTGCTAGCGGGCATTCACGAGCAAGGACACGCTTCCGATTTGTTCATGCGGTGGAGTGTTGTAGTCAGCCGTTCACACGCAGTCATTCTCCATTGTTCACACGCAGCTCGAGTACCGTCTTTTATTTTCAAACCCGCAAAATACATAAAATACATAAAAATAAACATAAAACACCAAAAAAAAACTTTCAAAAATTTATTAAATTTTATTTAAAATTCAAAAAATTACAAAAAAAATTTAACATTTCTGAAATCATTTTGAATATTTTTTTAAAAGTGGAAATTTTTAAAAAAAAATTGCAAAAATTTTCAAAATCCGAAAATTCCTTCAAAAATACATATAAAATGAGAAAAATTCATTAAAAATTGGTAAAAATTTAGAGATATTTCCAAAAAAATTTCACAAACCCCCTCCTCCCTTTTGCCACTAATTTCTCAATTAGAAATGCTTCCATAAATGGCCAAAGTATTATTTGAAGCCAAAATCCTAAATTTAATACTTCACTTCATGAAAATTCATTTTAAATTTCAAAAAAACAGCTTAAAAATCATGGATGAATTAACACACATTGTTAACACTTGTTGGATTGCTGAAATTTCACCCTTACACTTCACAATATATTCATGTGTCATATATCCCGATTTAATTATTTTAAAAAAAACAAACACGAAAAAGAAAATAAGAAAAATAAACAAACAATACTAAATAATATACAAAATACAAAAACACCTAAAATATAATTTTACAAAAAACCATAAATAAATAAAATAAAAAATCAAAATAAATCAATAACACTAAGGTGCTTTTTTTTTCCAATCAGTGGTGTTTGTTTTTTTTTTAACTGGATTCCTTGCATTTGGGAACTACTGAGTGTGCCTTCTATCTTTTGCATATACACCCCTGCCAGGTATTTATTTTTAAGCTTTATTCATTTTTATTATCCCTTAACCACAATTAATTGCTAAAATGAACTATATTCACTCACTTTTCCACGCGCATTCGCGCTAAACACACAGTTTTTAATCATTTAAAATCAACCAGCCGTTCACTTTGTACGGTGTGCTTCAGAGGCACCTTAATTGTTAAAAAAAATGAACTAGTCGTCACAAAAAAGCACGCGCTGGTATTAAAAAAAAAACACTCCACATCACCATTAATTTTTAATTAATGAATTTGCATTTAGAGACCCCAGTCTGGGAATCGCAATCTGGGTTTCGATAAAGCACCGTTTTACCCTAATAAATTGTAATTAAAATTTTAAGAAGGAACTGTCATTTTCTTATTAAGGTTTATAACTTAATAAAATATCACTCATTGTTAATAATTTCTTAAAATGAACCCTTTATTAAAACCGTTTCCCCCCACTGCACTTTTTTTTTCCTTTTTAATAAACATGCTTCGTGGGATGGGCATGTAAAGTCCTCTTAGCTGAAATTGTTGGTCAAGGTTATGGTCAGGTCCTGATTAGATTTTTATGGTATTATGGTTTGCTTATGTGCTACGATTACGTGTACGGTTTGTAGTTTTTTCTTTCAGGGTTTTGGATACCTGCTTATTGCATCGCATGAAGTTTTTGGTCGCATATATTTAGAGGTCATGCCAAAAAAATTTTAGGATGTGGGTTGTTTGGGGTGGTAAATTGGTTAGTTGCGTCTATGTGTGTGTACTTCTTTTGATTAATTTCTTTTTGATAGCCCTTTGGTTGTTTTGCAGGCATTGTTTGTGATTGTTTGTGTTGTGGTGTGTGTGTTTTCTATTTGAATGGCGCCTCACGCTCCTCCTCCTATCCAGTATATCTCGCTGATCAGTAGGGATTATTCTTCCCTACTAGCTTTTGAGCCTATAGCGAAAGCAAGACTTGCGACTTTCGTGGCTGCTTCATTTCCATTGATTCTAGATGATCCATCCATGTGTGATGAGTTCCTTGCATCATACAGCAAGAAGTCGGGTCTGGTTCATGGTGCTTCTATGGTATTGATACCCCGAGGGTTAGTGAAGGCTTTATCTCTTCCCTACAAAGGAGAGCCCTTTGTTACAGCTAGACAATTATTCTCCAATGATGAGATTCTCAAGCTGTTACAGAAGCAGAGCAGAGAGATTCTGGATGTCAAAAAAAAAGTGATAAACACTTCAGGACTATCTTTTTCCATGATTACTAATCCTCTTTGGAAGTTAGTCTGCCAGTTCCTCCAAGACAGGTTTATGCCTGCCAAAACACCATCTCATTATTTGTCCAAAGAACTCTTCACAGCTTCCAACATGGTGTTAAAAGGGGTGGCTATTGATTGGAGTACTTACCTGCTCACAAAGATGGACCAACATTTTGTCAAAGTGACCAGAGGGAATGTCACAAATGTCACTTATGGTTCCTACTTATATGCTTTCTTGACATACTCAGGTCTTAAGAAGGGTGTGCTACCACCTCCTCCATCTGATCCAATACCTCCCCCTCCACCTCCAGAAGAGTCAGAACCTATTGACATAGAGAATCTTGATTCCCCTCCTCCACTGGTCATTCAGCGGACGCGCTTGAAGCATGTGGCAGATAAAACTCCCTCAGTTATTCCTTCAATCACAATTCATGTTACATCTGGCAGTTACCTCCCTGCTTACCTCACATGTAACAATTTGTTTAGGGCACATAGAGATGGTTCTTTGGAAATATCAGTCCCTTCACTGACCAGTTTAGTGTCAGGAGATGCTATTCCATTCATTTGTAATGACATCCAGAGTTCGATTGAACTTTTAGTGAGACAGCTTGTGTTCAACAGCTGTATGCTTCTTTCTATGAAGAACTGATGTAGTCCAAAGACCAGTTGCATAAGGCAACCTCAGAGTTAGCCTCTTCTAAAGACACTTGCAGATATATTTAAGCAGATGGAGCAGTAAACCCAAATGATTGAGACCCAGAGAGAAGAAATATCTTCTTTTACGATTCAGTTAACAGAAGCTCAGTCAGAGGTCACTAGAGTCTCGGAGGAGAAAGAGAGAATGTCCAAAGAAGCTCAAGAGTTTTAGACTCTTTTAGATGCAAAACTGTGAGCTTTACAAACTACTCATAATACAGTGGAATCACAAGCTTCCCAGATTAAGCAGTTGCAAGACCAACTAGCACAGTCACGGTCCGTTCCTCCAAGCCTCAATGTTCCTATTATTCCTTCTATCTCTAAGTAGGACTTGGGTTGTTTCAAGATAAAGTGGAAAGATTGCAGTCCAGGATGGATTTGTTATGGTCTACATTTGAGCACTTTCAGGAGTATGTTTCTCCAAACCATTCTTTCTTTGTCCACTATCAGTTGCAGAAGTTGGCCTTCTATATGAAGCTTTCAACGATGGATCTTCCTCTTCCAGAGGATGGTTGGAGTGGGGCTTGGTCTCCTGAGTTGTTGACAAAAGTGGTCCGTATGGTTTTTGAAGATTCTGTGACAACGGATACCATGTTGCTGTCTTACATGTATCTACGAGGTGATCTGTTGATTTCAAATGATGTAGATCTGGCCTAGTATGTGGGGATGTGGTTTTGCAAGATGTTTTGTATGTCAACTATTTGGAGTTGCGGAGAGATGACATGTTCCAGTGTTATTCTTCAAAAGTGGCTACTTGCCCTAACAATTCATGGCATTCAATGATTGATTCTGTGGTCTTGAATCAATGTCAGAATACAGCTTCTACTTATGTGCAGAGCACTAACCAACTGAGGGTGGATCTCCTAGCTTATCTTTCCAAAAACCATCCATTTGATTCATCCTTTTTTTATGCCTATCAGAGAATATCTGTCTTAGGTCCCTTTGTTCCTAGCCTATTATACTATCAACAAATGGCTCATTGATATGATACCTATCTTTCCCTTTATCAAACCAATTCAGCGGCTATCTTACCTCTTCTTTTCCAACCTCAAAGTTTTCCTCAAATTCCTATATTTACCTATTGTTCTTTCATCGAAGATCAAGTTTTTTCCCCTTCTCCGCCATGTCCTTCACCATCTATCCATATACCTTCTACTTTTCCTGTTTATCAATTGATACCTTTCCTAACTGATTCACTTAAATTTTCAGCCACTCCTTCTTTATCTTATTCCTCCTTTTATGACTTTGCATACCCATCTCTTCATCCTCTTTTACTTATTCCACTTCCATCTCCTACCACTTCTATTTCTCAACCCCCTCAGTTGGTTCGTGAATATGATGGATTTAATCAGCATATTCCAAGAAGAAGAGGATGGAGCTCGACTGATTCTCTCACAGGACCCCAGATAAACTCGCCAATAATTCCAGGGGACTGGACAACTGCTAGTCAAGCATACCAGAATTACCTTCATTTTTCTCACCAATATTCACAATCTCTAGATCCTTCAGTGAGATTGACAGCTCATTTTGCTTGGTATCTAGCATACATGCATAGGCATTCCCATAACAATCAAAAGGCCATTCCAAAGCTTTGTATGAATGTCAATGTGAACATTGATTCCCAACAGTTGGATGTCCTATATTTTCATGCCCTATGTCTACCTAGCAGATATCTTGTTTTGCTAGAAAGGATGTGATGTCTACAGTTTTTTCAAAATCCTCCCAAGACATTTGTGGATGAGTCCTTTTCCATGGATCGTTTTCGAAACCACCAAGCCTTCAAAAGGGATCACCTTCATTGATGCCTTTGCAATGTATTTTGGATCATAATGATATATATCTCTCTTTTTGGAGGTGTCATTCAGATGGTTGTGTTAGTGTTTTTGTGTGTGTTGTAATAATTGTATGTGATGAGTTCGTGCTGATTGAGAATAATTTGTTCGAGAGCTCTGTTCAAACTATTCATGGTGGATGGAAAGTCTATGGTGGAAAGCCGAAGAAGAACCTCTTATATCCTTTACAAATTTGTTATGACTTCCAATTGATTAATTAGATGAGTTAATGAATAATGAAGTTTTCCTTTCGAAGTATTGTTTTCTAGAGATGCAGGTGATATGTTGGGGTCGTGGTTTGAAGAGATTATTGAAGATACTACAGAAGATCAAACTTGAGCTCTTTAGTGAACTTATATTCTTCTTTTCCTTAGGTCACGAGGACGCTTCCTTTCTAAGTGTGAGAATATGTTGAGAGTGGAAAAAGACTGAATTTTTGACTGATTTTTATTATTTTTGAGGTCTGAATGATTGATTTTTAATAGATTTAGAGTGATGTATGATTGTTAATGGAAGTGTTTGAGAGTGTTTTGGATGATATTGATTATGTTTTGGAAGATCATGATGATTCTTAGTAGAGATATGAAGCTCTATGATGTTCTGATAGGTTCTGTTGAGGTTCTGATTGGTTTTGTATACCTTCTGTATAGCTTCTGTTTTGTTCTGATTTTCTTCTGTATGAAGCATGGATTGATGATTGATGAAGATTGAGGTCTTTTGGAAGCCTATTGAATAGTTTTTGATAGTTTGGAATGGTTTTAGTATGAGTTATGAGGTTCTGATGACCTTCTGTAACCCTCTGTAAACCTTCTATAGAGCCTCTGTCTCTGCTCTGTAACTGTTCTGTATTTGCTCTGGTACTATATTGTACTGTTCTGTAGACCTTCTGTAAGTGTTCTGTAGAAAGTATGTGTGGCTTTGGGAAAGTTTTCTAACTTTTGGAAAGGATGAATCTAAGTTCAAAAGAGCTAAAACAAATGGAAGAAGCAGCTGCTGAAGACTAAAGAGAAGACTGAAGTGACAGTGACAGTAGTGAGCTGTAAAGAGACACTGTAGTGGCTCTGGTGCCTCTTCAACACAGACATACCTCTTGGGAGGTGCATCCACGACTTAAGAAGGATTATTGAGAGTTATTATGAGAGTATTGTAGTAAGGATATGATGTACTATTGATAGAGAGAGAGAGAGAGAGAGAGAGAGAGAGCCAAAGATAGCCAATTCTATCAAAACAGTGTAACTATATATGAGAGATTGAGAGAGAGAACCATGAAGACATTGAAGATGAATACTATGTGATTGATATCCATTCAAAGATGGTGTATTCTTTTATGTTCTTTGTTCTATTTAAGGATTTTATGAATATGTTGAAGATTCTGATTGATTCTATCAAATCCGTGGGAGATATCTACTATGATGCTGCGTGAAGAATTGATGTTTTCTTTATTTTGATCATCAAAAGAATGAAATAAAAGCTTGTTGATGTTACAAGATAGATTTTCTTGCGGTAGAATCCCCTTTTCCTTGGTGTTCCTCTTGGGGCTCCAACGACGGTGAGTGCCATGGGACTGGCACTTGTCTAGGAGGGAGGTAATGTTAAACCCTTAGACAAACAAGGTGAAAAATATAAAACATCTAAAGCAAAAGACAAGGCCAAGGCAAAAGTGAAACGAAAAACGAAGGCGCACCAAGAAAAACATGGAAACACAAGAAGTGCAGAAAAACCCTAAATCAAGGAGAAAGGCGCACAAGAAAAAGTGCAAGTCAATACTTTTGAGCACAAGGCGCATTATGATTTATTTAGAGAGTGTCGGGCTCTCACCTGTGCAAATTGTAAAGGTAGATGGGCAGTAGAAAGGAAGCTAGGAAAATAGGAGGACAATAGGAAAAAGAACCTAGGCCACGACCGGCCATGTAAAAAAGGGGATAAGGGGATGAAAGGGATTTAGGGTTTTGTATATAAAGTTGAAAAGTGAATGAGAAGCTCATTCTTGTGTGTGGCCAAAAGTAGCTCTCTTCTTCTTCTTCTTCTTCTTCTTCTTCTTCTTGCTTGCTTGCTTGCTTGCTTGCTTGCTTGCTTGCTTGTGCTTGTGAGGGAGTGTGTGTGTGAGAGTGAGGGACTCTGGTGGAGAAACTCTCCATCTTCTCCTATCTTTTTCTCTTCTCTTCTCGTCTCTTGCTCGTGGTAATGGAGCTTTAAGCGTGGAGCTTGAGGATCAAGATTGCTTGGAGCTTGCACTTGGATCGTGGAGCTACCAAAGTGTCGAGAGAGGAGGCAACTTGATCAGGCATGGAGATAAGCTTACTACACTCGTAGAGAGAGATAGTGTGTCAACAGTCTGAGAGGTAGCCTTTAGTGCTCGACTTGAAACGCTTGAAAAAATAAGCGGTCCATGGGTCTTGGCAGTTGATCGCCTCTACACATACATCATTCTTTAATGAACCATCAATAGTCATAGTATTTATAAAATGATGTATAACAAACAATTATTCACTTTTGTCATCATTGTTTCTGCTACTAGATGCATAATTGCCTTATTGCTTTTTTTCATTTCTAATTTCAACCTTCTTTTTGAAGCGATTTTTAGAAATGTGGCCTTTTTTATCACAATCCTAGCACTCCTTGCTATCACCAAAATTTTGTTGCCTATTAGAATTTGTAACTTATCCTCTTTGACTCCCCTTTTCTCAAGGACTATTCTCCTCTATTTTGTTGTGCATCATAACCTTGACCACCACTACCAGCTTGGCCTCTACAATGTCCTCTACCTCTGCTAGTAGAGAAAAACACCTACGTAGACTTATTCTTGCTTTGAGAAGAAGAGGAATCCAAGCCAATGTTCTTCTCCTCAAGTATTAGCATATAAATCAACTCTACAAAATCAAGGATATGATCCCTCATATTCATAGATGACCTAAAGCTCTTGTATTTATCTCCAAGTTCATCTAAGCATGCACGCACAACATCATCATCACCATAACTACCACACTAATAGATCCAAGACCTTCCACAATGCTCTTAATCTTCAAGGCATAATCATTAATGGAAAAATTCTATCTTTTCAATTAGTTCTTAAGCTACACACTTTTGGCCTTTGTGTTTACTTCAATTTGCCTTTCTAGATTCTTCTATGTAATAGCGAGAGTTTCAGATTCTTACAAATAGCCCATCATGCTATCTATGGCACTAACAAACAGCCAATATATGACTTGACTCTACATTTTCTCCCAATCTTTCTTAGCCTTTACCTATTCTACATTAGCATTTTTCGCAGGAACCTCGGATGTTACTGCCATGTCTTCTTCAATGTGATTCCAAACACCTTTGCCCTTCAAGAAATTTATCATCCTAAACTTCCATGTAGAATAACTGTTCTTATCAAGCTTCTTGCTAACAATATGGTTGAAGTTGTCAAATATTTTGACAAAACATACAACATGCAAAAAATTGCAATCTACATGCAAGCTTATATAAGGTGCACCACAACTAAACATGCAACCTTTTTCACTCATTACACGATAATATCTACAATCTGCAATTTGTATACAAATCCCTTCTATCTCTGCAACCCAGCAAACACCTGAAACCCTGCATATTCGAAATCTATAACATGTGTACCCGTAAATGGCCCACATAGTCGAAATTGCAATATATCCAAAAATTGTTGTCATGACCACTTGCAAATCTAGAACGGAGACTGAAATGACCCCAAATGCCAAAAATCATAGCAGAATACCTTAAAGGGCCAATTTGCAGTATATACATTGTTCTTCTTGCTCACTACGTTTCACTATAATTGGAGATTGCAACCCTTCCAACTTCAAGAGCCTCCTATAGCTATAACCCAAGGTAAATCAAGCAAGGTGAAAGAGCTTCTTACTTGTTGCTTGCTTGCTTACCTTCATTCTCCAACACCTTCACCTTAGCCTTTAATCGAACTCCACATAGCTTTGGGATGGCTCTAATACTATGAAACAACCTTTTGCAATGGTCAATAAATTGTTTCATTTATTTTCTCATATAGTCCCCTTTGAGGAAACTATATTATAGCTAGTTGCACCCCTATATACATCTATAACCACCAATTTTCCACACACCAAAGCCACCAAATGATGAATAATAGTATCCATTGTTATGACAATGGATAATAGTTTATATGAAAATGAGTGTTATGAGATCCAAGATCACATCTAGAGTAAGGTGGCTTTGGAGCACACACTCATATGTTGGGCATCCACAAATGTAGTGTTCCTCTATCTAGATGGCATGGTTGACATGTGGGATTGTCCTAAGGTTGTTGACTTTATTGATATATGGGGATGTCTTCACATGCAATCAGTGGATTGTATATGGACTTTACACTGTAAATCTCAAACAATGTGACTTGTGTGTACCTACATAGTATGCCCCATCATGTGAAGTGAAGCAAATGGTCTTGACATAATGCTATCTTTGTCCCCAATAGCCAAACTATTGTGCTTCATATCCTTTGCCCATAGGCCCATCATGTGAAGTGGAGAAATCGGTCTTCATATAGGGCTATCTTTGTCCCTAGTAGCCAAACTATCGTGCTTCATGTCCTTTGGCCATATTCCCATCGTGTGATGAGAAAATGGTCATAAGATAGTCCCATGATGTGAAATGCTAAAAATGGCATTAACAAAAGGATATCTTTATCCCTAGTAGCCAAACTATTATGCTTCATGTCATTTCGATATGTAGCCTCATGATGTTTGCTAAATCACCTTATTTAGCTCTATGTGATTGAGATTAAAAGGAAGGGGTCTCCATACTATAGTAGGAAAGAGTATACTAAACGAGGTACTCACTTGTTTATGACAACAATGTTTGTTCTATTTACTAGGTACTCTTATATGCCTATAAGGTGGAAGACAATTGGTGCATAGACTTTGAAGCAATAAATCACATGATATACAATAAAGAGCATTCTTAGCATGCAATATAAGATCAAGATAATAGTCCATTATGAAAACACAATTAAGTGAAGTTAAAGATTTTCTTTGTTCTTGGAATTAAATAAAACTTTTATTTCAGTTGTTGAACAAATTATACATCAAAATATGGAAGTAAGACTCAACGATAAATAATGTGTCATTCATGAGCTCAAAGAAGATGAGCAAATCATTGCACATGGGAAGTTCAAAAACTCTTCAAACTTCAAGTATTTAATCATCATCATTTAAACTTTCAAGATGTAGTTTAGATGCATGCGATTCTTCCAATTCTCTTAGGGCGGTTTTATGCAGGATTTCCCAACCATCATGCACGTTGTGCGTTTAGTATAGTTGTCCCCTAAGCAGCTTTTATCTCCTTTATTCCTGGCAATGAGTACTTATTTCCAAAAATAGTTCAAAAACCAATCTACAACTAGCCCCAAAGCACTAAACAAGCAACCCACGAGTTGCCCAAAACCTATCAACAAGAAAGCAAGCCACAAGCATCCATAAAACAATAAATCCATAAGAAACCTAAAACTTGCAGTAGTTCAAGTAGCCAATATTCAACTAATGAAGTGAAAGGAACATCGATACTAGTAACTGTCAAAATGTCTAGAAGGATTAACAATGATACTAGTAATATCTATCAAAAGATCTACAAGGATGTAGTTCACATAAACTTGCTTATTCTTCACATTTTGTAACCCAATTGGAAAGATGGATACTATCAATTTATTCACTGTCATCCCCAACTCACTATGGATGGCTCTTCAACAAAAGGACGTTAAATTTTCTTTTCTCAATGTAGACCTCTATGAAAAAGCACATATGCAACAACCCCCTAATTATATCCTAAGGAACTAACTTGACATGAGCAAGTACATTGTTGTAATTGAGAGTGGATTGTTAAAGAAGTAAGAAAATCCATAACCTATCATACCTTAGAATATTGGATTGAAGTCATATTCATGAAGTATATATTGTATACTTTACTCACACATTCATGTGGAAGCATCAATTAAGCCCAATCAATGGCTAGAATATAAACATTCCTACATTTACTTGCAAATTCTAGGATAGTTGTAAACAATCCTAATAACCATTCTTGGGTAGCTAATATCTTCCAAATAGTGGAAAATGACTCTAAGTTATGAACTACAAAGTTGTAGCGCACCATAAGATCAAGATTTCTACGAAATCCCATCATATAAATTCTTCATTGAAAGCATATTATCCCTCTAATGAACCCCAATCATGCAAGAATTTCAAGAAAATTGCATGATATCAACTTCTGTATAAATCTATCCACTCATTTGATGAAATGTAATACAAAGAGAATAAGCTAAGCTAGCTAAGAGTGAGCTAGTATTATTTTCATTAGATCATTGTTAAGTGATGAGTCAATCCTCCTTCACATCAATGCTATTTCAAGTTGTAAACCAAGTATCTCATTCTCTTTTGAGTAACACAATCTTTCTTCATTTCAATCGTAGTCACTTCCATTCGTTGAGGATTCATTTGTCTTTTGGGTGCTTACATATTTTTTTAATGTTATACTTTGTTCTATTTATAGTAGTCCGATACTACTTAAAAGTGCTTACCCACCACCTTCAAATGGTCACCCACCATTTTACTTTAAAAGTGGTCCTAAGTTAAACTGGTAAGCCAAACTAATTTAAAGCATTTGGAAAGCACAATTACATGTAGTTTGAAAGCATTGTTTAACACAATTAGAAAACAGTTTGGTCACTACTTACAGTAATTAGAAAGTAGTCTAGAAGCCAAAAAAAAAAGTTATATTCACTACTTAAAAGTGGTTAGAAAGAAATTTGTTTTAAGCCACATACAATGCCACTTGTTCACTAGACTGAGTTACACCCAATAAGAGGGCTGCCCTCAAAGCACTAAGAGGCATCATTCCCAAGTCCAATTAGAAGAGCCACAAATGAAGCTTTAGCTTTTTGAGAAATTGGTCACTGACACATTGTTACATGGACCAAGTTTATATGAAAGGAATAGGCGGAGAACACTAGCGAATCTAACAACAAAGGAGAAGTTGATGGTCAAAAGGGGTGGAGCAACCACTAGTAATGATGATATTACATCTAATCCACTAGTTCTACACAAGTTTATATGGGTGGAGCTAGGAGCAACTCCTTTTAAAACCAAGCCCTTGTTCCAAAAAGTTACCCTTCAACATATGTCATGGGGACTTCTCGATCAAGAGAACCCAACTTGCTCTAGCATCATCTCTGCAGTTGGCTTCTCTTGTAGAGCTCCACAAACATATGGGATTCTTATTAGTTAATTAGCAACATGACCAAAAAACAATATGAGAGTCCATCTGAGAGGGTTAATAACAAATCAAGCTCTAGAGATTTGATGCACCATGCAACCTTGCCTAGGGAGCCCTCAATGATACCATAGCAATATCAAAGTTATTATTGCCTACCACACACAACCAACCACAGCACTATTTTGACTCAAATACCTTGTTATGTATGCCGCAATGTGATATCATTGGATGATATTCATCTCAAACCACCAACCTCGACACTGTTTTGACTCAAATAGCTTGCTCTATTAATTAAAATGTGACATCATCGAATGATATCCATTTGATGCTAAGTAGCATCCACTCCTTCCTTTCTATTATATCCTTATAAGCATCACGTTCACTTTCATTTTTATTTCTATCATGCATTACTTGATGAAGATATCATTCATAAACATGTACTAATGTGTCACATATAGTCTTTAAAGATAGTAATATACCTTTCATTATTTCCCTCACCACCCCACAACTATGTCTTGTTCAATCCTTTAGATATTTTCAAGTTGTCTTCTCCTTGCTCTAAATCCCTCCCCCCTCCAATAACAAAGGGAAAGTACTCATGCACATGATTAAGCCTCAAATTCAATCTTAGGAAAGCATGGCACATACATATGCCACACCATGACATCCAACTTGTTCTCTCAATATCACTATTTAAGTCATGGGAGAAATACTACAATGTACCTCCAACCTAAAAAGAGAGAGCACTATTCCAAATGATTCCCTTGCCAAATTGCTTTAACTTGGCTCAAGATAGATTGAAGACACCATGATAAGATCAATTAAGATTGAAAATGGAGTCAATGCAAAGGCAACCAAAGCCCTACAAGAAAAGGAAATCCAAGGAGAAGGGAGGACCCAAAAAAGAGGGTGTAATGGTGGATGGCATGTCTCAACAAATTTTTAAAAATGAATTACAAGCCTTAGACTTCATGTTCAACAAAGAGGCCTCTCAAGTAGGTGGCATGAAAGAAACCAAGTGCATCAAGAATGCTAATGAATATTTAAGTTAGAAAATAAACCACAAGATATACCACCAATACATGCTGATGAATGCTCAATTTAGTTGGAAGATAAACTAGACTACCCATGATCCACCACTGACAAGGGGAATAGTCACAACGTAATAAAGACTAGGTGGCAAATGATGGTTTTAGCCATGTGACAATCAAAATGTTTCAAAGAGAAAAATGGAAGCCAACAAGCTAACAACTACTCAGCTCAAAGAAAGGCCAACCTGAAATGCAAAAAATGAAAGCAAACGACAAATAGGGCAAATAGAAGATTTAACAAAGAGTCAAAATTATCTTTTGCAAAATTTGCAAGCCTAAATATTAAGCTATTGTAGGTCTAGGTGCTTTTTGCACTCCCAATCTGAGCCTCTAGGCAATCCGAAGTGGTTTGTCATATAATTTTCTCTGTCAAGCTACTTATCCCAATGAACAACATATACATTAGCAGATGAGTAGCCAAAATGTTGTGGTCAAACCATGTGACATCACGACATTTTATATTTTCTCCAACCTTGGCCATTCCGTGCGAATTGCCTTAGTGACATTAGATGCACAAAACAGGAAGGATGACATGGGCATTGGATGTGTGATGCCATGAAAGATGGATGGTTTTGCCAATCTACCTACATCTAACAAGCTTTTGTGTCCTAGTAATTACATACATTGCCCTCATGCCAGACAATTTTGGCTACCTTCTGTGTTATAAGCCTCATAACTTGTCCGCTGCCAGTAACCGATCCCCTGCGATTGACAGTGTGCAGATGTGATAATACATGCCTTGTGTATTATCAGAAGTAAGGATACATTGAGTTAATTCAATAACTCTTGGAGCTGAAACTCATCAATCTTTCTTATTGGGAGACTCATTATCATGAAGAAGAGTGTATACGGACATGTGTAGCGTTTAATTTTTATCACTGTAGGGCCAGCCAAGGCTGCCTAGTTCAGCAGTTGTAATAATTTTCCAAGAAAAACTCCTGCCCAGCTAAGTATGCTGGCCACTGCAGAAAAATGCTGCCGAAGCACTGTGTGTTGTACATGCCATAAAATTTTGTGGACTGATGTAAGTACACTTCAAGCTGCCAGCTTACAACATTTGCAGACCAATTGAAACCAAAGGGCTCCATCTCCCTAATCATTCCCTGCAGTCTTAGAAAACACATGTAACCAGCTGGCATGTCATTCACCAAGGACATGATGTATCAGTATGATTCCTGTGTCCAATTTATCTCTTTAAGTGTGATTTGAAGCTGAACTTTGATTGAAACAGTCCAGGATTATTGCTTCAATAGCCATCTATGACAATATAGAAGAATTGTGTCTGCCATTGTATGCAGCATAAAGAATCCATATAGTTGTGGCGAAGTAGTAGTTATTTTCCACCATCAAGATTCCCACACACAGATGGCAAAATTGTGCTAGCCGATTGCAAATATTGCTGACACAACTTTCTCCCTAATGAAGCAAGTAATTCTCTGTGTTGCTTTATTGTTAGATTGACAGCTTTTCTTGAAGGACCTCTCTGCAATTTTCTTGAATTCACATGCCCAAACCTGCTATCAACTGGATCTTGACCCATGCCTTGTAAAGTATCTCTGGGAATGTTTGTCTGATATGGGACAAATGTCATCTGATCATAAAATTCACCTCTGACAGGCAGCACTTGTGGCATAGATAACTGCATGGGTACAACTGGATCTGCACTGCTTTGGTCTCCCCTATAATTCAAACCTGAAGATTTGCAAACCCCTCCATGAGCTCGACCTCCAGCTTCTGGCAACACAAGAGGTGTATTTATATAAGCTGTCCAGGTATTTTGAGGGTCCTTTGGGCTCCAGGAATTCAAATCAAAACATCTGTATTTTGAAGGCAATCCAATTTGCATATCACTCATTATGTCTATGGTGCATTGTTGCTGCATGTCTGCTGTTTTCCCCCCAGAAAACATCAAAAGATGTAGTTTATAGTTAGCAGAGCTAAGCCTTTGATTATTAGACAAACACGAGACCCAAAATAAACTACAAACTGAGTTAGCAACTTCACTGAATAGAAAACCATAAGACATGCTCTAAAGCATACCTGTTTCTAAAGATGTTCTCATTGTCAGACGTCTAGGTGTGCCAGAGTCTTCTTTGCATTTCCCTTCAGTTCCTAATAAAGGTTTTTTCACATCACAAAAATTTTTCACTGAGCATACATCCATGGCTTTAAAGTGATTATTCCATGTATCTGTACCACCTGACCACAAGTCTTCTTGTTTCACGGCAACTTTTTCCACCACCAAATTGGGTGATTGAATATCCCACTGAACAGAAGCTTCTGGGGAAGTACTTTTTGCGTAGACAGGCAGAAAACCAGGTGTGCCGATTCTTACAGTTCTGGGAGGTGATTGTAGATTACTACCATTGGTATTGAGAAGATAATCGTTAGAGATGTTCTGTACATCTGAGAGTGGATCCTGCATTGGGAGCAATGACAAGGACGAGGAAGGTACGTCTTGAATATACTTAACTTTTGGTTTGCACCTGTTCACACACCCTGTCTGCAGGTAGTTCATGACTTCATTTCTTGACCTAAACCGACGGCCCGTCAATGGATCCTTGTAGTACTGCCACAGACAAGCGTTAAATCAGTTTCCCACAAAGAATGAAGCAACCTCCCTTCCTCCTCCCAGCCAGACTACATGCCACCCCAGCCCCTTCTCTAGACTTCCCCTCCATGCTCCAAGTTAAATACCCCTTTTTTTCATAACATTCAAGAAATCTATTGCAACCAAACCCTGCATAGCATTCTTCTAATACAGCTTCTAGGTTAGCTTGCTGCTTCATTTTGCAATAACTGTGCTGAATGGGGTAAGCAGTAGCACATACAAAACCAATTCCTCATGTTTGAGCATTCTATATAGATCGTAATGTTCCCTTAGAAATATCCTAAGGACCATCGCTGTGTGGGGAGAAGGTTAAAGAACCCCTAATTGGAATTTCACAAGGTGGGAGCCAAACTCTAGGAAGCTGCCTAAGTGATTGTTGATCCCCCTCCAAAACTCCCATTTTGACCACAACAGCTGCTATCACATTCTCCTTGGTCTCCTGTGCGGGCTGTGCCTCACCAAAGTCCACATATCCTTCCATCCATGAACCCCTTCTCCACTTGCATCTGACCTCCCTCTAAACAACCAGCTTGTCGTGACTCATCATTGCACCAACCCAGCTCCTCCAACTCACACACGCATCTATTCTGTAAGCTTGCCACCTCCTAATCCCTCTCTTCTTGCCATCTTTGCTCCCGCTTTCTTTTTCTCTCTTTCCCTCTTTCAGCCAGCCTTTTTTCTTCCTTCCTTCCACCTTTCCTTCTCTCAAACCATAGATTCCGCATACTACCCCACCATTCTCATGGTTTTCCTCATCCCTTGCAGATCTCCTTGGTGCTAGATACTACTCAATGCACATTCAAAGTGGTGCAACCTAGTGTTCTCCAAAATCTTCAACCTTGCATATCGACCCCTTCCATCACAAGGACATGAATTTTTAACTTGTTGCTTTGGGATAATTAAGTTGTGCACATGTGAAGTGCAAATTGCGCACCATCAAGTCCAAAACCCTAATTGGACAATGGGGGACATTGATAGAAGCTATAGTAAGTTACAATGGATAGGTACCACTGGGTGTCTAATGAGAATCTTGGCTCTAGGTATTAAATGTGCCCTTGGAAATGACTTGTGGTATCATTGGCTAGAGAAAATTAAACATTTAATGCTTATAACTACAACATTCAAGTTGAAAAGGCTCAGCATTTTTAATTGTGAATGGGGCAATGGCCAATTTGTGGGCAGAGACAAGAAATTTTTGAATTTTCACAAATAAAAATTGCTGGAAATTCATTTTTAGAGGCTGAGAATTGCATTGGCAAGTGTGCCACTTGGTAGAAGGAGAGAGAACATGCTATGCAAGGCTGGCTGAGGCCATTCGGGGTTGGCTGAGGATCAAAGTGGACTGTTCCAAGCTAGGCAACTGCTGCATCACAGGTTTCCAGCACCAAAAGTGTTAGGGTTTAGCAGCACCCACACACTCACAACGAACAAGTGGATAGCAAGAGAGAAGAGAGTGCTAGAAGGTCACACCATGTGAGAATTATTTGAAAGTACAATCCCTAAGGTACTAAGTACCACACCCACTAACGAGTGTTCACATGGGAAAAAACCCTTCTCCACCTAGAAGGTAAAAAGTACCTGTGGATAAGTGAGCATTCACACCAAAACTTAAGAGGAACACGATAAGTGTAACAAACCCCCCTCAAGTGAACGATGTGAACATATACATGGAATAGAGAGATCAATCCCCAAATGGTATCAAGCCTAGAGCCTTGTGAAAGACTTCAAACTTCTCTCTAAAGAGGGCTTTCATAAACACATCTGCCAAGTTGCCCTATGTAGGGACATAAACCAAGTCAATCTCCCTTGCCTTGCATGGAGCCTCTCTCTGACACAACGATAATGCACCTCAACGTGCTTAGTGCAAGCATGAAAATTTGGATTCCTCGCAATTGCCATGGCACTCTGACTGTCAGTATAGATAGGAGTGGATGATTGTTGTCCCACACTAAGATTGACCAAACGGCATCTAAGCCATACACAATCCAATGTAGCTATAAATGCTGCCCTATATTCAGCTTCACAACTAAATGTGGCCATTGTAGACTGCTTCTTGCTCAACCAAGAAATGCATGAAACAATTACCACTAGTGGATATCCTTGTGTCAAAACAACCAGCCCAATCACTATCTCTAAATGCATACAAGCAAATAGTGGTGCTTTTAGGATAAAAAGCCCCAATGTTTGAGTGCCTTTGAGATAATGAAAGACATGTTTAACTACTTGCCAATGTGTAGCACCAGGGCTATGCATAAAGCATGCCAACTAAGAGACCCTAAACTAAATATCCGGTTATGTATTAAACAAATACAGTAAATAGCCAACACACCCTGTTGATAAAGAGAAGCATCGAACAGTTCTCTTGCATCCTCAAGTGTAAAATGTGGCTTGTCTCAATAGGAGAAGAGATAGACTTGCAATCTTGCATTCGAAAACGCTCGAGAAGCTGCCCAATGTACTTAGATTGTTGCAAAACAATGCCCCTTGTTGAGAAACCCTTCACCCGCAATTTGCGTTTTGCGTTTAGGGTTTGCAGCCCCAAAAAGGGGCGCCATCCTAGACTAACTATACCTATTTATAGGTCACTCTCTCATTCATTACTCACAACTGATTCATTCAATCCGTCACCTCTTCTCTCCAGCCTCTCCACTACCCTCACCCCCCTTCAGGAGGACATTGCGGTTCGTGGTTCGTGGCTATCTTCATCATCTTCCTTGTGCTACGGCACCCTTGTTTCCTTGTATCACATTCACTCCATGATTCAGAACTTCATTCCATTCATCAAAGTTTCTTTTCTCCTCTCTTCTCTTCCCCATGTTTGCCGAGTTCACTCCGTGTTCCTCCCCGCAAACCCTACTATCTCGCTGGTACGTCATCTTTTGACATGGTATCAAAGCTAGATCTGCCCAAACAACGGCAAAGATCCTCCACTCCAGTGAAGGCAAATACCGGTGGCGGGTTCAACATCCATTTCTCTTCATCTTCCGTTGCATCAAAATCTCGTTTTTGCAGGTTTTAGGTGTTTTCAGCTTGCTGCCCACACCCCTTTCGCGGAGGACATTGCAGTCTCAGTTGTCCCTTGCTGTCATCTACAATCTGGCACCTGTTTCCAGCCTTCCACCTGAAGTTTGCAGCCGTTTACAGCAAAGCAACTGTTGTTGATCCCTCTCCATTCAGAAAACAATCTTGTTTTTGCATATTTCAAGTATTTTAGCTTGCTGCCCACACCCGGACATGGAGGACATCATGATCCAAGCTGGCCATTACTGTCTACAACAATTTGGCTCCTATTTCCAGCCTATCACACACTGTTCGGAGCTGATTTTAGCATGCTGACTGCCACTGCTGGTTTCTCCTGCGTCTTTAGTCTTTCTCTCTCCTCACCTGCGTCTTTGTACTAGTTGCAACCTCTTACTGCTAGTCGTATCCTCCTCCCACTAGCAGATCACTTCCAGCCCTTCCACCGCCCTCCCACCCTTGAGGCGCACATTGTGGTTTGTGCTTCACACTACCCTCACACCCCCTTGAGGAGGACATTATGGTTCATGGTTCATGGTGGCTGACCTCTTCCTTCTTCAACAAGGCACACTGGTATCCATGGCTTCTTTACCAACAAATGACCAAACTATTGGGTGCTCCTACTCTGGCATCACCGGACACAACACCAATGCTTGCCGACTTTGACCCTTGCTCCCCACCCCCCCGGAGTGTATGCATCTCCCACTAGGCACTTCTTGTGCCACCTCTCCTTCTCTGGGCCACAGAGATCGTTCTGCATCGGCTATCAAAGTACTATGCTCGAGGCAATAAGACGCATCCGATGCGCACCAAGTTCTTTCGAGCACATGGAGGATCGATTGGCACTACGACCTCCTGGAGATCGTCGCAATGTCAACGGCAGTCTTCGCCCTCTTATTTTTAGATACAGTGGCTTCCACGACCTACGGATCTGCAGTCCGCTCCATCGAGAGACAGTGATTGTTTGATACGGTCCCCTCATCAATCCGCTCCTTCAAGACACAATGGCTGCTCGACTCCTTCCTGTTCTTCGGCTACCTAGTCCACTCCACTGAGAGACAGTGACTGTTGTCCACCTCTTATTCATTTTGAGCCCCACCCTTCCCCACCCTCGACTACTCAAGTTTGAGAGGCTACCTCTGGGAGCTCTTCGGACCCCAGATACTTTCGTCGGCATGACCGGCGGCACTTCTTTTGTCATCAGACATTTTGGAATCCGTGATGACTTGGTGACGAGACCTTCGTATTCCTTCCAGCATGGATGTACGGAGCTAGTGGCTTTTCTCCCGAGGTTAAGTTTCGGGTTCTCCAGTTCACTCTATCTACTGTTTTTTACTACAGGCTCCCTTTCCAGTGGAAATCTTGGATCTTAGGGATCCTCTACATCTTCTTCCTCCTCTTCTCTTCTTGCCTTGGTCACTTGGTCAACATGGAGCCACCTCCCGAGATCGAGTATGGGCATATCCTTATGGTTCCCCGCACCACACAAAGTCCAACATTCCTCCTATGCATTGCATGTTTTCATCATCTTTGTACTAGGGCGCTTGGGCAAGTGAACAATTTCCCCACGAGGAACACTGTCCAAGTGGCACCTGCTGCATAAACATTCTTCAACATGTAGCATTGCATCTCCACCTCACTCTTCTCTTGTTCCCCTTTTTGGGCCTAAGAGGGGGCGTTGAGAAACCCTTCATCCACAGTTTGCATTTTTGTGTTTCTGCGTTTTGCGTTTAGGATTTATAGCCCCAAAAAGGGGCACCATCTTAGACTAACTGTGCCTATTTATAGGCCACTCTCATTCATTCCTCACGGATGATTCATTCAATCCATCACCTCTTCTCTCCAACCTCTCCACTACCCTCACACCCCTTCAAGAGGACATTGCATTCGTGGTTCATGGCTGTCTTCATCATCTTCCTTGTGCTACGGCACCCTTGTTCCCTTGTATCACATTCACTCCATGATTCAAAACTTCATCATTCCATTCATCAAAGGTTCTTCTCTCCTCTCTTCTCTTCCCCATGTTTGCCGAGTTCACCCCGTGTCCCTCCCTGCAAACCCTACTGTCTCGCTAGTACGTCATCTTTTAACATGGTATCAGAGCTGGATCTTCTCAAACAGCGGCAAAGATCCTCCACTCCAGTAAAGGCAAAGACCGGTGGCGGGTTCAATATCCACTTCTCTTCATCTTCCGTTGCATCAAAATCTCGTTTTTGCAGGTTTTAGGTGTTTTCAGCTTGCTGCCCACACCCCTTTCGCGGAGGACATTGCAGTCTCGGTTGTCCCTTGCTGTCATCTACAGTCTGGCGCCTGTTTCCAGCCTTCCACCCGCAGTTTGCAACTGTTTACAGCAAAGTAACTGTTGTTGATCCCTCTCCATTCAGAAAACAATCTTGTTTTTGCAAATTTCAGGTATTTTAGCTTGCTGCCCACACCCCCAACGCGGAGCACATCATGATCCAAGCTGGCCATTGCTGTCTACAACAGTCTGGTGCCTGTTTCCAGCCTATCACGCACTGTTCGGAGCTGATTTTAGCATGCTGACTACTACTGCTGGTTTTTCCTACGTTTTTAGTCTTTCTCTCTGCTCGCCTGCGTTTTTCTACTAGTTGAAACCTCTTACTGCTGGTCACATCCTCCTTCCACTAGCACTTCCAGCCCTTCCACTGCCCTCCCACCCCTTGAGGCGCACATTGTGGTTTGTACTTCACACTGCCCTCACATCCCTTGAGGCGGACATTATGGTTCGTGGTTCATGGTGGGCTGACCTCTTCCTTCTTCAGCAAGGCACATTGGTATCCATGGCTTCTTTACCAACAGATGATCGGACTACTGGGTGCTCCTACTGTGGCATCACCGGACACACCACCGATGCTTGCCGACTTCGACCCTTGCTCCCCACCCCCCGAAGTATATGCGTCTCCCACCAGGCACTCCTTGTGCCACCTCTCCTTTTCTGGGCCACAGAGATTGTTTTGCATCGGCTATCAAAGTACTATGCTCAAGGCAATAAGACGCATCCGATGCGCACCAAGTCCTTTCGAGCACATGGAGGATCGATTGGCACTACGACCTCCTGGAGATCGTCGCAATGTCAACGGCAATCTTCTCCCTCTTATTTTTAGGTACAGTGGCTTCCACAACCTACGGATCTGCAGTCCGCTCCATCGAGAGACAGTGATTGTTTGATACCATCTCCTTGTCAATTCGCTCCTTCGAGAGACAGTGGTTGCTCGACTCCTTCCTCTTCTTCTTCGGCTACCCAATCCACTCCACTGAGAGACAACGACCATTGTCCACTTCTTGCTCATTTTGAGCCCCACCCTTCCCCACCCTCGACTACTCAGGTTCGAGAGGCTATCTCTAGGAGCTCTTCTGACCCCAAACACCTTCTTCGGCACAATCGGCAGCACTTCCTTCATCATCAGACATTTCGGAATCCGTGGACTTGGTGACGAGACCTTCATATTCCTTCCAGCATGAATGTACAGAGCTAGTGGCTTCTCTCCCGAGGTTAAGTTTCGGGTTCTTCAGCTCACTCTGTCTACTGTTCTTTACTACAAGTTCCCTTTCCGGTGGAAATCTTGGATCTTAGGGATCCTCTACGTCTTCTTCCTCCTCTTCTCTTCTTGCCTTGGTCACTTGGTCAGCATGGAGCCACCTCCCGAGATCGAGTACGGGCATATCCTTATCCCTGCACCACACAAAGTCCAACATTCCTCCTATGCATTGTATACTAGGGCGCTTGGGCAAGTGAACAATTTTCCCACGAGGGACACTGTCCAAGTGGCACCTGCTGTATGAGCATTCTTCAACATGTAGCATTGCACCTCCACCTCACTCTTCTCTTGTTCCTCTTTTTGGGCTTGAGAGGGGGTGTTGAGAAACCCTTCACCCAAAGTTTGCATTTTTTGCCTTTCTGCGTTTTGCATTTAGGGTTTGTGGCCCAAAAAGGGGCGCCATCCTAGACTGACTATGCCTATTTATAGGCCACTCTCATTCATTCCTCACGGCTTATTCATTCAGTCCATCATCTCTTCTCTCCAGCCTCTCCACTACCCTCACACCTCTCCAAGAGGACATTGCGGTTCGTGGTTCGTGTCTGTCTTCATCATCTTCCTTGTGCTACGGCACCCTTGTTCCCTTGTATCACATTCACTCCATGATTGAGGGGTGAGGATCACCTTGTACTTGGAGATCCCGGTGATAGCTGGGCCCCAGTGACCGTTCCTCTCAAGCTTGTATCTCTTGAGGACTCTTCTTCGGATGAGGAGCCTACTACCCAACCACGGGATTCACTGATTGGTCCTCGGTTGCTAGTGGACCTTCCAGAAACTTCAACAGATGGAGAGCGTTGAGGCAAGATTCGGCCTCCTCCTCATTGGGCCCAGGACATGCTCCGAGATTCAGGGATCGTGGGGGTCCCTGAGGAGTGGCAACCGCAGGATGGACCTCCACAGGATGGACCGCGAAGGTTACAACGGCACCAGGCACATACTATGGAGCTTATTTGCTCTAACTTCTATTTGATGTCCCGTGTTATGCAAGATAGAGAACCTACATCAGTAAAGGAAGCTTTGCAGTCTGGTCATCGGTGGAAGGTGATGGAAGCCAAGTTGGAGACTATTGAGCAGAATGGCACTTGGTATCTTGTGCCTCATCCCTCTCATAAGAAGGTAATCGGTGTCAAATGGGTCTTCAAGACCAAGTACCATAATGATGGCTCTTTGGACAAGCACAAGGCTCGCCTTGTTGCTAAAGGTTTTGCACAGCGCCCAGGTGTTGATTTCCATGATACTTTTACCCCTACTGCTCGCATAGCGACAATTCGTGCTGTTCTTGCCTTGGTTGGTCATAGGAGATTAGTCTTTCAGTTGGATGTGAAGTCAGTCTTCTTCAATGGTGATTTGAAGGAGGAGATCTATGTAGAGCAGCCTCTTGGCTTTGGTTCCTCAGATGGAAAGGTTTACAAGTTGAAGAAGGCTTTGTATGGCCTGAAGCAGGCTCCACCTGCTTGGAACGAGAAGATTGATTCGTTTCTCCAAGCCAAGTTGGAATATCGGCACTCTAGGGCCGATTCGCACCTTTATATGCACACTTCCGAGGATGGTCCTATGTTGTTTATTTTGTATGTTGATGACTTGATTGTTACAGGTGATCATGCCCAAAAGGTCGAAGAGACGAAAGTAGTCCTACATCAAAAGTTCGAGATGACGGATTTAGGACTTCTCCATTTCTTTTTGGGCCACGAGATTTATCAATCTCAAAGGGGAATTTTCATCTCTCAGCAAAGATATGTACAAAAGCTCTTGGTGACTTTTGAGATGGAGGATTATCGGTCCATTTCTACTCTTATGGATCCAAACTGGAAGGCCACTTCACACGCAAATTCTCCTTTGGCGGATGCTACCCACTACCATCAGCCGATTGGATCATTGATTAGGCTCCTCAACACACGGGTTGATCTATGTTTTGTTGTAGGTCTTTTGGCTGGTTTAGAGTGCACCTAAGCAAGTGCATTGGCAGGCTACTCAAAGGATACTTCGGTTTCTGAGGGGGACCTCTAACCTCGGGTTTTCCTATCCACCAGGTACGCGTGCTTCTGATCTTGTTCTTGCAAGTTGGAGTGATTCAGATTGGGCTGGCGATGTGGATCAAAGGCGGTCTACTACAAGTTATTGTTTTACCTTAGGTGCTGGTGCTATCTCTTGGAGTAGCAAGAAGCAGCCCACGGTAGCCCTATCTTCGACGACTGCGGCAAAGTATTGGGCTGCATCTTCTACCACATGTGAGACTCTGTGGCTTCTGTGATTGTTGGAGGAGCTTGGCTGCCCCCAAACTCGGTCCTACTATCTTGCGTTGCGACAACGTGTGTTGCATTACCTTGGCACGGAATCCTGTATTCCATGCCCGGACGAAGCACATAGAGATCCAATATCACTTCATCAGGGAGAAGCTTCTGGGTGAGACCATTGATGTGGAATATTGTAAGACCGAAGACAATCTTGCAGATTTGTTTACAAAGGCACTTCTCTAGGCTTTACTTCACCTACACCCCAAATCCCTCCATCTGCTACCTTGTCGAAGATCTGAGAGGGGGTGTTGAGAGCCATTTCATGGACGCACGCGGCCACGTCAACAGTGCCACGTGGCAGCAGTCAGACAATCCAACTGCATCAATCGGCTGCATTTAATGCAGCCAACCTGATCATTTATTGATATTATTTACAGCCTAAAAAATAGGCTGAGTTTCCAGCAGTCTACACATTGTCTCTGACAGATTTCAATCTGTTGATTGCGGAGATTGCTCTCGCGACTAATGGAGATCGATATCCTCAAGGTGGAGACATACGCAGAAATTCTCTCTGCACCCATGTATAATTCTGCATCCTTATACAGCATTCTTCACTGCAGATTTTTTGCATTTCACTATCACTTTCTCTCTCTCTTCTCTCTCTATTCACTCTTTGTCACAGTCATTCGCTTCCGCATTGCTTCACTCTGACAATATTATGACTACTTGGAATAAGTTGCATGCATAACAATGCAAGAAGTTGGAACAATAAAATAAATCGTTTTAGGAGGCGTTGTTGTTAGTCACTTCTTATCATGTTGTCCCCCTTCATAAGCAAATTGAGAGTATTGTCATGGGCTGCCCAAGGAAATCAAGGATTCTTGTATAAAGACCACCATGACCAACATCTCATGACTCATAAGAAACAGTACCTACAGCCAATGCTTTGCTGCATGGAAAGTCTACGAGACTCAAGAATGATGAAAACATCCAAGAAGTCTTCTAAGGCTAAGAAAAGGAGCAAGTCTGAAACTAAGGTTGAGAAGAGGTAAAAACAACAAGGAAAGACCTGGAAATCAGCTACCCAATGCAAAGACTTGATAGCTAGAAATAAATGCTTTGTATGTGAACAGGGGGGTCACTTGGCAAGGGATTGTCCCAATATCCAACAAACTGAAAAGGCTGAAAACAATAGAGATCCCAAGGAGAAAAAGCCACCAAGATGTGCATTTTTAATGCTTTGTTCAACATTTTGTCTTAGACATTAATTAAGTGTTCACGCATGAGGTGCACATGATGTGTAAGTCAATTAACTCACAATGACAAGCCCAAGACCCTGAGATGTCAGTGGGTATCAAAGTTATAATAAGTTATATTGGTCGTGTGCTAGGCAATGTCTATAACAATTTGGACCTGGGGTATTTAATTAGCCATTAAACATCAATGGTAACATTAGGAACTAGGCTTAGTGTCCGATGACAATTTGGACCTAGGGTACTTAAGTAGCCATTAAACATCAATGGTAATGTTAGGAACTAGGCATTAATTAATTGTGTATTGGCACATATAATTGTTTGGGTAGGAACAAGGGTAAAATTAGAATTATTAATTCTACAAATTGATGGAATGGCTGAAATTTTCAACTAGAGGGTTGCCACTAAACTTACTCATATAAGAGAAGGAAAGGTTGTTGAAGGCTAATGGAGGTTCATTGCAGCATTGTGGAGGAGAGAGAGAGAGAGAGAGAGAGAGAGAGAGAGTGTGTGTGTGTGTGTGTGTGTGTTTCTCTGCTATAGGTATCTATTTTGGAACATAATTCAGCCAATCAGAGGTGATTTTGGCCCATGGCAGCCACAAGAGGACTCAAGGAAAATAGCTGCTACACGCCTTGGGCAGCTAATGACCTACTTCTAGGCTAGAATCAATAGGCCTAAGCATCATTCTAGGTGTTGCCATCAAGCGATTGACATTTCGAACCTTTCTTTGCAAAGAGATTTTGAATTTTCTCTCCCCTCAACATTGTCTAAAAATGTCTAGCAAGATCTCAACCATTCCTTGCAAATCTCAACCATTTTTGTCAAAATTCAAATAGTAATGGTGAATGGCAAGAGATTTGCTATTGTAAACCTTAATTTACAGTAGATATTAGCGTTTACCAACCACCTCAAGTCTTGTGTCACCAAAATGTGAAATGAACTTAATAATTTAATCAAACTTCACAAAGATTCTTAATTAAAATGAACTGTAATTCTGGTAACCCTAGATCTTCACATGGTGACCATTGCACATACAATAAAGAATTTGACATTGGGCATACAATGGACAAGTATACAAGCTATGTGATACAAAAACAATGCAAAAGTAGTAAGATGCAATGTGAGACTTTCATTAAATTGAAATTTGCACCTTGAAATTGAGTTACATTGAAAGTTTCACTCATTAAGCATCTGACGTAGAGTACTTAAGCTATTAAGCAAGCCCTGAAGGCTGAGCTAAAGTTTCTTGTCTAGTGAACAGTTCACTTATGATTAATGACTAATTCATTAATTAGCCTCTAATCAAAAATGAGTTCTAATTAAGAAGCAACTGATCACTCATTTGGAAAGCTTATCTTGGCTACTTGGGGCTCCTTCTCTCTCACTTGAGCGGCCCAAGCTTGGAGACAGTTATTCTTCTCTTTTTTATTGCAAAACTGCAATTTTCAGCCATGCGATAAGAGTTGACAGCATGGATGGAGTGTGGACAGTAGTCAATCTTCTCCTCTTAGCACAAGGATTCCACTGGGCAGCCTTGTTGTTGTTGTGTTTGAACTAAATATCAGAAAAACAAGTTATTACAACACTACGAACTAAGATATTCCCTTCTCCTCTAAGATATCAAGTCTAGTGCACATTCTAGGAGACTTTGTCACAAAGAAAACGACATTCTCACAATTTCATTGCAAGAAATCCCTCTATTTGTGAGAGAAACAATGTGGGATAGCATGGAAACTATGCAAGACAAGTATCTAGGCAAATACTTTACAAAATTGAGTTTAAATATTGACTATAATTTTAGGGTTTGGCAGGTTGAAGTGTCCAATCACATTTTCAAACACTCTAGCTGGTTGGAGGCTAACATCAAAGGTGACAAGGTCATTGTGTACCCATGGATCAGTGGTGTCACGAGAAATCACTGAAATACAATCATTTATATAACCAATTTTGAGCATACATCAATAATCTATAGAAATATGGAAAGGGGCACCAAGCTTTGGAGCCAACAAGTATCATGTGTAGAGTAGGAGCACTCTAGCTCCAATTGGATGTGAATTTTTCTTGCTGAATTTACTGTTAAGCTGAATTAAGTATCTGCTAAAATGCAGTATATTGCCCTTCGGGCTTTCAAAGGCCAATTTCATGGTTCCGTTGCCAAGATATCACCATCTTTCTACAAGGTGAGCTTGTAGTCATCTAGAGGAGCAAACATATGCATTTTGGTTGCTTGTAATTCAATTACAACAAGGTTTTTACTTGCTGAAAACAGTATACAACAAGGGGCAAATAGTAAAAGGTATCACAAAACAGTGGTAATAGAGTCAGGAACAAGAATTCCCCTCTTGAAAGACACTCAACATATGGTTTTGAGTCACCAAATGCTAACAATGCTTCACGCCAATGAGCAACAAATATAACTCCATTAGTCCAAGGTGTTCAGATAGCAAATGCAATGTTCAAGGCACAATTGGCTGAATTATGCAGTTGGTGGAAAAAGGTTGCTTCACATTTTAAACAGCCAAGTGCGGCTCATGGGCAATCTTTTCAATCAAAAGTATTGCATACATAGGCACCTATAATGCTGAATGTGCAGGGAACTTCAATTCAACAGGATGATTGCCCATTAGGGAATAATGTGCAGCATATTCCTCATGGACAACAAACAATTCCTAAACCATCTACACATCCAGGTTATTTTGGGGGTGGATCAATGTTTCAAGTTATGGATGCCAATGCACCCGCCAATGTCGGCATGCGAAATGCAGCTAGTTTTCAGCCACCTATGATGCTTAGGGGGGCTCATGGGGCATTGCAGCCTGAAATGCACATTGGCATGTATGATAACATTGGTATGCAGCCAAGAATGCAAATTCGATGTTAAGTGAATTGGGAGGTCCTACTGGGCATATATTAAATGCAAATGCAGCAATGGCACTACCTAGGCCACCATTTTTGTAGCCACCAATGTATCATAACTTGACACCTTTGGTTAAAGTTAAAGACGACAAAGAAGGTGGGGCAGCAATTTAATTTTAAACCTTACATGGTATGCAAGATAGATTGAAGGCTTTGATCTTCATTCAACAATTTGATGCAGCCTACTCTGGGGGCAATTCTTCCAATCTACCTTTTGCATCACCATGACCAATCATATACAATGTAAGTTGATCCCTTACTATGTGCCTCGCATCAATATCTGGAACAACACGCTCCAAGTTGCGTCTCTAGCCATTACTAACCTCCTTGTCGTTCTTTGCCCACAACCCTAAAACTCAAGGTCCAACATGTATGCTACTAAATGCAAAGGAGATGCACAACCATCCCACCCTATCACACATAAGGTGCAAATCTCATCATAGTAATTGTCATTTGGCACCAACTCTAGGCACTCAATCATCCTACCCATAGCCTCATAGACCTCGCCCTGTGGCCCAACAATCTCAATGATGTCTATCCACTCGTGTCAAGTATATTGGCACTCTTGACTGTGCCTAAAGCATTGTGTGATGAAACAAAGTACATGTCACCAAGAGAATATGCTACTAGCCCATGAATGATGGATCTCCTATAGCTATCACCCCATCCATTTGTGATTGATGTCACACCATGGCGTGCCCAAATCCTCCTAGTATCCTCTATAGCTTGCTCAACCTTGCATCTCTCCCCCTCCAAAAGAGTGGTATGCAACTACTTTGATGATGGTGTGTATGAGGGGCTATATTTGGCAACCTTCATTAGCATTTCCTTGAAGAACTCCAACCTAATCGATAACTGAATACAATGCACGTCATGATTCATCAATGATCACACGTACAATATTGCATTATGCATAGTACATACATATTACAAACTTCAAAGATCAAAATCATGATTAAAGATTTATCACTAAAATTTAACATTATTCCATTTAAAAATAGGCAATGATGTTATAAATATTTATTATTTCTAAATTTTCGAATCCCATGAAGCCCCAACCCCCAAGGATATTCTATCGTCATGTGCGAGGTGCATCAGAAGTAGATGTACCGATCTCATATGAACTCTGGGCACGAGAGGATAAGTGTGTAATTGCCACCGATCCATGAGCACCCATGAGAGTAGATGTTGTAGATACTCATGGAATATGTGTGGCACGACCAACAGCCATATGTTGCCTCAATCGAGCCAAGGTATCCTAATCTGTTGCACACGCCTCAAGCTCTCGCCTGTTCTCAGGTGGCAATTGTGTGCAAAAGCACACCTCTTTTCCTCTCTCTCCCAAGAAATGAGCATGCACCTTATCAAGTTCACTTGTGTACCCATAAGGACATAGCTTGCACACCCATCAACGTACTCCACCACAAGCAAGGCACTCAGTGTTCACTTCACCCCACCATGACCAATCCCTAGGTGCTTCATGCCTAGTTCACCCGCCAGAGGAAGTTCCAACAGTAGTCATTTTTTCAAGTTGAACTTTCAAGTTTGAAGGTTGTAGCCTATACAGTGTAGGGCCTACGTTGTGTGTGTGTGTGTGTGTGTGTGTGTGAGAGAGAGAGAGAGAGAGAGAGAGAGAGGTTTTTGGTAGCTGTCTCCTATGTTTTTGGAACAAAGCAATCTACACTATTGTTTTCAATCGTTTACAACAAAGCGTCACTTTGCTACCTACTGCATTTCAAGATCCATTCCAAGTACAACACACTCTCTAGTTCATCTCTAAGCCAGTCCAATCTTGGTCCTTTCTAAGACAGAGATTCAAGATTTCGTGTTCACTCTTACATAGTGTGTTAGCTGCATTCGTTCTTCTTTCACTCGAGCCTCTCTTCACCTATGGGTTGTATTGTTCTATCATTGTGTTTTGTCATACACTTTGTGTTGATCTTCTATGCTCAAGTATTTCTTTACATGTGTGTGAGATTTTGAGAGTTAGTTTTCTTGTTTCATAATTTCTATCGTGGTACCAAGGCCATAACATATTTCTAATTGCATTTTCATCATTGAAGAAGTTTGCTTGCTCTTCTAAAGGCATACCAACCTCGGTCCACATTTTCTCACGACAACAAAGTCCATCAAGCTGATCATCAAGCCCATATAGCTACATTCAACACTTCCGCATCTTCCAAAGATGGTGTCATAATTAGAAAGAGGCAAGAGCTATGTTTCCAAGAGCCAAGATGTCTTCAAGCTACGTGTTAGGGTGAGCATAGGCAGCAAAGGCTACATTTGACCACCTATTATGATATTGTAACTAGCACTATGCTTGACCCCTCAGACCTGGATATGCAACATTGGAAAGTACTGTAAAGAAATGGAAGGGTTTGCAGGGAGAAGCACAGAGTGTACCACAAACATTGTCAAACATTGTGACAAAGAAACTTGAAAACACAAAAGAAGAAGAAGAAGAAGAAGAAGAATGATAATCATTGAATCATGCTGAATGAATCAAGCTAATACAATGTAGCAAAGCTCAAAGATGACTACGCTTTCGTTGCTAATCAAGGCTGATTAAGCAGTAGTATCTGAAAGGAATCTACACTATGAAGGGAGCGAAACACAATCCTTTGGGCAAAGAAGTGATAAAGGACAACTGCTGAGGGAGTGAAACATAGTCCTCAAGGGCTGCTGGCTGCAAACGCAAGACCTGCAAATGAAGGCAATAGTCTCCAAAAGGTGCCTATGAGCTGGGCAACCACTACAAGCAGCAAACACAGGCTGCTTGATGAAGGATGCTAACGACAGGCTGATGAAATGTTAGATCTGCAGCATACACTGCCTGTTCTGGGGTACCATGTGGCTTGCAACAGCAGAAATCAGGTTGCCAAGTTAAGGCTGCAGTCAACAGGGGCTGGACAGCTGATGGTGAGGAAAACGTAGGTGGGCAACAATCTCCAGACAGGGCGCAGGCTGGGCAGCACCCAGCTGACTTGTTAGCAGCTCCAAATGGTGTGGGTAGCAGCAAACAGCCCCAGAAGACAGCACGAGCCACTCCCACGAGGCAGCATCCACCTAGGCATTGGAGAGTTGAAGGAGATCAGCAATCAATGATGAGGGAGACTGGCTGAAGAATGAGGTGTAGAGTGACGAATGCCCATGCCCTATTTTTAGGCACAAAAGTCACTGAAGTGTCCAGGGTGGTGCCCTGACTGCCTCAGATGGCACCCAAACACAAATAAATGATGCAAATGAAGTATATTTGGGGCTGTAAATGGAAACCTAACTAGGAATTAATAAAGTTAATGACTTGGATTACTTCAACAATTACAGCCGAAGCTAAAGGCCACCAGTAAGGATACTTAATATGAGAGTCTGGTTCATGTTTTGTTGAAGAAACTTCCAAATTCCTCTTCAGCATTTTCCAACCTTATTTCTGTTTCACATGATCTATCTGCCTTTAAGTCTCTTGTTTTCTATGGTGAAGCTTGAGTTTTCCAAACAGACCGTCTTCCCTAGACATGGAAAGGTGGTCAAAAGCTCAACAAGAAAAGGCAGTCAATCACAAAGATCCGGCATATCATGATCTCATTGTTTGTATTGAATTCATTCCGATGCTATTATAACAGATAGAGAGACCATTGGACCAATGAGTGTCAAGAGTGCCAACCTGGTATTGATAATGAGAAGATTGAGGCTGAGTGCCAGACAGGCAGCTAAAGAGGCCAAGGCTGAGCCAGAGACCAAAGCAAAGGCTGCAGATACTCACAGGTTTACCGTGGCAGCAGAGGTTATGCTTATCAAGTGTCAAATTCTACTCCCATTAAAGGGGGTGGGCTTATTGCTGTACATAAATTCTGTTAGACAATTCTGTTGAGACTGCTTTTCACACATCAGATTCAGTTATATGTTCATCTTCTGAATGGGTTGCAGATGGTGCCATATGGCACATGTAAATCCAATCCATGGTTCTCTGAACTTCAGTGCACCCTTCGTTCAATTTTTACAATCCACATTCCACCATGCTTATCAGAGGCCTATCTTCAAGGAGCATGAAAATAAATATGCACCCCAATCTACACTTTTTTGAAAACCACATGCTCTCAAATGGACTTGCTCTCAAAACGCAAATGGACAAGAAAGTTGAAGGTACCCATTCTAAATGAGAAAAATGAAGTTCTCAACATTTACATGTGAACCATGTGCTTTTGAACCGGTAAGAAGGCAGGCATCCTACGAAAAACACTACTTGCTAACAAATCGCAACATGATAATACATAGAATGCCATGTAAAAGTGCACGCTATGTGGAACTCAGATTAAAATGTAGATCAATTTATGCACAGCAAGGCAAGCTAATGCATCTCCCAAGAACAAAGTTACAAACATAATGTCAGCTATTAGCATATTGACATTGGGAGAAAAAAAGTACATAGTATTCTGAATGAAATGGCAACTCAATGGTTCTTCAATCTCATCTACATGACTAATCTTTTAAGCAATACAGTCATGTAATGAACCACTAGATGCCTTAATGAACTTTGTGAAAGCATATTGAGTTGTTTGTTCATACACCATACCTTATCTGTGGTGCCTGCTGTGGTGCCAGATTTTCGAGTCTTCAACTCTGTGATCCATGTTGAAGGTAGCCAATCAGGGGATGGAATTACCTTAATTAAGGGTTCCTGTATCTCCTTACCAGGTTGTGGCAAAATATCACTGCATCTTTTTGGCACTTGAGAAGCATTTATCCTGCTCTCTCTCCTCCACCTCTGGCAAGTCCTCTCACTTTGGACAAAAGTGTCATCTGAAAGTAGAGCACAGCCAGATGTGATTTGCAGAGGGTTACAAATGGAAAACCCTTGTTCAGATAAACCTACAAATGTTCCAGGAAGGCCTGCGGATTTTGATAGAAGCTTTGGAGAGGCATCGGCCTCTTTCTGATCAAGCTTGATGTTCCCCACATCGAATAAATAGTCAGTTTTATTCTGCTCTGCTGCAATGTGAGGGATTGATCTAAGAAGAGAATCTTCTTTCCTGAACAGAGGCCCAATGGTCTGGTCGGGACTTCTTTTGAACAGATTCTGAGAAGTCTGCCATGGGTCTTGAAATCTGTCCTTCCCAAACATGTAAAAAGCAGTCGACTCAGCTGTCCTGCTCCTGTTTTCACACTTAGAGATGAGATGGTAATCAGCATCACGAGCAGGGTTATGGTTGGGCTGTTGGTCCACAACACCATAGCAGACATGATCATTGTCGATCCTACTACGCTTTTTCGGTGGAGCACCCAAGCGATGATTTTCCAAATCCAGTTTGCAGCGCTTTCCACCGGGCCAACGATGGTGCTCCCCGATTCCGCCCGAGCTAGAACTTGAACTGAGTCCAGTTGCACCCTCCGAAGTAAATGGTAAACAACCCACCATCTGCTCATGTCCGAACATGTTCTGGAAGAGTTCTAGCCAGCCTCCTTTCTTGGGGGGCAACGTGTTATTTGTCCCAAAATGTGGTACAGTCGTTGACAACGATGGTGGTAACGGCAATGGCGATGACGACCAGGGAGTGGAGGGTCCTGATGTAGATGCATCATAAAAGTCTAAATTTAAATCCAGCAACGGTACCTCGTTCAGATCAAAGGCATGCTTGTTCAGATCAATGGAGCCTCTCTCCATGAATGCCAAGTCAAGTGGGTTGTGTGAAATTGGAGGCACACCACTAGTCAAGCTTGTCAGAGCCATCAAAGCCAAGCTGTAACGCTCTGCGGAAACAATTGCCAGAGGTCTATGTGCTTCTCCAACATCACTAGGAGCTCAGGGTGGGAGCTTGCTCAGAGGGATAACTGGAATCCGGCCATGTTCTTGATTATGCATCCCCTGAATTATGAATGGTTACTGAGCATACCTGTCTCCTCTCTTACGCCTCCATGCTGGCGCTAAAGGAAAGTCCAGCCTCACGCCACGAGTAGATTCTGTGTGTGTGTGTGTGTGTGTGTGTGTGTGTGTGTGCGTGTGACAGTATGTATGTGCTCTGTGTCTTCTTCTGGGTATGTGGAAGAATGGTTGGGTGTCCCTGCTCGTATGTTGCGTTGGTTGTTGGGCGGAGAGAGACAGAGATTCACAGCAGTTCACACGTATGGAGCCATTGAGGCGCATCGCATTCATCATCTCGCATGTACACACACGCGCGCGACTCCCCCACCCCTAAAAGTAAAGTTTCAAATCAAAACCACCCATAGGCCTATGCCCTTTTGAGATGTTTTCACACACACCGAGGACAATCTCACATCATGCTCAATCTGGTTTCACCTTTCTTAGGGTTCCAACTTGCCACAAGCCTGCTCCTCACACTAATGTTCACGCGAAACCACGGTTCGGTGTCACACAAATTGTAGAAATAAGAAAAAAGGCATTGAAATACTTTTCTTATGTCAAAGCCTTTTATCGATTTTTTTTAATAAGTTTCTAGCCTACACCCCTACTCAAAGCGAGGGATGACATCTTGCCCCAAAGAAATTTAGGTAGCTATCCACCTCAGAGACGAGCATAGATACAAAGTTGAAAGAGCAATGTGGAAAACAAGAAAAATGTTGTGTAACCAAATAGATTAGAGAAATAAATATTCTACACACACATGTGAGACATGGCAATGATAAAGCAATAAATATTGGGAATGGGGTCATAGCCTAATTGGTTTGAGTAGGTTGAGCTTCATGGGTGCATGACCTCAAACCCTAGGCTATGCTTCCGTAGTGGCACATATATCTATGAGCATCTAAAGCAAGGAATATACATATATATATACCATTGGCCACAATGACAAGCAAAGTTGAACATGGTTTTACAAGCATGTAAATACATTGGCACATGGCAATGGTATGAAATATAAATATGATATAACCTAATAGAGGAGATATGTATCAACACACGCACACGCACACGCACACACAAAGCTTTACTTATACATGTGGTAATAGTGTCAAGTTTACGTGCAACAATTGGCCACAAGGAGAATGAAACTTGACCATTGATTTATAAGCATGCAAATTATATAATAATATGCTTCCTAAGCAGCTCATTTTATTCATTTTCTAGCAATAAAGTGGAAAGCCTTCAATTCCAAGTGAGTGACAATACATACTATAAAAGATGAATTTGTTGCAAGCTCGATAAGTTGCTGAATTTGTGAAGCCCTAATCACAAAAGAATGTGCTTGTTGAAGGCAATTATTTTATCTAACAATTACCAACATTTGATATCTAGAAAGGGGTGAAAATAGCCTCGTTTCTACACTACTATAGCATATCAACACACAAAAGTACCACTTTGGTTTGCAAAACACCTTTACTATGGGTATGATGCATGAAGGAATATGCCATCAAAGACATACACATCAATTTGGGTCCCAAGTTATTAAGAATACATGTTCATCTTCACCATGACTTAATCTCTATGAACATGCTCTTTCATAGTTACATTTATGCAACTCCACCATTTGAACGATTGTGAAACAAAAGGCAAAGGCTTCATTTAATTATTACTTATTAGAATTCTTGCAAAGCTTAATGTCAACAATATGTATTTTATACAAGGTGTCATTTAAAAGGATGATTTTAATTGTGGCCTTCTTGAAGAGAGGTCAATCTGTATGCAAATATAAAAACTTTCACCGTACACACAAATCTCATCCTAATAATTTTCATTTTTTACCATCAACTGAAGACTCCAACTTGATAGGAGACATGTCTCATCCTAACAATTTGTTGTTTTTACCATCTACCTAAGTCTCCAACTTGATAGCACACATACACTATCCCAACAAGTTGCTTTTCTCCCCTCACCCAATCTTCACAAAAACTTTTCACTTTCTAATACAAAAAGCTTCAACTTTAAAGATTTTCTAGTTGTTTCCAACATTCCTCGATAATGTATCTAGAATGAACTTATCTTTTTCAATTTTAAAATCTCCTCTTGAAAGTTTGGCTTTAATTTTTGTAATTCACTTGACACTACATCTTCATTTTTTGGGAACACGGCCCTCAACCTAATTCACCATTCATATAGTCACAATTCTCCCATAAAGTGTCACTCGGTCACGTAAACAATCATAGCCACACATGAAAATCTATGAGGGTTTGTAATTAATAACGTGCTTCCAATGCATATGTCCCATTTGTAGGTGCACTATTAAATTTTTATGTAGTAGGTATAGTTAGTTTCTGCAATCAAAAAAGGTCATGTGTTTCAAAATTGCAAAATTTCAATATGTTTACAAGCCCATATTAAGCATAAAATCTCAGTGTTCATGGTTCTAATTATGTAGAAAACAATATCAATATTTATCATAAAGGTAACTTATGGCCATTAATACTATGACTAGTGGCTACTCTCCATATTCTTAGTAAGCTTACAATCATTTGAATTCTATTGGTTTTTTTTTTATGCAAAGTTATCTTTCAATAAATACATAAGGTGGTCTACTCAATATCTCCACTTTATGTTTGATTGCTTCACTCCATTCCACCTTTGACTGTAATTAGGAAAACTTGTATTTTGTGCATTTGTATATAGAAACATATTTTAAAAACCCAAACTTCTACACAAATATTGCTTGCTAATCTTACATGTATTCATGTGTGTATGTGCATGCTCATGCAACTATGCATGCATATATGCACATGTGATTTGTGCATGATTGTGTAAGGGAACTCTAGAGTTTACATTGTTTGTGGCATGTATATTTGACAATTGCAAGCTTACGATACCAAATGATTATTATTCATGTTTAGATTGTACAATCCAAATCCTCTAATCAACATCATTGATATTCTTAAGCCCATCTCCATGGTTACAATGTTGTGTTTTCATCTCCAAGACCATAATAAAAATCAACAAGGAAAAATGTTAGCCAATCATATGATTGTTGTGATTTAAGAATTCAATGCAATCCTATTATTTTTCAAATTGCATAGTAATACTCGTGAGGTACACTAGAGAATTGAGGCTTCCACCTTGTGTTGTTGTCTTTATGGCAAATCTTCGAGTACCTACTTGCACCTTGCAACATGGAATAAAGCACAAAATTACAATACATTTAGAAAAACAAAACTTTATGGTATCATACCTCAAGTACATTGGTGCCACCCTACAATAGCATAATCAATAAGAATCTTTAAAAAATCACTCCAATAATGTTATTATTAGTATTAGAATGCAAAGCATTGCTTGATACCATATCTTCTCCACCCATAATGGTTGTTTTAACTTGGACATACTGATAGTGCATCAATCTTTATAATTAGACCATTCCTCACGAAAGTACTCAAACATTTGGGTTCCTTACAAGATACAATATAGCCCATTTCATATGAGTTTATAGAAAAAAATACAAATGAAAATAGACACTTGCATGTGAAGAGTATCTTCCTAAATGGGGAGATTTAGGAGGGCTTTTATGATGGTGGGTATTCCAAGGGATCCATTGTTCCAAGATAGGAGGATCACATTTTCCACTTGCAAAGGGCCTTTTATGACTTGAAGCAAACCCCTCAATCTTTGTATTAGAGGATGTATGCTTTTACTATTTCATAAGGACTTGTAATTGGCTAGCCAAAGCCATGAGAGGCACATGAAAGCTTTAAGTAATAGCTTGCAATAGCTACTCATGTCCATATCCAACAAAATGTGGGAACAAGTATCATGAAAGCTAATGATCATTGTCTACCATGTCTGAAAGCCTACTTGAATGGTACACAATTAATTCGATAAACCATTGTTATAAATCTATGAGGTGGTATGATTCAAATTATGATATGAAACCAAAAGAAAGTTGTAGATACATATGCATAGTCCATACACTAATAGTGCATCATATGAGCAAGTTTTTACTTGCGCTCCACTCTCTTTCATTTACAATGACTTATATAGCTAGGAAAAGGGGAGTGGCCTTAGCATGCCACTTGTGTTGTGAAGCTACTTCATTCATTGTTGTTCACATTCCATTGAAGCACCATTTCAACTTTATTCCTTGACAATCATGTTTAACTCCCATCACCTTCCTTGCTAATGCACCATTTCTCTCCAACAACCTAACACTTGCAATACATGAAAAACTTGATTCCCACATTCATTTATTGAGAAGTCAATGCCTTATCCAATGCATTGAAAATCACTTGGGACATTCAAAGGTCAAGGTGGTCTTTTTGTGATGGGCAGGGATGAGCATTTAATGAGCTAAGATGGGGTTGGTGAAAGTCTTCTAGCATGACAAACCCATCCAAATTGATCAATAGACTACTCAATTTCCCAAACTACCTTGTTGTGGACATGTGGCTTGAATCTAACCAACATTTGGTTTTTTTCATCTTAGGCAATCTGGTTCCCAAAACAATGTATCCTTGGGGTCGAGGCATTAGCACAAAAGGTGGATCAAGTTGCATTTCGTTTATGGAGAGTAGTCACTATTACTAAGACCTCAAGGAAGAATACTCTACCACTTCTTTCCCCTAAAACAAGTCGATCCAAGGGATCTAATATCCTATTGTCTTACTAGTCTATTGCTTGTTCTATCGGAAAACTATCTAATCGATCAAGTTCACCTAGCCATAGAAGACATTTGTCAACAACCACTTTCCATGTGCATACCCAATTCATCTTTCATTATTTGAGTAAGGCAGTCTATCACAAATGTGTAACATGTAAAAGCAATTTTCTTCATTAACCTATGGCACATTGTCCTTTTAACAGCTTAGTCACATACACAAAGACAATTAAGTAATCTTTTACACATGGTTCTTCTAACGTTCTTTAGTCTCATACACAAATACAATGCGAAAACTCATTTCAAAAAGTCTTTTAGCTTTTCTTATTTTGATGTGTGTGAGCACTATATGTATTGGAAATAAACTAAATTGCCAAGTGAAAAAGACTTAGTACAAATAAATTCAAACCATTGGAATTAGTTTATAGTAATGTATGTGGGTGTATGCCTATAATCCCATTAGGAGGAGTATCTTATTTTCTCACATTCATTGATGATGCCAGTAGAAAAGTATGGGTGTATCCTATTCATAGAAAGAGTGATACATCTCATGCATTCCAAAAGTTATTAACTTATATAAAAACTTAGTCATGCAAGAAGCTTAAATGCTTGAGGATTGATAATTATGGCAAGTATACCTCTCATGTGTTCTAAAAGTTCTATAAGATGTGTGGCATCAAAAGGGAGTTGATTACTCCTGAAAAAATGACTCAAAATGGGGTAATAGAAAATATGAGTGGGACTATGTAGGAAAAGGGTATGGAATATGCTATCAAATGCTTTTCATACTTATGGATTTTGAATTGGCCTTATTAAGACAATTGTTCACTTGATCATTCGATCACTTTAACAAGCCATTGGATAATAAGATTTTTGAAGAGATGTGACCTATCAAGAAATCCTCTTATGATCACTTACAAGCATTTAGCTATGAAGCTTATATGCATATTTTGAAGGAAAAATAGAAAAACCTCAATCCTAAGTCTAGAAAATGCATTATTTAAGAATATGGTGATTCAAGCAAGATGGGATATCACTTATGGGATCTATAGGCTAAAAGAACAGTGCATGTAATCTTTGATGAGAATAAGATGCATCAACAACCCATAAAAGACCAATAAGATATGCAAGCAGTGGGTATCCCAAGAGCATGGACAACCACCATTTAAGCAACAAGTGTACTATATCAGGGGTTGGAAAGGTCTAGGCCTATATCCACAAGGGATCAAAGTAAAGAGAAGACAAATGTAAGAAAGAAATACTGGAACAAAAACTCTTGAATATATTGTAGAACACAAGAAACATGTAAACCCAACAAGCAATTTTATTACTCTTTTGTACAATTGGAATAAATCCCTTCAAGTTGAATACGCAACACCTAAGATGATAGCTTAAGCAAACTTTGTCTAAGATGATAGCTCAACATCACTCTTTTATCCTTAAAGAAATTACAATATCAATTATAAAGGAAAAATTTTAGTCCTCATCTACAATAGTAGGTAAATAAATCTTCATATCTATCCCAAAAATAACCTCATATAGGCAAGCCTTTTTGGGCTAAACTCACCCATAAAGAGGTAGAATCACTTGACTTTAACTTCAACCCTGTTAATCACACCAATAGATCACTTGTTTATTTGCCTAGGCTTGTAACAATGACTTGAATCTCTATTTATAACCATTTGCAGTAGTTCAAACTTGCTTTTCATTGTTGCTTTTCATGCATTTTGTCTTCCAAACTCTTGTTCTTTGCTTCCCATGCATTCTTTTTTCTTGTGCCTAGTCGCAACTTGTTTCTGCCATAACTTTCACATAGAATATGGTCATTTGAGTACTCAAATTGAATTGAATTGACTTGATTGATAAGCCAACGTGGGTGAATTTGTGAAAAATCCTTCAAAATAACAAAAAAAAAACAATAAATGCATCACTTTTTGATATTTTTTGGCTTGGAAGACTTGTACTATTCAAAATAACTCCTAGCACACTGATAATGGCCTTTGATAATTTAAATTTGGTCAATGTCTAGCATATGAACTAATACTTTACACTATGTCATTCATTGACCCACTCTTGACAAGTCACATAAATCACTATTGAATAACTCATCCCATAGGAAAACATTGAAATCTTGTAACCTACTTGTTTTCATACTTTAGACGTGCATTGTCTTAATAATGACATGTTTAGCATGACGCAAGGCTAGGAAAACCAAGAAATGTTGAGGTGGACATGCCACAATTGAGCGGGTGACCTCACATAGAGTGGGATAAACAATCAAGATAGCCGAAAGCTTGGGTTGACCCACTCTTGAGACAATTTACAAGAGTCTCTAGACTACTAAATGAGATACTTAGATTATGCCATGGTTGCAAATAACCTTCATGTTATGTTGACACTATGATCAAGGATGACAATCATATGTGGAAGAAGCCTATACAAACAATGATGGATTCTCTGATTAAGAATGCCACTTGGGAGCTAGTTTCTTTGCTTGAGGTAACCATGCAGTACCATACAAATGGGTTTATGAGATAAAATCTATCCAGCTAATGTATTGCATAAGTACAATGCAAGATTGGTATAGCCAAGGCTTTAAGCAAGATAAGGGTATAGATTTCAATAAAAGAAAATATATTTTTATCTTTTATTCATTCAATTTGCAAACTCTATGGTGCTGGAATAACCAGACAATTTGTACAACTTATCTCTACAAAAAAACATGGCATGATAATAATATAGACTTAACAATATTTCATGTATTAACATAGATCTTATCAACATCATAAATTTGTCACAACTTATTAATGGTTACAATCCCTGTGGCTTTTGATGAGATCTTCTCACCAATAGTCAAAATGACCACTCTTCATCCAATGCTTACATTTGTTGCCAAGGAGAACATGGAATTGTCTAAATGAATGTCAAGTCAACTTTATTGTAAGGAGCTTTTCACAAGGGTATTTATATGAAGAAACCAAAGTGCTTTGTTGTATAGGGCAAGGAATAGTTAGTATGTTAGCTCAAAAAGAGCTTATATGGATTGAAGCAAAGCTCCAGCAAATGGTATCACAAGTTTGATGCTTTCATGAGGTCTAGAGAATATACAAGAAGTGAGACAAATTATTGTCTATATTGTAGCCTTATGATCTTGATTCTTTATGTGGATGACATGTGTATTATTGGGAAGTTACTCATGGATGTGGATTCATTGAATAAAAGGTTGCATGGAACCTTTAACATGAAAGGCCAAGGGAATGGAGGTCATTTGGCATGCGAATAACGAGAGATAGACATAAAAATGTAATTAATTTATCTCAAAATGTTATTTTTCTATCTCAAAAGGAGTACATTGGGAAGGTACTTGAGTGTTTCAACATGGAGAGAGTGTTGTCAATGCTTCATTGCTTGCATGCATGAAACTTAGTCAAGATGGAAACCCTAAGTTAGATGAGCAAAAGGTTGAAGTGGCCAAGGTGCCTTATACATCCATGGTTGGTAGGTTGATGTATAAGGTTGAAGTGGTCCTAGACTAACAAGCTAGAGGTCATCCCACATTCACCTAAAAGACACCTAAGAGTCATCCTCCCTTCACTAGACCAGATGAAGCCCTAAGCAAGCTCCTTGCCAAGTAGGAACTCGCTAGAGGAAATAAGAACACTCACCCCAATGATTTTTCCTTTATTACTTCAAATTCATTATCATTTATTTAGATTTTAGCATTGATATTTCTATGAGGGTGGATCTTTAGCCTATTCTTCATAGAGTGCCCTAAGGAGACCAAGGTATTGGCCTTGAGTCTAGCTCAAACCCATGACCTACTAGGACCTTGCAAGGTAGCATATATTCTTATTTTTACTTTTTTTTTTCCCATAGCTAGGTCTCATCTAAAGGAGGATAGAGCATTAGCCTTGTGCCTTGATTTGAACTTAGAAACATTGAGTATCCTCTAGAGTTTCCATTTATTTATTTATATTTTTAGTCAAAATATATTTACTTCATTTCACTAATACGCGCTATGCTCAATGCTCCTCTCTTCACCACATTAAGAGGATCTTCATTGTGACACAATTGCCCAACTAGGAACTTATACCTAGTCAAGTTGCCTTACTAAATAATGTTGAACACCTATTGCCTATTAGAGCTAGCTCATGATAATGCTCCTCTTGACTAAAAACACCTTAGTAGAGGAAAGCAATAGGCACGATCCTAACTAAGTCTTGGCATCTTATCCATGTATTGGAAAAAATGGTTCCTAACCCTCACCTTAATAATAAAATAGCAAGTAGCATGAACGTAAGGACATAGAGACACCTATAAGTATGATAGTCATTACTACTTGCAGAATATCATATACACTGATTGTAACATTCCCCCCCTCGGTGTGCCCCGTGCCTCCCCCCATAGAACACCCCCCCTTTTTTTATTTTTTTTCAAAAATTTTTCCCTCTCCCTCCCCCCCGACAGTACGTCGGGGAGAGAGAGAGGGAGTGAAGTGGGGAAAGGGGGGGCATGTAGCCTAGGTGGTGGCGGACAGCTGTGCCCCCCTTATAAGACCACCCCTCCTCCTCCTCGTCCACAACCCCCCCCCCCCCCCCCCATTTGCTGTAGGCGCCACCCCTGTCGTCATCCTGTCCAGCGGCCCCCCCAATGTCCACACCCCCCTCTTCAGCCGACAGATGACGCCCCTTGTGATCGTGTGAAGAAGAGAAGGAGAGAGAAGGGAGGAAAAGAAAAAGAGAAAGAATAAGGGAAAGAATAAGGAAAAGAATAAGGAGAAGGAGAAGGAGAGAAAAGAAGGAGAAGGAGAGGAGGAAGAAGAGGGAGAAGAGAAGGAGAAGAAGTGGAGCCCCAAGAGGAACACCAAGGAAAAGGGAATTCTCTTGCAAGAAAATCTATCTTGTAACATCAACAAGCTTGTTTTTCATGTTTCATATTGTCACAATGAAGAAAAGAACACCAGGCACAACAAATCTTCATGCAGCATCATGTAAATCTCCCACGGTTTTTAATAGAATCAACCATATTCTTCAACATCTTCACAAAATCCATCAATAGAACAAAGAAAACAAAGAAGTACACCATCTTTGACTGGAAATACATCACATAGTATTCATCTTCAATATCTTCATAGTCTTCTCTCTCAATCTCTCATATACAATCACTTTGTTTCAATAGAATTGGCTATCTCTGACTCTCTCTCACACACTCCATCAATAATACATCATATCCTCACTACAATCTCTCAAAATTACCCTCAATAATCACTCTTAGGTCGTGGATACCCCTCCCAAGAGGTATGTCTGATATGAAAGGTCACCAGAGCCACTACAGTGTCTCTTCACAGCTCATTACTGTCACTTCACTCTAGTCTTCTCTTGAGTCTTCAACAGCTACTTCTTCCACTTCTTTCAGCTCTTTTGCACTTGTATTCACCTCTTTCCAAGGCTAGAAAACTTTCCCCAAAGTCACACATACATTCCACAGAACACTTACAGAACAGTCTACAGAACAGTACCAGAACAGTTACAGTACAGAGACAGAATAGAAGCAGAAGCTCTACAGAAGACCTACAGAAGGTTACAGAAGGTCATCAAAACTACATAACTCATTCTCAAACCATTCAAAACTCTCACAAACCATTCACTAAGCTTTCACAATATCTCATTCTTCATCAATCCATACTCCATCCCTCCTTACAGAAGACAATCAGATCAAAACAGACCAAAACAGAACAAAACAGAAGGTATACAGAACCATTCAGAACCTATCAGAACATCACAGAACCATCAACAAACATCATGATCTTCCAAAACACAATCAATATCATCCAAAACACTCTCAAACCACTTCCTAATCAACCAATCATCCCTTAAAATCAACCATTCAGCTCTCAAAAACAACAAAAATCAGCCAAAAAACAAGTCATTTCAACACTCAACATATCCCCACACTTAATAAGGAAGCGTCCTCGCGACCCAGGAAAAAGGTAATACAAGTTCATTTAAAAGCTTCACTTTGATCTTCAATATCTTCATACAAAGAATCCATCCACCACGACCCCAACTTATAACCTGTTTCTGATATAAAAGTACAAAGAAAGGAAAACTCTTTCACACATTAACACCTCTTATCAAACTAAAAATCACCACAAATTTGTAAAGGATATAAGAGTTTGCTTCTTCTTCTTCTACATCTTCATCGACTTCAACTCTCCAACCACGACCCCATCTTTACAAATCTCCAAAACATAGCTCGTACACAAGATCCAATAGGAAACCACCACGTTCGTTTGACATAAATGAACTCACAACACAAACACTAATACACAACACAACCATCTGAATGACTTTCTCAAAAAGAAGAGTTTGGCATTAAAAAGCTTGCACCATACATTGGAAAGGCATCAATGAAGATGATCCCTCTTAAAAGATTGATGTTGTCTGAATCGATCCATAGATAAGGATTCATCTACAAAGTTTTTAGGAGGATTTTGGAAAAATTGGAGACAACACATCCTTTCCAATAGGACCAAGTATCTGCTAGGCAAACAAAGGGCATGAAAATACAGTATCTCCAGCTGTTGGGAATCAATGCTAACATTGACATTCATGCACAACTTTGGGATAGGCTTTGAATCAGTATGAGAATGCCTATGCATATACGCCAGGTACCAAGCAAAGTGAGCAGTTAATCTCACTGAGGGATCTGCAGACTGTGAATATTGTTGGGCAAAATGAACATAGTTTTGATAAGCTTGACTTGAAACTGTCCATTCCCCTGGAATTACTGGCCAATTAATCTGCGGTCCTGTAAGGCAATCATCCGAACTCCATCCCCTTCTTCTGGAAATCTGAGTATCAAAACCAGCACAGTCACTAACCAACTGAGGTGGTTGAGATATGGAAGTGCTAGGAGAGGGTAATGGAATAAGGGAAAGTGGATGTAGGGAAGGATAGGAAAAATCATAAAAGGAAGAAAAGGTTAAAGAAGGAGTGGCAGAAATTTGTAAGGAATCACTAAGGAACGGTGTTAATTGATAAATAGGAAATGTGGAGGGTACATTTATGAGGGGTGAAGGACAGGGTGGGGAAGGGGAAAATACCCTATCCTCAATAAAGGAACAGTAAGTGAAAATAGGAATTTGAGGGGAAGATGAAGGTTGGAAAAGAAGTGGTAAAATTACTGTGGAATGAGTTTGACAAAGGGAAAAATATATAGCATAACGGTGAGCCAATTGTTGGTAATAAAGGAGGGTAGGAACAGAAGGTCCTAAGAGAGATCGTCTCTGATAGGCATCAAAGAAAGTAGCATCAAATGGATTATGTTTGGAAAGATAGGTTAAGAGATCCATCCTCAGTTGGTTAGTACTCTGTACAAAGGTAGGAGCTGTGTTTTGTCTGTGATTGAGGACCACCGAATCAATCATAGGATGCCACGAATTATCCTGACAATCAGCCACTTTGGAGGAATAACTCTGAAACATTTCAGCTATGCGCAACTCCAAATGATTGACATAGAGAACAGCCTGTAAGACCACATCCCCCACATACCATGCCAAATCTACTTCATCTGGAATTAACAAATCTCCTCGGAGATACATGTATGACATCAGCATGGTGTCTGGCGTGACAGAATCTTCAAAGAGCATTCTGACTACCTCTGTCAACAACTCAGCAGACCAAGCCCCACTCCAGCCATCCTCTGGAAAAGGTAAATCCATCGTGGAAAGCTTCATATAGAAGACCAGCTTCTGTAAATGGTAGTGGACAAAGAAAGAATGGTCTGGTAAGACATAGTCCTGAAACTGTTCAAAGGTAGACCATAATAAGTCCATTCTGGACTGCAATCTTTCCACTTTGTCTTGGAATAGAGGGCACAAAGTAGCCTGTCTCTGTAGGGCAGCCAAGTCCGGCTGTGAAAGATAAGGAATTAATGGAACATGAGGGCTGGGAGGAACAGAGCGGGACTTTGCAAGCTGATCCTGCAACTGTTGGATTTGGGAGGCTTGGTTGGCCACTGTATCATTAGCCATTTGTAAAGCTGAAAGCTTGTCATCTAATTGAACTTGGAATTCTTTCGCTTCGTTGGACATCCTCTCCGTCTCTGCTGAAAGGCTAGTAACCTGTGACTGAGCCTCGAATAACTGGGTCTTTAATGAAGAAATCTCATCACTTTGAGTGGCAACCAGTTGGGTTTGCTGTTCCATTTGCTTGAATAGATCTGCTAGGGTATCCTTAGTAGAAGCTAATTCAGATGTTGCTTTATGCAACTGGTCTTTGGACTGCATGAGCTCCTCATAGAAAGATGCGTACAACTGTTGAACACAGGCTGTCACGGACAACTCAATGGAACTTTGAATATCCTTGCAGAGGAAAGGAATGGCATCTCCTGAAACGAGACTGTTCAGGGAAGGAACGGAGATATCCAAGGATCCTTCTCTATGTGCCCTGAATAGGTTATTGCAAGTGAGAAACCCAGGGAGGTCACTGCCAGAAGTAGCAGGGATAGGCACTGAGGGAAGTACAGCAGGGGCTTTGTCCGCTACCCTCTTCAAGCGTTTGCGCTGTATAACCAGGGGAGGCGGAGAATCATCATCCTCAATGTCAATAGGTGCGGACTCTTCTGAAGGTGGAGGAGGAGGTACTGGATCTGATGCTGGAGGTAGAGGCACAGTCTTCTGTAAACCTGAATAGGTCAAGAAGGCAGACAAATAGGATCCATAGGTAACATTGGTAACATTACCCCTCGTGACTTTAACAAAATGCTGATCCATCTTAGTAAGGAGGTATGTGCTCCAATCAATGGCAACTCCTTTTAGCACCATCCTGGAAGCTGTGAAAAGCTCTTTGGACAAATAGTGGGATGGCGTTTTGGCAGGCATGAACCTGTCCTGAAGGAACTGGCACATGGTCTTCCAGACGGGATCAGTGATCATCGAAAACGAAACTCCTGAAGAGTTTATCACTTTCTTAACATCAAGGACTTCCCTTGTCTGCTTCTGCAACAGTTTGAGAATCTCGTCATTAGAGAAGAGCTGTCGAGTGGTCACAAAAGGTTCTCCTTTGGAGGGTAAGGACAAAGCCTTCCCTAAGCCTCGAGACGTCAATGTCATAGACATGCCTTGGACTACTCCTGTCTTCTTGCTGTAAGAGGCCAGGAACTCATCACAGACGGACGGATCCTCTGGAAGTAATGGAAAAGGAGTGGCCACAAAAGCAGCAAGTCCTGCCTTCGTGAGGGGCTCAAAAGTAAGTAGGGACGAGTAATCCCTACTAACTAGTGGGACGTACTGGATAGGGGGAGGAGCATGAGAAGGCGCCATTCAGATGGTTACACACACACCACAAACACAGACAATCAAGGTGAATGCCTGCAAAGCAACAGACAAAAACCGAAGGATAAGAGGATTACCAACAAAACGTGACCCGACCTACTAACCCCAGGCAAACCACATCCTAGAAAAAATTTGACATGACCTCGAGACAAATGCGACCGAAAGCTTCATGCGATGCATCAAACAAACACCCTGAACCCCGTATCAGGCAATAAAAGAAAAAAACTACATACCGTACCCGTAACCGTAACAAAGACATGAAACCAAAACCATACCATATCCGACACATATCAATACGACATCTGTGATAGAACCAAGATTGGACCATGGAAAACAACACTAAGAACTGCGTATACCCATCCCACGAAACGCTTCATTGAAAAGGGAATTAAGTGCAGTGAGGGGGAATTAATTTAATGAAGGGTTGATTTTAATCAATTATTAAAAATGGGTGAAGTTTTATTAGGTGATAAACCTTAATAAGAAAACGGCGGTTCCTTATTACAAATGTATTTACCAATTATTAGGTTAAACGGTGCAGTTATACGATTCCCGGACTTCGATTCCCGACTGGGTCTCTAAATGCAATTCATTGATTATAATTAAAGTGATGTGGAGCGCTTTTTTGCCAGCGCGTGCTCATGTGACGGCTGGTTGATTTTAATTAAAAATTTAGAGTGCCTCTGTAGCGCACGTAGCGCGTGCGAAGTGAACGGCTGGTTTATTTTAATTAAAAAAGGATGTGTGTTTAGCGCGAATGCGCGTGCCATGGTGGGTGAATTAAAGAGTTTATTTTAACAATTAATTGTGATTAAGGGGGAAAATAAATAAATAAATAACAGAAAATAAATACCTGGCAGGGTGTGTATGAAATGCAGGAATGCGCACGGAAGAGTCCCAGGAAAGGAAAAGCAAAAAGCACTGATGAAACAACAATGAACACCTTAGCAGATGTGTTAATTTGATTTATGTTGGTTTTTTATTTTTATGTATTTTATTTTATTTTTAGGTGTAGTTTTGTTATGTTTGAATAAATGGAAAATGAGTAAGGGAGGTGAGGGAAATTTTTAAGAAGGTTTTTAGAATTTGTTAGAATTTTTTACAATTTTTTAAATGATTTTTCCTATTTTTTTTGGCAATTTAAGGGTAATTTAGGAAAGATGGATTTTTCTAAAATTATAGGAAAGGCAATTCCTAGCAGACAAAGGTCCAAAAATTAACAAAAGACAGAAGGAATTTTTAGAAATTTTTTGAAATTTTTTTATGAAAAAATGAATATTGTGATTAAGTAAGTCACATTGATCACATAAATCACATAAGTCACATTAGTCACAAGTCACATTAATCACTTAAGTCACTTAGGTTACTTAGGTTAGTTAAGTTACTTAGGTGACTTAGGTTAGTTAAGTTACTTAGGTTACTTATTAACTAACTTAGGTTAGGTTAGTTATTAACTTAGGGTAGTTATTAACTAACTTAGGTTAGGTGGTGACTAACCTAGGTTAGTGGGAGGGTGGAGGTGGAAGGGAGGGAGGAGGAGCGATGGCGGTCGGGGAGGCGAGCTGGCGGCGGACAGCGCGGGGCCGGGCGACGGCGGCGGCGCGGGCGCGGGCGACGGCGGCGGCGCGACGCTGCGGGCGGCGAGGACGACGGCGCGGGCGCAAGCGACGGCGGCGGCGCGGGGCCGGGCTACCAGTGGACGAAGAGGAGGAGGCGGTCGACGGCGGCGCCTGCGGGGAGGAAGAGGAAGGAGGGGAAGGAGAGGGGAGGAAGGAGAGGAGGGGAAGGAAGAAGAGGGGAGGAAGGAGAGGAAATGGCGGGCAGGAGGAATGTGGAAGGGAGGGAGGAAGGAAGAAGAGGGAGGAGGGAAGGAAGGGAAGAAATGGCGGGCAGGAGGAATGTGGAAGGGAGGGAGGAAGGAAGAAGAGGGAGGAGGGAAGGAAGGGAAGAAATGGCGGGCAGGAGGAATGTGGAAGGGAGGGAGGAAGGAAGAAGAGGGAGGAGGGAAGGAAGGGAAGAAATGGCGGGCAGGAGGAATGTGGAAGGGAGGGAGGAAGGAAGAAGAGGGAAGAGGGAGAAGACGTGCAGAGAGGGAGAGAGAGAGAGAGAGAGAAAGAAAGAGAGAGAGAGACGGTTGGCGGGAGGGGTACCCCCTTTTGTTTTTGTTTTTGTTTTTTTTTTTTTTTGTTTAATTGTTTGATTATTATTATTATTATGTTTTGAAATATTTTGTTTTTTAAGTTTTTGAAATAAAAGGTGGGCGGGCGATCCTCGTCCCGCGCACGTGCGCGGGACGGGGTAAAAAAAATTTGCCGCGACGGGATTGAAATGACGCGGGGAGGACGGTACGGGGTACGCGAACACGACTGGGGCACGTGGAGACGCGTTAAATCGAAAAAGGGCGCGTGCACACGCAAAACGAGCGCAAGAAAAAAACGCAAAAATACAGAAAAATTAATAACTCCCAATCCGGTTGTCAAAACGAAATAGCGTAAAAACGAAAAGTGGGCAGGACGACAGGAGGGAAACAGGGAAAATACGGGACGGGGGTTTCGAGAGGGGTAAAGGACGTTCACGTGCAAAAAACACAAAAAACGAACCAAAACGCAATTTAAAAATTAATATCGAAAGATCCGTGCATCGGAAGGAAGTGCGGAAAAAAGGAAAACTGGGCAAAAAGATGTGCCCGACAATCCGATCCTGTCAAAGCAGAATTCCGACTAAGGTAAGACGCGTTCACAAGGGAAAAACCCAAAAAACAAACCCGAAAATAGGATCGGAAATTAATATCGGACGAACCGGTCACCGGAATGACATACAGTAAGAAGCAAAAATGTGTGCAGGAAGGAGTGGCACAGGGTTATCACGTTAAAACGTAGTTCCGACAGAAATAGGAGGGGTTCACATGTGAAAAACTCCAAAAAGACTCCCGAAAACTCATTTAAAAGTAATAAGTAAAAATCCGGAAGTCGAAAAATGATGGAGGAAAAAGGAAAAAGGTGGGGGAAGGCACAGCGGACACGGCTGTCAAGTCAAATTGGAATTTCGATGCCAATAGGGCAAGTTCACATGGAAAAATGTCAAAAATACGCACGAGAAAGGCTTAAAAACCCGGAAAATTAATAACGGACAAACCATGTATCGGAAAGATGCGGAATAAAAAGGAAAAATGTCAGGGGAAAAGCGTTGGTCAGGGCTATGACGTCAGATCACGGTTTCGAAGCAAGAAAAGCGCGTTCACATGGAAAACCGGCTAAATTGCGGAAAATGCGTCAAAAATTAATAACTCAAAAACCGTGCACCGGAACAGGGGTAGGTAAAAAGGAAAAATGGTCAGTTCAACAGGAGGAACAGGGCTATAAGGTTGGATTTGGACTTTGGTGAACGTAGGATGCATTCACAGGACAGGACCGCAAAATCAGGGAATGAAGGAAAACTGCAAAGGAACAGTCCCAAGGGTGGGTGGAACATAACCGGGTGGGTGGGAAGGGACCCCAGGAGGGTAAAAGCAAGTCATGGTATACATGCATGAGCAAGATAAGGCATATGCAGAAGGGTATGCAATGTAGACGCGCAGGGACGCGTCCCCACACTTAAGACCTTAACGGATAGGGTTAACCGATCAACAAGGACCTAGGACCATGCCACAGACCATCCACTAACTTCCCCACACTTAAAACATGAACATCACTAAGAAACAGAAGTTGTAGGGTTAGAAAAACTTGGCCCGGTGCGTCAAGAATCAAGGTTGAATATCGATGGCACGTCCAGTGTTGTTGTCGGCGCTGGAGGGACCAAGGCATCTTCTTGGCACACGTTCATCATGGCAGGGACCACGCCACAGCACCCAGGGAGGTAGCTGATGGAAGGAATCGTAGGAAATTCGTTGTCGATGATGAGGGATATTGCACTCAACTCCCAGTCACTCAATTTGGAATAAAGGAACAGTCACTCGCCCCATGACTAATATCACTCGAGGAAGAATGATTAAAACCCATATCGCATACCCGGTGGAGGAATCGACAAGGGGGAATGGTGCAGAAGGAGTATGCCAGGGTGCACGGTTGATGGTGCATTAGTGCGTCCAACCCGTCTGGCATAGGTGCAAGGAGGAAGGCAAGGGAGCCTTACAGTGCAGTGTACAGAACAGGGTGATGTGTCTTGTATTGACGGTAAAGACCCATCCCGTGGGTGCATAGGGAAACAGGAACATACCTGACTCCAAATGTCGTAACGTCCCTCAATCTCACCTCTCGGTAATTGATTGAAGAAACTCCAGTCACACTCAACCCACCCTCTGTCTCACTCTCTGTTGATAGATACAGGAGGGCAGCCTTTTCCTGAAACCCATTGATGTAATCCTCACAGTCACTTGTGCAAAAGTGTATGCCTTGTGCGCATTTGATGGTGCAACTGTGCATCCCGCCCTGTGCCGGCATACGGTGCGAGAAGGAAGGCCAGGGAGCCTTATGGTGCAGTGCACAGAACAAATCGTGCTTTGTGCATTGAGAGGCCCATCCCGTGCGTGCAACACTTCATTCATACTTCGCACCTCTCATTTGATTTGAAGGGAAAAGACTGGTCTCTCGCCCCACCCTCTGTCTCACTCTCTGTTGATAGATACAGAGGGCAACCATACTCACTTCCTCATCCGGTTAGGATGAAAGCTCACATCACTCAAGGGGTTGTCGATGAAGATCGCGTCATCAGTTGTTGAGGAGGCGTACCCAGGGAGGTAGCCATCAAATTCGAACATTGTGGTGGATAGGAATATGTCGTCTTCTAGAGGACAGTTAGTCATTTTGCAAAGAGACCCAAGACCCAGCGTACCAAGGGAGGCAGCTTCGGAATTGGATCCTAGGGATATCAATCAATGAATCCACTTGCTGGACTGCTGGGTGTTACCACCTTTTCCACAGCCAGCTTCTCGCCCAAGGGTGTTTACCACCTTTCCTTGAAACGAGGCCCGCTATGACAGGGAATTGCTTCCTTTTCTCTCATAACAGATTTGTTTTGTTTTTTTTCTCTTTGATTTTTCTTTCTTTTTCTTATTTTCCCCTATTCCCGAGGGTGTTTCCACCTTTTCTCGAAGAATAGGTCGGCATGACAGGGACCTAAGTCCTTTTCTCCCATGACCGATATGTTTTGTTTTTTTTTTCGTTTTTTTTTCTTTCTTTCTTTTTCTCTTTTCTTCAAATTGAACAAGGGAATGGTAGAAAGACCATGTGTCAGAACCCACCTCGCCACTGTCGCTGGTGGAAAATAGAGGATAAGAGATCAAGGCTGGAAGGGGGTTTGGAGGGGACAGAGGGTTGCGTCCACTTCATCAGGAGTGATTGAAGAACGGCTATCAGAAGTAGCATCATAAGAAGTACAGTGCTGCGCCAATGAGGGAAAAGATCAAGTGACCGTAATTGTCAAGATCCCCAAGGAGGGAAGTACTTCTTCAGGCGATATCCATTGATCAGAAAGGGATCATCAGAGGCATCAACGGTCTGTATTTGGACAGAACCATTAGGGTTGACTGCAAGTACCTTATAGGGGCCCATCCACCGCTGTTGGAGCTTGCCAGGAAACTTGCCAAATCGTGAATCATAGGCTAAGACCAAATCACCTTCTTTGAACTCCTTGTGCTTGATGAAACTGTCATGGTAAGCCTTGCGTCGAGCTTGCGTGGCTTCCATGCACTGTAGAGCCATCCTACGAATTTCGTCCAAACATTCCAAGTGCAGGAGACGGCGTTGCAGTGAATCGTCATCCCCCAAACGCTCTTTGATCGCCACTCTCAAAGAGGGTAGTTCCAGTTCAACAGGAAAAACAGCTTCTGTTCCATACACCAACTGGAAAGGTGTCTGTCCTGTTGCTGCTTTATGGGAGGTTCTGTACGCCCAGAGGGCCTCTGTAAGTCGATCGTCCCAATCACGACGATGTGCGGCAATCGTTCTTGTCAGAATCGAGCAGAGGATGCGATTCGTGACTTCGACTTGGCCGTTGGCTCTGGGGTAATAAGGAGTGGACTTGCGATGGCGGATCTTATACAACTCTGTCAACTCTTCCATGACTTTGTTAAGGAAATGAGTGCCTCTGTCACTTACCAGCTCTAAGGGACTGCCAAAACGGGTGATGATATTCTCGTACATGAACAGGGCCACGCTGTTACCATCGTCCCGCTTGAGGGCTTTAGCTTCACACCACTTTGTGACATAATCCGTACATACGAGGATGTATCGGTTCTGTTTCCTTCTGGTAGGAGGATCGATTGGACCTACGAAGTCGATGCCCCACTTCTCAAACGGCTTCAACGGAAGGATAGGTTGCAATGGCATGGCACTTGTCTTGGTGGGTTTCCCCATTCTTTGACAAGCATCACATCTTTTACAGTAATCATAGGAATCTTTGTGAATGGTAGGCCACCAATATCCTGCTAGCAGAGCCTTCCTGGCTGTAGCTTCTCCTGCAAAGTGACCTCCACATGGCTCGTCGTGGCAAGCCTTCAAAACAATCCCAATCTCGTCTCCTGCAACACATCTTCTGAGCACTTCATCTTTGCCTTTCTTGTACAGTGCACCACCTAGCAAGGTGTATGGGGCTGATTCTAGCATGAGCTTCTTCCTTTCCCGACTAGAAATACCAGGAGGATACTGTTGGGTTGCCAGCAGATTGGCAATGTCCGCATACCAGGGAATGACAGTTTCTACCAAGAATAGGGAAGCATCAGGGAGGTCTGGATCGTCTCGTTCCTCGTCTGCAGTTTGTGGGATACGCGACAGATGATCAGCCAGGACATGGGAACGACCAGGCTTAGTAATCACCTCAAAGTCAAACTCCTGGAATAAAAGGAGCCATCTCATCATTCGTCCTTTCACATCTGCTTTGTTCATCAAGAAGGAGAGGGCCTCATGATCCACATAAAATTTAAAGTGGGTAGATAGGAGGTAATGGCGAAACTTCTCCAGGGCAAACACCATTGCCAAGCACTCCAGCTCTGTCACTGTATAGTTCCGTTCCCTATCAGTGACTTTTCGGCTTGCATAATAGATCGGTTGATCCAGCTTCGAGGAGCCCTTTTGGCAGAGGACATCACCTAAGCCTTCAATTGATGCATCAGTGTGTACGTGGAACTCTTTCGTCCAATCAGGAGGTTGCAGGATGGGTGCCTCTATCAGACACTGCTTCAGAGTGTGGAAGGCTTTGTCACATTCTTCCGTCCAAGTAAACTCTGCATCTTTCCTCAAGAGCTTGTGCAAGGAAGTTGCCTTTGTCGCAAAATGGGCTATAAACCTTCTGTAGTAACCCACATGGCCTAGGAATCCCCTTAACTGTTTGAGGTTGGTGGGTGCTTGCAGAGCTGAGATTTTTTCTATCTTTGCAGGGTCTGTTGATATCCCTTGTGCTGAGACAATGTGGCCCAACAGAACTCCAGAAGAGACCCCAAAGATGCATTTGTCGGGGTTGAGGGAAATCCCATACTCCCGGCATCGGTCAAAGCATTGTTCCAAATGTCCCCAATGTTCACTGATCAAACTATAGACACAGAAGTCATCCAAATATACCTCAATGAAGTCGTGCAAATGATTTTGAAATGCAGCCATCATGACTCGTTGGAAAGTAGCAGGGGCATTGCAGAGCCCAAATGGCATCACTCGGTAAGCGTAGGTCCCCCATTCTGTGGTGAAGGTTGTTTTGGATTGGTCTTCTTCTGCGATTTGCACTTGGTTGTATCCACTGAATCCATCTAGGAGAGAATAAAGTTCATGTCCTGCCACTGTGTCCAACAGTTGGTCTGTGAAAGGGATAGGAAAGTGATCCTTCTTCGTCTTGGAATTAAGCTTTCGGAAATCCACACATATTCGCAATTTGCCATTCTTCTTGGGTACAACCACGATGGGTGAAACCCATTCACTATTTGCCACTGGATAGATAAACTCGGCTTCCAGAAGCTTCAGCAGCTCCGCTTTCACCAATGTGGAATAATTCGGGTTCATTCGCCTCTGTCGTTGCCGTACTGGCTTGGCATCAGGCTCCAAGTCAATATGATGTTGACATATTGTGGGATCAATCCCCTTTAGGTCTTTGTAAGACCATGCAAACACGTCCAAATTTTCTTTCAACAAGTTGTACAAGGTTGACAACTCCTCTTCTGGGAGACTGCTACCCACCTTCAAGTGGCGTTCAGTGCCTTCTGAATCCACAAAGGTTAACTGCCTTTCACCTTCTACTTCACGGATGAAGGTCCCGCGGACTGCTTCTGGGTACAGATCCGACTCCTTCAAGGGAGTGATGTCCTCTTCTGATGTCCCACTAAAACCAACTTCCTCTTTTGGTGGAGACTTAGGTTGCTCCTTAAGACGTTGGAATGGAATAAGCGCCGTTTCGGGTTTGGTTTCAAAGTTAATTACCTCTTGGCTTGAAGACTCATCTTCTGATGATACATCCAGGAACATCACATAACAGGGACCCTCTGATGCTTGTTGGGTTGATGGGACTGGTGCTTGTTGGCACGGTGCATCATCATCATCTTTCTTTGGCAAGGATGGGTTAGGACGGCAGGAGCCACACTTGAAAGACGGCTTGTTCTTCTTCATCCATTTCTTATAAAGGTTTTGCATATGAGATGATCCATTTACCAGACCAAATGGTACCATTGCCATTCTGTCCCATAGCATGAGCTCATCGGCTTCTGATGCTTCTAGAACTTCTTCCTCAAATGTATCCTCTTCAGGTGGGATAGACCCTTCTGGCTCACTTTCATAAGCTTCTTCATCCATATCATATCCATCCTCGTCTGTCTCTGTCTCTGTCTCTGCTTCTGCTTCTGTCTCTGCTTCTGCTTCTGTCTCTGCTTCTGTCTCTGCTTCTGCTTCTGTAGGAGCTCTGTAACAGAAGAACAGATTCTCTGGTTCCTCTCCATCCTCTGTCTCTGCTGTGGCCATGTAACAGGGAGAGCAGTACATCCATGCTTCTATCTCACTATCAGAAGTGATTTCAGAAGTCATGCCTGGTTCAGGCAGGAAGTATTCTCCCATTGATAATGGCTTTGCATCTTTTGGAAGTCGGCTTACTGTATCCACTGTTAAGGAATGTGCCACTGTTTTCTTAGGAAGGATCTGTTTGACAGCATCTTCGTCTGCTGATGTTCCATCCGTAGCCTCGTTAGGGGAATCAGAAGATAATTCCAAGGAGGTGGAGCCATGTCCTTTTTGAGAACCATACAGTTTCAGCACCACTTTGTTGGGTCCTCTGCCCAAGGTCAAGGTTCCTTTGAACCAATCCGTCCTTGCTCGGGCTTCAAAAAGCCATGGTCTGCCCAGTAACAGAGGATAAGATGTACCATAAGAGTTTGGCTTCACCACCAAATAGGTCAGCCAATAATCTTTTCCAGCCACTGTAGTCTTCACATATGGAAGAACGCCCAGAGGCTTGATTCTACTCTGATCCGCCAGTCTGATGAGCCATTGGGTTGGTTGCACACCTTGTAAGCCTAAATCCTTCATCGTCACATCCGTCATAATGTTTACTGATGAACCACCATCAATCAGTGCATTTGCAATGAAGCAGCCTTCTATCCATACGCCAGTCTCTGGGGTACCCGGATCTAAAAAAGCATTAGCCACATCCACTTCTTTTACAGGCTCTGGAACCTTGTTGGACTTTGTTGCTGTTGAGGGAGCAATCCTTAAACCACGTCTTCTTGTCAATATACTTTTGAACCTTTTCCGGCAACTGGGAGACAACATCAATAATTGTCGGAATGTGAGGTTTGGTTTAAAGGTATCTAGATCTCTAACCAGATCGTATTCCTTAATAGGATCCACTGGCTTCTCTAATCGGTTAGGGAATGGGGCAACACCCATTTTCATTTTCCCTCTTTCTTCCAACAGAGGCATTACAGAAACTTCTTCTGCCACTTGTGGCACTTCCTCCTCTTCTGCCTCCTGGACCTCTGGTCCTGTCTCTGTAACTGTCTCTGTAACTCTCTGTGGCACTGTAGGGCTCTGTACGGCACTGTTAGGCTCTGTTCTGTTCTGTTCTTCTGGTGGAAGATTGAACTTCACTGTTCTGGCAGGAGGATTATTTTCTTTCTGGATAGGTGGTTCCTTCTGCTTTGCACGCGTGATGGCAGCAACTTCCAATTCCACCAAATTGGAGGTAGGCTCTTGGGCCTTGGCTGGACTATCAGTAGCACTGTTTTTCACGGGGGCTGGGCTTGGACAGTCTTTTGCAGTGTGGCCTTCTCCTTTGCATCGACTGCATAAGGGCTTGTAATCCACCGACCTTCGAGGATTTGGACAATTTGGTGAGATGTGTCCCTTTTCTCCGCATCTGTAACACTCCACTTCTGATCTCTGACCACCGCCAGACTGTCTTCCTCTGTAACTTTGAGAGGGAAATCTTCTGGGTCCGAAATTAGGACCAAACTCTCTAGGCTTGGGTCCAATATCTTGTGTGGTCATTTTGGATTCCAGCAGGTTGAATCTTGCGTCTTCTTCCTTCCTTCTCCTATCATGCATCTCCTTCAGAGAGCAAATGTCCTCTGTATGATTCTTCCGCAAACAGTAGGAACAGAAGGCTCCAGGGATTGTTGGTTTCCGTGTACATTCAGTGGCTAAATGGCCTGCTTGATGACACTTACCACACCAAGTATTTGACCACATCACATCTCTTCCTGCTCCTGCAACGTTGGATATGCTCGCTGTGTTCACTTTCAACGTCTGTAGTTGCTCTGTAATCACATCCATCAACTCCTTTTTGATGTTTGCAACTGAGTTGGATAAATAATCCTTCAAGCTTTCTCCTCCAGACGTACTGGTAGGAGGGTTTTGAGGAGTCTCTGTAATCACTGCATAAACTGGTTGGGCTGGTACAGAGGGGTCTCTGTTCTGGTTCTGATTCAGGGCTCCTGTTTGAACTGTTGACTGTTGACTCCAGTTGGTAGGGTTCCACTGTTGCTGTTGATTTGTCATTGAGGAAATTGGTTGAGACCATTGTTGTTGTGGTTGAACCATCATTTGAGGCATGGATTGTGGCCACTGTGGATTTGGTGCACTGTACTGTGATACCGGGGGCATCTGTTGGTAGGGATAGGGAACAATCCCTGGGACTGCATTTGGTGGATACATCATTCCTGGCACCAGAGGAGGTAGGACTCCTCTTCCTGTATTCATTGCTAATCTAGCTTCCACTTCATCGTACAGTCTTGCACCTTCTGTTGCAGCTTGCAGGGTAGCTGGTCTTTGGAGCTCCACAAACTTACGGACTTCTGGTTGTAATCCTCTGAGAAACACTCCCTTCTGAATGCCATCATCTAGATTATGGTTAGTCCATCTCTTCAAGATGGATTCCATTCGTGAGACATAGGCTTCTACTCTTTCTCCAGAGGACTGACTTAGGTTCATGAATTCCTCTCTCATCCGCTCTTCAAAACCTTCACGCCTGAATTTAGTGAGGAAGGCCAACTTCAGGTCATCCCATGTGCCAAAAGTTCCTGCTGCTTGTCTCTCATACCACTGAAACGCCGCGCCCTTGAAAGTGGCGGGGAATATTGCCAACCAATGCTCAGGGATTCTGGCATTGTTAGCCACACATGCTACCATAAACTCTGCTACATGAAGATCGGGGTCTTCATTGTACTCTCCCTTAAAAACTGGCAATGGGACTACATTCGCTGGTCTGTCATCAATATTTCCAGGACGGATCTGGCTTGGAAGTGGACCTCCAGCAGGAGGAGGAAGGGCTTGATGTGCCATTGGGACTTCTGTAAAGAGTTCCGCAAGGGCGTCAAAGGCGGCTTCTGCTGCGAGCTCGCTCTCGGCTCTGATTCTTGCTTTCTCTCTTCTCACGTACCTCTGGACTCGTTCTAACGCTTGCCTTTTTATTGCGTCATTCATCAGGGGGTTGGCTCCACTATGTTATTAGTGCTCCACAGAGGGTTAACAGAAGGCTTCAGTCTCTGGAGGACTCTCTTGCCAACATTTCTTCTACTTCTTTCTTTTCAACGTCCCTAAATTCTGCTTTCATGCCACTACACAGAGGAAGGTATTCGGTTCTGAAGGTGTCAAAATGCATACGTCTGAGCATGGTGGTGGTGCCATCATCATAGTAGTGCCAGCTTCTGATGGTTTCAACAGTGTATGTTGTGAAAAACACTTTGTCTACCAACTTCCAGTGGGTTGCTAATTGAACAAACAGAAGATTATCAGTACACCAAGCATCCCATGTATCTTGCTGTTGAGCATCCACGAACAAATTCCAACTCTTTTCCTTCTTGTCCCTGTGAACCTCTACAGACCAAGACTCCTGAAGCTTCTTCACAATCTCCCACTTGATGTTGTCTGGAAACTTCTCAATGAATGTCAAATCTTCCATGGATGTTCATTCTCTCTGTTTCTGTTCTTCAGTTTGTTCCCAAACAGTTTGCCACCAAGATGCAAGTTTCTGCTGCTTTAATAGGAAGAGGAAACTGCCCACCACATAGAGCATGCATCATGATGGTGATATGTTTCCGCCATTGTGGGATGAACTTCTTATGGAAAGTGGCTTTGATTATAAGGAATTCCAACTCTTCAGTGGAAGAAGGAACTTTACAATCATCCATTGAATTCTTCTCTTCTTGGCAATGCCAATTCCTTCATTTTTAGCCTCTTTTGGTGCTTGTTGATGGCAAGTTTCCCCGGCTGCGCACCAAAAACATGGAGCCCCAAGAGGAACACCAAGGAAAAGGGAATTCTCTTGCAAGAAAATCTATCTTGTAACATCAACAAGCTTGTTTTTCATGTTTCATATTGTCACAATGAAGAAAAGAACACCAGGCACAACAAATCTTCATGCAGCATCATGTAAATCTCCCACGGTTTTTAATAGAATCAACCATATTCTTCAACATCTTCACAAAATCCATCAATAGAACAAAGAAAACAAAGAAGTACACCATCTTTGACTGGAAATACATCACATAGTATTCATCTTCAATATCTTCATAGTCTTCTCTCTCAATCTCTCATATACAATCACTTTGTTTCAATAGAATTGGCTATCTCTGACTCTCTCTCACACACTCCATCAATAATACATCATATCCTCACTACAATCTCTCAAAATTACCCTCAATAATCACTCTTAGGTCGTGGATACCCCTCCCAAGAGGTATGTCTGATATGAAAGGTCACCAGAGCCACTACAGTGTCTCTTCACAGCTCATTACTGTCACTTCACTCTAGTCTTCTCTTGAGTCTTCAACAGCTACTTCTTCCACTTCTTTCAGCTCTTTTGCACTTGTATTCACCTCTTTCCAAGGCTAGAAAACTTTCCCCAAAGTCACACATACATTCCACAGAACACTTACAGAACAGTCTACAGAACAGTACCAGAACAGTTACAGTACAGAGACAGAATAGAAGCAGAAGCTCTACAGAAGACCTACAGAAGGTTACAGAAGGTCATCAAAACTACATAACTCATTCTCAAACCATTCAAAACTCTCACAAACCATTCACTAAGCTTTCACAATATCTCATTCTTCATCAATCCATACTCCATCCCTCCTTACAGAAGACAATCAGATCAAAACAGACCAAAACAGAACAAAACAGAAGGTATACAGAACCATTCAGAACCTATCAGAACATCACAGAACCATCAACAAACATCATGATCTTCCAAAACACAATCAATATCATCCAAAACACTCTCAAACCACTTCCTAATCAACCAATCATCCCTTAAAATCAACCATTCAGCTCTCAAAAACAACAAAAATCAGCCAAAAAACAAGTCATTTCAACACTCAACAAGAAGAGAAGGAGAAGAAAAGAAGGAGAAGAAGGAGAAGGGAAGGAGAAGAAGAGAAGGAGAAGAAAGGAAGGAGAAGAAGAGGGAGGAGAGAGAAGAGGGAGAGAAGAAGAGAAGGAGAAGAAGAAGGGCAAGGAAAGAGAGAAGAGAGAAGGAAAAGGAGAGGAAGAGGGAAGAGAGAGAAGAGATGGAGAAGAAGAAGAGGTAAGGAGAGAGAGAAGAGAGAAGGAAAAGAAGGAGAAGAAGAGGGAAGAGAGAGAAGAGGGAGAGAAGGAGAGAGAAGGGAGAAGAAGAAGAAGAAGAGGAGAGAGAGAGAAGAGAAGAAGAGGGAGAGAAGGAGAGAGAAGGGAGAAGAAGAAGAAGATGAGGAGAGAGAGAGAAGAGAAGAAGAGGGAGAGAAGGAGAAGGAGAGAAGAAGAAGGAGTGGGAGAGAGAAGAGAAGAGGGAGAGGAAAAGGGAAGGAGAGAGAGAAGGGAAAGAGGAGAAGGAGAGAAGAAGAGAAGGAGAGAGAGAAGTAGAAGAGGAAGAGAAGAGAGAGAGAGAGAGAGAAAGAGAACAAGAAAAAGAAGAGAGAGAGAGAGAGAGAGAGAGAGAGAGAGAGAGAGAGAAAGAGAGGGAGTGGGAGCTAGTGAGTAACTTCAAGGAGCCACACCCAAACCTCCCCCCCTCGGCGAAGGACCCCCATCCAGCAATCTTTCCTATTGAACCTATCGTCCTAAAATCCGTCGAGGTCTGGACTGTCCAATCTCCATGGGCAAATGGCTCCCAAGAAGAAAGTCGCAGGAAGCGTAGATGCCAAAGCTACCGTTGGCACCGGTAATGCGGGAGAGGCAAGCAGAGTGACCAACGTGACGAATGCCCCTAAATTCATAAATCAAACCCAGTTTCTTTAAGCTTTGAAATTAATTACGTTTTATTTCTCATGAAAGAAACGAAGGGGTTAGCTACGTGCATGGAACACGGACGAGTCTTAGGCACTAGGTTGTATGCACGAAATGATAGGGTATGGAGTTTGCATAAGTATATGTCCATGAAATGATAGCTTTTACACACATAAAATGATAAGGTTTTCGCATTATTTCACATAAAATAATAGCTTTTAAACCAGTTCAGTGCATGAACATTCATTTAGAAATCATGCTTCGCGATCATGACTAAAAGAAACACAAGAAATGATAGACTCCGATGGATAGAAACCTAGACCTTCATGAGATCCGGTGCATTAGGAATAAGTATAATTGCCTGCGAATTGTTTTATCGATCTTGCTGTGGACTATCGCAAATGGATACGCTCCTAGCCTAATTGAAGCTGGTGACCTAACCCTAAATGAATTGTTGACCCAAGTTATGCTTGGCGGTTTGGAAAGGTTGTAAATCCCTTAAGCAAGTGTTTTGATACATCCAGTTAAAATTCTTATTGTGCATGCAATGGGATTGCGATGCCTTGAAGCAAGAGGTTGTGCATTCAACTATTTGTTTGTCGCCAAGAGATGGAAGGATTTTTCTGCGGAGGCAAAAAGGAACAATTAATTCTCCTATATGGGCGGAAGACAAACATTAATCTGAAGATAAGTTAAGTGTTTGATCTTGATCTTGTCTTTGTGTATGTGCCCTAAATTACGTAAAGGAACTTGTGACTAATGGGTTAATTAAGGAAGCTGCTTTTATGTGCCAAACATAACGTGGTAGGTAATTAGATAACTAAAACAACCCCCGAGGAAAGCGTGGTGGATGTGACCAATGGGTCTATCCTATGGAAGGGTGGTCTCGGTTAGCCGAGAGCTTTCCTCAAAGGAAATGATAACGAGAAATGTTAGGAAAAAGTTGGTCTATGACCTTAGACAATGTTGACTAGGAACCCAGACTTCAGGTCGATCCTAGTGGGAACGGCCGTATAAGTTCCGCTACGAGGTAGACTCGAGAGACCCTAGTTGGTAAACCCCGTGTCATTCCTTGGGAGTGCCGGGCGGCGTCTGCTAGATATATCTCTCAATGGACTGCTAAGACATGTCCCGCGATCTGAGGAGCGGGCTCGTTACACAGATCTCAAAATAACACACAAATTAGTAGCACTTGCACTCAAGGGAACATCAAAATGGCCTCTTGGCCTATGAAATAAAGCATGACAATACAAACAAAATGTCAAAGCACTAATACTTATTCCTTTGGTCTCTAATAACTAACACTATGCTCAACACTAGACCAAAGGGAACATGCCTTTTAGGCCCCCAAGCCAAGTAAAGTAGATTGTTGGCCAACACCCCTTGCATCAATAGCAAGGGGTGTTTGAAGAATGTACCGTTGAACAATTTGATGTGTCCACGAAAGAATAGGAGGTAGTCAATAGCCACTTGAATAAACCAAACTTTGGTGCTTAGAGAGTGAGACCTCGGATAGCAACCCCACACAATAATCCTAGTTTGATTTTGTTAGGTAAGGGAAAAGGTTCCTTAAGCCAACATTTGAATCGCATCCTCATCAAACACATAATTGGCTAGTGAATCCGCAAAATGGTTCCACTACCTCGATATTAGTTGATAGGTTACTAGTTTGAATGATATGGACATGGCAAGAGTCATGGTGATACCTATATAGAATAGGATCTCAAACACTATAAGTCCCATTCAATTGATTAATAATCAACTGTGAATCACCTTTCACTAACAACCATCGAATGCCTCCATGTTTAACAATACTTAAGCCCACCATCAACAAGACCTTTTAGTCAGACATATCAAGTGTACATTAAGCTATGCACCTAGCTTCATTGTGACTCTTTGTTGGGGGTTCTTTTATGACTACCCTCAGCACTAGCATGTCTAGCTAGCCCACATGATGCTCCATCAAAATAAAGTGTAAACCAAAGTTTCATAAACATGCCAAGCCATAGGTAATGAATCACTCAAACTTATATTCATCTCATAACTCCAAGCAAAGACATCCCTAAACTCTTGCAAAAGAGAAATATACTCATTTTTCTCATCTTTAGGTAGCATACTACCTAATTTAAATGGGCCATGTCTATCTACTCCCAAGATCTAGTTCTATCACATCATCATTTTGAATCCTTAGTTCCAATGGGCTCATTTAGGTTGATTTGATACACTTCCTTTGGGGTGGAGTCCTCATCAGATTTACTTGAGCTAGATGCAATCCCCCACAGCAATTCCTTCAAGCTCCTTAAAATGGGAGGTAAAGCTCGTTCATTTAGTGGTCATTTGGGATTAAAGGGCATGCAAGAATGTCACAACCAAGCAATTTACTTGTGGAAATCAAGGTCTTCCTATGAATCTAATAACTCAATAATGAAGAGTGTAGTCAATATGAACCATCATTACAAGAACTTGGGAAACCAACCCTTCTAATTGCCTTAAACTATCATCAAAACCCATTTTTAAAATGCTAATGGTATTCGTTTGAATTTGAAACCCTAGTCTTTTCAATAGATATTCACTATGTTTAGGAAGAACTAGGATCCACCACTATATTATTAATCAAAATACCATCCACATAGGCTTGGACCTTTGGACAATGCTTCTCAACATGATTTAGCCATTCACTTCCAATTCGGTTGGCCTCTAAATGTTCAACAATGTATCCCGTTCATATGATCTTTTTGAACTCCTTGTAAATAGAAGGTGACAGCTAAACTATTTGAAGAAGATGACCCCTAATATCCTCAGAAGCACTAGCACTAATAACTAGAAGTGTTTGTTAGATATGCTCAATGTCCTACCCTCGTAAGGTGCCACCAATGATCCATGCTACTCAAAGTTGTATGGCCCTAGCCATTATGAGGAGAAGCCATGTGTGAGCTTGGACATAGGTGGGTCTTGACTTGTATGCTAGATGAGATTTATGTGACCAGATGGCCAAAAGGTGACTGTTGTGGGTCTAGCCTTTGGGTTAGATGGAGTAATTAAAACTGGTAGCAACTTGAGGCACACCGCATTGAGTTGCGGGGTAAGGAAGTTATCAGGGATCCCTATTTTGGGTTGAGGGTCATAAAAGTAGCCCTTGGCTAGGGGTAGGGAATATTCCATGGCCAACTAGTGGAGGTGCATATGGAAGGTCAATAGACACATGTGCACATGGAAGGTCAACACGCACATGTGCACATGGAAGATCAAGAGACACATGTGCATAAACAAGGTTGACTCCACTTGGCATCTCTTCATTGGTTGTTTTACCCCTTTTCAAAACAATAGCACTAATTGGAAGTGTTTCAATAGGGCTGACTCCACTTGGCATTTCTTCAGGGGTTGATTTACCCCATTACTAAATCTACTTAGAGACCTCCCCTTATGAACACCCTTTAGCATTATGGTGTTTGATAGTCCCAAGTTGTTGACTCTCTTGCTAAAGTGCACTAATTTTAGCCCAGTAGGTGTTTCCCATATGACCTGAGTGTATACATATATCGCATTGAGCATGTGGACAATCGTGTGGGTGCGAGGTGTTGGTCACCAAATCACTGGCAACCAAACTTTGATGGATCCCCTTTGTCAGGTTTTCATGTCCCAAGTAGGCTTTGTTGTCACTTTAGGAACTTGACATCCACCATAAATTGACATTACTATTCAATAATCAAGTTAGTGTAATGTGTCATCATTTCATTGACTTAGTTTATAACCTGGATGTAGAAGACTCATACCTTGATGCATCAGCTAGCCTCACATGTAGTTTCACCACTTGCAAAGGAATGGCTAACTAGCCGGGCATTTGGCTTATATTGGGAACATGACTACTACCCACAATGGTTGGCATTACCTACATAGAATTGGTCATATAACAAGTGTAGGAATTTGCAGTACTCCTTGATTAAGGATCCCCTAAACTTGCAAAGTAGTGCTACTTGGCAATGACTCCAATGGTTTATAACTCATAAGCACCATATTGAACACTATTCTAGAAATTGAGACTATTTTCCTCTTATTGCATAAGTATCTTGAATTTTTGACTTGACACATTTCATAATGGTGATCATTGATGGCCATGGCTAAATCTAGTAGGTTTGCATTGTTGAGATGGAGTTGGATCATAAAGTCCAACCCTCTTAAAAATAATCATAATTTTTTCATAGAGGCAAAGGAATCAAACTATCAAGGTAATGAAAGACCTCATGTAGCTTTTTTGAGTAACCTCTTACACATTGAATTCTTGATTGGTTTCATTTAAGATCTGTAAGCAATGTTTTCAACCTTTTTGTGAGGAAAACTCCTTATGAGAAGTAATATCAAAGTTAGCCATGATGATTAATGAAGTGGAAACAAGGTGGTAATACCACTTTGTCGTAGTCCCCTTTATAGTCATATTGAAGAATATTAGGTGATATGCCTATTCATTAACTTGGAAACTAATCATAAGTTCTTCCAATTCAAGTATATGCAATTGTGTATCTTCGTTGGCCTCCTGTTAAAAATGGGCAATGGATACCCAAAAAAGGTAGAGCCATTGTTCCATCTAGTATAGGATTTGGTTTTGCACCACTAGAAGTGCTACTTATCAGGATTAAACCACCATGATGATAAGTATGGATCTTGAAAAAGCATATGATCACGTTAGCTAGCCATTCATCATCGGGGACTTGAGAGATTTCAAATTTGGCCCAAGTTTTATCAATATGGTCTCCTCATTGTTTAGGGGAGCTTCAATAGCAATGAGTATTAATTTGTCAATTTTTAAGCCTTTTAGCTTGAGGCACTCAATTTGGTAGGGGCGCCCTTTGGTGCCCCTACTATTTACCTTGGTATTGGACTTGTTATTGTGGCACACTGTCAGAGAGAGAACTAGGGAGAGAGAAAGAGGAGAGAGAAGACTGCAGAAGAGAGAGAAAGAAGAGTGACGAGGAGAGAGAAAGACTAGATTTAGAGAGAGAAAGATAGGAAAGAAGGGGAAGCCATAGAAGCTGTGAGCAAGATGGGAGAGAAAGTATGTAATTGTATTATTGTGTCAAAAAGATATGAAAAATTACATCTCTCCTTTTATACGAATGTCCGTGTGACATGGCATAATATCAATGTTATTTACACTAATTTGTTATTCCCAGCTTCTTACAATCCATCCCTTCCCAAAAGTTTTTATCCTAAAAAACAAACCTAGAAACATCTAGAAAAAGATGGATAGAATAGAGTACTACTCTGTTTTTATAGCTTTACAAATGGGAAATGAATGAAGTATGACTAAGTATATGAGCTAAAATTAAAGAACGGAAGTAAGCCCCAGTTATATACATGATTTGGAATACTTCAGAAGCATATGGAGCCATAAAGTCTTCAACAAATAATCCCGAAACAAAGTAGACAGCTTGCTGAGTAAACAAATCCTGTTGGACCAAATATGCCATAACTTAGTAGAAGTGTCCAAATGGGATGTACTATATTCCACAATAGAACGTGATCGAAGCTTCTTTTCACGCTGACCTATAACAGCCTCTGGGATGTACTGAATAAGACCGTCCTCATCAATAGGTGGCAGCTCATCAATGATATCCACTGGATCACCATAATAAGGCTTGAGCTGACTAACATGGAAGACATTATGAATCTTTGTAGAAGAGGGAAGCTCTAGTCTGTATGTCAAATCTCCAATTTGCTTAAGGATCCTGTAAGGGCCATAAAACATGTGGGCAAGCTTGTTACTAGATCCATCTTTTAACGTAGAGTACTTGGATTTGGGCACCTTCAACAAAACCAGCTCTCCTTCTTGGAACTCTAAGGGCCTCCTCTTCTCATCAACAGCGTACATCTTCATTTGATCTTGAGCCTTCCTTAGATTCACCTTACATTGCTGAAGAAGGGTTTGCATTCTTTCCAACTCTTCCTTCCCATGAGGATTGATCTTTTCATTAAAGATGACTGTGGGTAAGGGCACCTTATAACCATACAAAGCCTCAAAGGGGGTGAAACACCTATGCTCACATGAGTGGAATTGTTATAAGCAAACTCAGCTAAGTGTAACCAAGAATCCCATGAGGTTTGGACATCATAGCAAAAATGGCGAAGATAAGTCTCCAACCATTTATTAACTCTCTCTGTCTGTTCATCAGTTTGAGGATGATAAGCCATAGATGGAGCCAATTTAGTGCCCATAGGTGTAAATACCACCTGCCAAAAGTTACTTATAAACTTGGAGTCTCTATCATGGACAATCACCTGCGGTAATCCATGTAGTCTAAAAATATGCTCCATAAACTGGTTGGCCACTTGAGAAGCAGTAAACTAAATCTTGGTTGGAATAAAAATGGGCTGCCTTGGTGAGCCTGTCTACCATCACATAAATACTATTCCATCCCTTCTTGGTAGTAGGTAAGCCAGTAATGAAATCCATAGTAATATAAGTCCATTTACCCGTAGGAATAGGCAATGGCTGTAACAAACCTCCTGGCTTATGGGTGCTGTCCTTATTTTGCTGACAAGGCATACACTTCATAACAAAGTCCTTGACATCTTTCCATAGTCCTTTCCAATAAAAGCTTTTACTGATCCTGTCATAGGTCTTGAAAACTCCTAAATGTCCAGCTAGGGCGAAGAATGTAACTCCTCCATAATTTTCCGTTTAAAAGAAGAAGTAGAGGAAATAACAATCTTGCCTTTCCATCAAATAAGACCATTTTTAAGCTGGTAATGCGAGTTTTCTTCCATAAGACCTTGTTGTAATTTCTGAAAGATTTGGCTGAATTCCTCATCTAAAAGATAGGCCTCCTGTAATTCTTCAATCCAGTCATTATGTAATTCTGTCATAGCTGAAACTTTGCAGGCCCACATACGAGAAAGAGAATCATCCATTATGTTATCTTTGCCCCTTGTATGAGTGATGTCAAAATCATAATTCTGTAATGTAGCTACCCAACGACGTTGCTTTGGAGTGAGATTGGACTGAGTAAGGAAATACTTAAGTACCTTGTGATCACTATGTACTCTGAATCGGCTGCCATATAAGTAATGGTGCCACTTCTTAATTGCATGCAGATAGAATGAAGATAAACCAAGGAATCCTCTAAGAGAGGTAGTAGTAATAGGCGTTGGCCAATCTCTTATGCATTGCATCTTCTTGGGATCAGCCTGTATTCCTTTTTCACTGACAATATGTCCCAAGTATTCCACTTCAGTTTGCATGAAAGAACACTTCTTCTCCTTAGCAAAAAGCCTATGATGTCTCAATACATCAAAAACCCTCCTCATATGTGCCAAGTGATCCTGTAAAGTCTTGCTATAGATCAAGATATCATCAAAGAGCACCAAGACAAACTGAAAGAGGAAAGGTTGTAAAATCTTATTCATCAGGCTTTTGAAGGTAGTTGGAGCGTTTGCAAGCCCAAATGGCATCACTAAGAAATGATAGAGCCCACGATCAGCCCTGAAAGCAGTCTTGACTTCATCACCCTCTCGCATGCGGATCTTATAATACCGTGACCTCAAATCAATCTTCGTAAAGAATTGAGCCCCCTTAAGCTCATCAAGCAAATCATCAATCCTGGGTATAGGATACCTGTTCTTCACTGTGATTCTTATTGAGATCCCTGCAGTTAATGCACATTCTGAAAGATCCATCTTTCTTTTTGACTAACAGGACTGGGGATGCATAAGGTGAAGAACTTGGCTCAATGAATCCCATTTCAAGAAGTTCCTTGATTTGCTTGGCTACTTCCTCTCATTCACACTTTGATAATCTGTAAGGTGGCTTATTGATTGTCTTTGAGTTGGGCTCCAAATCAATGGGGTGATCCACTGCTCTCTTAGGAGGCAATGAAGTAGGTACTTCAAACAGATCTCTATACTCCTCAAGAAGAGCTGTCAAGGTTGGATGGTTTGCTAAATTATTGGGCTGATCTTGTGTTTCTTTATTCAAATGCAAAACAAATATTTGTGAGCGCTTCTTGTACTCTCTTTTGAGTTGTTGAATGGTAATAAGCTGAAAATCTGATCTACTAGGAATTCCTTGTAAATGGATAGGCTATCCATTGGAGATAAACTCCATATACAACTGTGAGAAATCCATAGTGATCCTGCCTAGTGTCATCAACCAATCACAACCGAGTAAAATATCTATAGGCCCCATTTCCAGAGTGATCAGGTTTACCTTGGCTTCAAAATTTTCAGCCAACTGTAAAGGAACCTATGGGAAAATCTGTGTACTGATTTCCTCTTCACCATTAGCCACTTGAACTCTAATGGGCTGCTGTAAATCTGTGGGAACACAATTTAGCTTGTCCATGATGGACTTATTCACAAAACTATGAGTACTGCCACTGTCTATCAGGATGAACACTGGCTTTCCACATATGCTTCCCTTCATACGGAGTGTATTAGGGCTCTTAGATCCTGTCCAAGCATCCATAGAGATAGAACAATTAGTGGCAGCAAGCGACTCATCACAAGTTCCACCTGGGTCAAACGGAACACTTCCACCTGGATCAAAAGGAAAAGAGTCGGTTGGATCATAAAAATACTCAGGCCAACTTCCTCCTCAAGATCTTCATTTTCAGCATTAAGTGCCATTGCATTAGCTTCATCTATGTCATCTTCAAAATCCTCAAAAACCAACATACTCTGAAGCTTGGGTTTGACATTTTTGCATACACACTTTGAGGCATGATCAGGTGTATACTTTTCCCCACACTTAAAACATAAGCCTTTGTCCTTCCTTTCTTTGTAAAGATATATAGGAATAGATTTAGGATTTGTATTAGCTGAGATGGACTTAGGCTCGTTGTCACCCTGTTTGAAATCAACTCTTGGACTGTTTGCTGTCCTGAAATTACTTTGAGGCCTAGAAGCATTGAATGGAGGATAAGTTGGTACCCTTAAGCTCCCATTTGGCACATGATTACTGCCATAAGTGTTACCAACTTGTCCCTGCTTTAAAACAGTCCTTGGCTGTCCAAAACCAGGCTAAAATGAAGATTCTTTTCTATACTTTCTTCCATGGCGCTCCGTAAGCTCAATAGCCTTAAAGAGTGAAGTAGGATTTTGTGCCATAACATCAGCTGATAAAGATGGCTCCAAACCATACATAAACTTGTGAAGCTTAGCCTCATCACTGATGCTTTCCACATACATGGTCAGGTTGAGGAATTGGTTAGTATACTCTCTTACACTTAGGCCCCTTTGTTCCAAACCATGCCATCTCCGTGCTAATTTCTCTTTCTCAAGAGGAGAAACAAAAACTTCAGCCATAAGTGCCTTGAAAGCTTCCCAATTCTCTACAAGTATATTTTCTTTCTTAATATATCTCCACCAAGTATGGGCAAATCCCTCCAAATGCAAGGAAGCAAAGTGAATCTTCATGTCATCAGTTTTAGGGTATATGTCAAAGTAGGACTCCATCTTAGAGGTCCATTCCTCTAAATCAGATGGTGAAGATGACCGACCATTAAATTTGGCTAAAACAAATTTGTCCTTAAACTCTCTTTCATGAAAGGGTTGATATCCCAAAATTGGCTGATCAGGATAACCAAGTATGGAACCTCCAAATTGAGACGGAAATCTTCCAATAGGTGGCTGAGAATTACTATGCAATCTTCATGTTGGTAGAGCACCCCTAGAATTTTGAATATGCAGTCCAAAAGCTTGAGTATTGGCTCCATTCAAACTACCCAAATAGTCATCATGCCTCTGTGAAGCCTCTCCTACTTCATACTGACTATTTGGAATGCCTCTTCTTCCAATAATCCCATATCCATGACCATTTTGGTTAGATGGCTGAAGTGGGATTGAAGGGCCATTGTTTGAACAAGCCTTCTCATTAGCTTCTCTTGATCCCATTTGCAACTGCATGAATTGAGAAAATTGTGCCATAAGTTGAGCATTAGATTTCACAACTTATCAATAGAAGCCTTGGTTTGAGTAGTTGAATCCACCAACTTATCAATGGAAGACTTCGTTTGATCAGTAGATAAAACCATCTACTCCATTCTTGACAAAATGGCCTCACGTCGTTCCTTATGTCTTTGTTCATGGGCACACAAAGTATCATTGAGTATACTGAATTCTCCTTGTTGTTGAAGCTCTTCAGGACTCTCTTGAAGTGTATTATCCAGCATGGAATCCCTGATTTGCTGAGCATAATCTTCCTGGACCTTATTTTTGCATTTGTCTTGCCATAATAGTGCAGTCCTGCAGTACCCCCTGTCAGAAAAATGGCTATAACTTTTGCTGGAGAACTCCGATTTCAGAACTTTTTAGTTAAAATCGAAGCTAAGAATTCCCTCTTCGAGATGAGCTATAGCATGCTATAGCAAGTTTAGGACAAAAAATTCTGTAGCTGGATTTCTGAGTCTGAACCGTCCAGTCCTGCACCCTGTCTAGACTTGTAAGTGCCCTGTTTTGACCCTGTAGTGCAAGATAGTAACCCCAAATGGTTACCAAACCCTGTAAAAGGGTGTATAGGACCTGTGGGTACCCTGTAGTACCTGCACCTGTACTTCAGTAATGAAGGCTGTACCTGTAACCACCTGTAAGTACCCTGTAAGTGCCCTGTAAATTCCCTGTTTTACCCTATTTTGGACTTGTAGGTACTTGAGCCTTTGGAAAGTCTTCAATCTTCAATTCTCCACTCGCTGTACCTATGTGAGGGATAAAACGGCATGACAGGCTCCCTACATGGACTTCGAATCACCGAGAGGTGGGCAAAGTTCCCCCCAGGTCGGTTGGTTGCACCCCTTCGGGATCTTTGATAGTGAGGGAGGGTCACCTCTCTTTTGTCCCACTATCTCCCCCGGCATCCACCTTTTTCCTCGGTGGGAATATCAACATGGCAGAGGCTAGTATTCTAATCAATCAGCATGAGATGTATTTCTGAAATATTCATTCAGCCTTTCATGAAATGCAATTGATTGGAATCTTGAAAATTTGGATAGGAGAAGGGTCTTACCAATGCAATTTAGTGACTCACTGATTGCTAGTACTTACCCTTTTACAATATTTCAGCTTGGGTAAAAGAAATTCAACCAAAACAAATCAAGGTTATGCATCAAGCTGATCAAATGATATCTATGATGAAGTAATGATTGAATCAGGATGAAATTCAATGGAATAGGCTGAAATCAATGAAAATTAACACTAATCTCTGATCTATTGATCAATTCAGTGAATTAATTGATTAATAATCTCCCATTAACAAGTGGAAAAGCAATTAGCAATTGGATTATTGAGAGATTTTAGAGATTAGTAAAAGGAATACCTCAATTAAGCTTGAAGAATATGATGGATGTCAGCTTCAATCCCATTGATGCAAAAATTCTTCATAATCCATCATAAAGCTTGAAATCTCCATAGAATCAGCCCATACAAGCTCCAATATGATGAAATCCATGAAGAATCAATGCCCCGGCCTTGCTTGAACACTTGAATATCAAAGATTCAAGCCTCTTGATGAAAAGCCCCAAAATAATCCTTCCATTTGAGCTCCAATGTCATGCACGGGCTGAAATCTCCTCAATGTCTTCAATCTTGGAGTCTATCCGACTTGTACATAGCATTAGAGAAGCCTTGGAGGTCGGGGAAGTCCAAAATTTGAAGAAATTTGAGCTTCCAGATCTGTGGCTATGGCTGCCCTGCTGTGTTTTAGGGTTTTGAGCAAAGGAATGGCTGATCAGAGTTCTTCTCTTAGCTGAAGATTGTTGTAAACAAGTGTTGATGAAGCCTTTCAAAGCATTTGATCAATGAGCTAAAGATTTGGAGCAGATTGAGCAGGGAATAGGAGCAGGAAAATCAACGCATTTTTCGGCACATTTTTCGAGCTGTTCTCTGGCTCATGACCTGCATCATACTTCAACCATGGTACTCCTCCTGAAGCTCATGCAACAAGGAACCTTTGCCCTATGCTTTGGCAGTGAGAAATGATCAGTAGAGAAAGGTATTTGGGAATTTCTTGGCAGCCACCATGGAAGCTTCAGCCAAAAGCTTGAAAGAGAGAGAAGAGAAGCTCTCTTTTGAAAAGTAACTGTAGTTTAGCCTCTAACTAAGCCCGGTTAACCATCCTTTACCCTAGTTACCTCCATTTTTGCATGAAGTTTGATGACGACCTGCCATTTAAGCCATTCTTTGCCATATCTGACCTTGGATATCTCCAGATGTAGTCTCTTACTAACTGTAGATGATCTGCAGCACTCCACTAGTCATTGTCTTGTACAATTTTTGTCTGAAATTGATTTTGATAGAGGAAAATAGGACTGGAAATAGAAGAAAAGAATGGATCAAAGACCAATGCTCTGATACCACTTGTTAGAGAGAGAACTAGGGAGAGAGAAAGAGGAGAGAGAAGACTACAAAAGAGAGAGAAAGAAGAGTGATGAGGAGAGAGAAAGACTAGATTTAGAGAGAGAAAGACAGGAAAGAAGGGGAAGCCATAGAAGCTGTGAGCAAGATGGGAGAGAAAGTCTGTAATTGTATTATTGTGTCAAAAAGATATGAAAAATTACATCTCCTCTCCTTTTATACGAATGTCAGTGTGACATGGCATAATATCAATGTTATTTACACTAATTTGTTATTCCCAGCTTCTTACACACATTGCCAAGAGTCTAAAATTGGAAGCCATCGAAAGTCTCCCTCTTCCTAAACAGATTTTTGTAGGACAATTGTGGATGACAATGCATACATCATAGCTATAGACAAGTTATCTCTAGATAATCTAATACAAATCTATGATGATTTTGTAGAGCCTTCTGATTCAAAGATCAATGCAAGTAAATCAAAGATTATGTTTCTATCTTAGAGGGAGCCTCAAGCCACCTGGTTAATTGATTATGGTTTCAAGCATATTAAACGCATAGAGGTTATAAGGTACCTTGGTGCCCCAATTGGTGTAGCTTAACTAGAGCAAACAAAGGTTTGATTGGTTTACTTGAGAAAATGTAAGCCAATTAGACCTAGTCAGTGCTACTAAAGCATTGGATTGAATCTAGCCATATCTATGGTCGAGTGTGGGGAGGTCTTAGTTGGGAGGACATCCTAAGGTGCTGAACCAAGATTCCACAGTCTTCTACAACACAAGCCCTAGTCAAGAGTTCATAGGAGGTCTTGGCTTAGGCATCACAATTCTCCCTTAACCCTGGGGTTGACGACCCTTCTCTACATCGAAATATATGGTTATGTCCTCGTGCATTTGATCTTTTGATGGCTCCTATCTAGAGGAATGTGAGGCTAGCCAAGTAACTGTTCCTGAGTGGCATCTGGTACTAGTATGATCTCCGGGATCATGATTCTCATGAGTTCGATTCTCTTGAATGGGTGAACAATCACTTCCTGCTTAGTGATGAGGAAGAGGCAAGGTTTCTGGAGAAAGTGTTGGTAAGGATAAATGAAAAATGGCCCTCATCTATAGTAGTTAAGTAGCTACCCATGACCAAGATCACTCTTTGGCTATGTGAATTTGAGGGACTTCAAAGGCCCTAACCTGATCATACAAATGAATTTAGTGGTCAAGTGGAAGAAGAGTGCCTGAGAGCACAAATGACAATGTGGAAGAGAAGGCTAAAGTGCATCTAGAAAGCCATGCCTTCTTACTGACTAAATTTTATCAGGTGGTGGCTCACAATCAAGAGGCTTCTGGTTAGCGCATGCTTAGCCAAATGCATGCCTATTTCACCACTATGTCCCTTCTATGTGGAAAGGTTGAGGAGGTTGAGAAGCCAACTAAAAAATTGTTAGTGTGTTGAGTGATGTAACTTTGAAGTTTGTCTGGAGTAAAAGAAATGATGTGGTCTTTTAAAATGTCTAGAGGCTTATACTAACTAGGTTCATGCTCTTAAACTTGAAAATTTGGCTACCCTCTCAGGTAGCAAATGTAGAGATTGGGCTTACAAGCTGTTTTGGAAGAAGTTGGCTAGCTTTCAATAGCTCATGCTCTAAATTTTCTAGCTCCCTTTTTTATTCCGAGTGAAGAGGTATACACATAAGACTCAGATCTTGGGTCCCTACATAAATCCTAAAGAGACTCCTAACAAAGCACCACCTATTGGGACCTAAAATGCACCCAATGATGGCTCTCTCACACACTAAACTAGACTCGGGCCTCATAAGGGTAAACCAAACCCCCATGACCTTATGACCATGGGTGATTGACATAAGGGAGGAAAAATGGCATTGCATTTATAGTTCAACTAATCAATTGCCTATCCCAAATCCAAGGTATTTAGATGCCCAACAAATTTGGTGTACAAGCCACCATATGTAACAAAAAATAGGCATCTCCTCGAACTGCCAATGCCTCTACTCATGGCTATTTCTTATAACTAGAGGGATAGAAGTGCTAGTCATCGCCATCTATTTGCACACATCATCACAATCATAAAATATACCCCACTCTCTATGTATAATTATGACTACCTTAGTTAGTCATGATCAAACAATTACTATTCATCCTTGTCCTAAATATCTATATGCTTCATGAAAAATATGACATGTGCACAAGAAGACTTTTGTTGCAAGCAAGGTACAAATGCACAAACATTCTTTACACCACTCCATATGAATGCATCACTGATAGGTTGAGTAGTTGTTGCAAGAAACAAAATCGAAGGTAGTAAGGAAAATCCTTGGGCTACCTCTTAGGCATTACACACATAAAACACAATGAAAGCTAATAGATGCTAAAAAATGGCCCAAATAATATCAAATGAACACTTTGACCGCTTAATCTAAGCTAGGTTTTTTTTTATAGATCTAGCACACCACACTATGCATGATTTTTCGTATGTTGCATATGAACGGTCTTTATGTAGAATACTTTAAACTTCATGTATTTTATTTTAATTTAATTTTCACATAAACAAAACATGAATGTATGCTTTTTAAACTTCATGTATCTCACTTTAATCACCTACCCACCTAGAAGGCACTTTCTTTCACTATGCAAAAGAGGCTAGCCTCATGCTACCAAACTCTTATCTTAAGTGATCACTCGAGAATGTGGATAAATTAGAGTGCAAATTTTCTCATATATGAAATTTAGCACCTACCCACATTTTTCCCAACTTTTCCTATTTCTATACTCATAACAAACATTTTTATGCATTTTTTCTTATTTTCCCTGTATTCTTTAGCTTTTTTTAATAGGAGTCATGCATTCTCTTTCACTCTTAGTGACCCATTAAAAATATTGCATGTTAGATAATCATAAAAATCCAACAGGAACCACAAACGACCATGAGTTTTATGAAGATCATATACTTACATTTGAAACTTGCTATCTTACAACTCCCACAATCATGAAACATGAGGAAAAGGAGGAGAAGCACCCTTGATGTTGGCATTTCATTTCATTTCCCCCATGTCCTCCATGCTTTCCATTTCCTAAGGTAAAATTTCACAAATGCTTTGTAAGAAATTTGAAGATTGTTGTGAACTTTGAGTTCCATTAGAACTTTACATTGCTCAAACTTTCAACTTGGACTCCAACTCAGCTTCAACACTTTAGATTCCTCAAAATGATTTTTTTTGTACTTTAAAGTGTCATCAGACCATACAAATTTTTAAGTCCTTTGCTTTCAAAAAAAGTTATGGATGCTTCCAAAAATGTAAGAATCACTTCAAAAGTCTTTAAAAATTCTTCCATAAAGTTGGGCTCTCACTCTATAATCTCAATGATGGGATATTAACTCTTACTCTTTCAAAAGCATTTTTGGTGCACCTCCCTCTCACATGGATGGTTTTATCTCCCATCCTCAATCTCTATCTCTTGCCTACTTCACTTATTCTCCCATGGAAGTAAACAAGCAAAAGAAAAGAGCAAGAGAATGTGAGAAATTTTGATTGGTATGTCTCATTGTTTGTTGTAGTCTATATGCCAAAGGTGAAGCCTTGATGCTTGCCTAAATCAAGGTGTATAAGCAATGTGGCTTCATGTTCTTTAACATATTATTAACCTCATGTGTATCAAGAGTGCCAGAGGCCTTAACGCCTTGAGGTAGCCTTGTTGATAGAGTAGCTCCAAGAGCAAATCCATATTCAAGATGCATACTCGAGACAGTCGAAGCTTGTTGTCATACTAATTGCTTTAAAAGCTCTGAGATCTATGTAACATTTTCATTGAGAGAAACAAAATTTTTCTCTAGTGCCACTATATGTGAGCCTCTAGAGTACCAAATTCTCCCTTTTCCATTAGTGCAACTTTATCTAAATAATTCATAGTTTCATCCTCATGCATGTTCACAGGCTCATCATGTTGTGAATGTGAAGGTGAGGACATGTTGTGATGCTTGAAATTGAGAGAGAAAATTTACCATTTACCCTTAATGTCTTTATAGTGAAATAGTTCATAAAACTAGAAATATGGTAGAACTCTAGAGGCATTGCATGCTAAGAGGTAGTTGAAAGGTCCTTGAAAATATCTTTAACTCCTCCCAAATGGGCTTTTGAAAACTTTCTTTTTTATTTGGAGCAACTCCAAGGCTTAACTTGATGGTTACTTACCTTGTAGTTAAGCGTTCTTGGGTGTAGACAATGGTGAGATGGTGATCTCTCAAGAAGTTTTGTCTTCAAGTGAGTGCTTTGACCTTGAATGTAGCCAATGGTGCTGATAAAGCCTTTGTAGCCCCTTTGTAATGTATGCCAAGATGGTTTATGCCTTGGTCATTAAGTTGTAAAAGGATGCCATTACATGGTTTATAGTACAACAATTGTGCAGTTATAGAGTCGATATGCAGCTTGTTGTCAAATGGTGTCATGCATTTCTTGATCTTTTGCTGCAACCTCGCTTTGTTACTAGCATCATGCACGCATAGGTGCCTTGACTTCAGCAAACATAGAAGTCGGGAAAAGTTTGGATAGCCTCATAGCTACTCAAGTAGATAGGCTCTTTTAGCACTACAAGAGGATAGCCTCTTCTAGCACTGTAGTGGTATCTTGAGGTAGATCCATGGACTATTTTTAGATCGACTTTTAGTAGGTCCATTCACATTAATTGCCTATCCTTTTATGCTTTGCTTCATATATCCTTGTGCCTTAATATAAACTAACTTTTGACCATGTAAACCCATCAATGCATTATCATAATTGTCCATTACTTGCTATTAGTGCTATGATCTTCTATGGACCATGTCTACTCAAGATCCTTGTCTTGACAATTCCAAGGTGTGTGCTCAAGGGTTATATGCTTGTGAGATGTAACATATGTGCTCAAGGGTGTTGATTAAGAAGGGTTGGTACTTCAATCATAAGGTGACATGCCAATGCTATTATTATTGCATTGTGCTTGTGCACATGGCTCATGTTGGTTGAGAAGCTACATTTGCCCCAAGTACCTAATACTCACACTTATGCCATTTCTCTCATGAATGGGAGTGACAAGGATGTGTGGGACACAAAGTCTATGTACTTCATTAGAAATGCAAGGGCATACTATGAAAAAAAATTTCAAGTTATGAACATGACTAGGGTAGATGTGGTGTTGGATTGAGAATAGTTGTATAGTTTGGGCAACTCATTAAAATATAGTTAGTAGCATAATGCTATTGCATTTGAGGACAATGGTGTGCATGTTATGTTATAGGGTGAGGAGAATGTTCCACTATCCCCTCTTATATGTACAAATAAACTTCATTATCTAGCTAAACATAATGAAATGGAAGATGTCTATTTTTGTTATGTATTATCTCCCTTTGTTTCTTTGCACGTCTTTGTCTTCCATTAATGATGTTTTGGATACTTCTTTACTAAAATCCAATGACAAACTAAGCACATGCTCTCTCTCTCTCTCTCTAAGAAAATTCCTCACTGCAACATTCTCTTACAAACTCTTCTCATTCTCTACTACATATACATAATAAGATGCATCAATTGCTTAATGAAAATAACGGCGTATTTCCTCTTGATTTGCCTCTAGGTTTACCCCATGAATGTAATGTAATGCATAGTATTGATGTTTTACCAAGAAGTAAATCCATTGATTGACCACCTTATCAAATTAATACTCATGAAGCTAGTGAAGTGGATAAGCAATTGATTGATTATCTCCAACAAGGATTTATTCAACCTAGTTCTTTTCCATGGGCTTCTCCAATATTTGTGGTGAAGAAAAATGATGGATCCATGCATATATGCATAGACTACTATGATATAAATGCAATCACAATAAAAAATAAGTATATGCTTCCTTCTGTGTTTGTAAAGGTGCATGACACTTTACAAAGATTGACTCGAGATCAAGGTACCATCAAGTGTGAATACATATAGAGGATGTATCTAAAACTACCATTTAAACATGTTCTAGCCATTAGGAGTTTTTGGTTATGCCCTTTGGCCTAACTAATACTCTTGCCACATTCATGGCACTTATGGATAGTATCTTACATTGATGTCTGAGAAAAATTGTTGTTGTTTTCTTTGATGATATCCTAATTTATAGTCATTCTAAAGAAGAACATTGGGAACATCTTTGCTTAGTCTTTTGGTTACTCAAGAAACACAAACTTCATGCTAAGGAAAGTAAATGTGAAAAATTTTAGAATGGATTTAGAAAAGATCCAAATTATCTTACAATGGCCTCACTCTACAACTCTAGAGGAGTTACAAATATTCATTAGTTTGGTAGGATATTATTAGAATTTTATCAAAGATTATACTAAGATAGTTGTTCCTACGACAAACCAATTGAAAGATCAAGATCACACTTTCTCTTGGGGTGAGGAGCAACAATACATTTTTTATAAACTTAAAGTAGCTATTATTATGATCCAATCCTAACTATAGTGGATTCACACAAACTGTTTGTGGTCCAAACTAATGCTAGTCCCATAAGCATTGGAGCCATGCCACTCTAAGAGGATAGACCTATGGCTTTTGAAAGTAAAAAGTTAGATACAGCTTGATAGAATTATTTTGCTTATGAATATGAGCTCTACGCAATTGCCCATGCTTTGGAAAAATGGCACCATTATTTTGTTTGGTGGTGCTACATTTGAGGTAGTATTTGATTAAGTGAGTGTCAAATGGTTTTCTACCCATAAGGATTTAAAAGGAAAAAAGGCTCAATGGACTGAATTTCTTCAAGAGTTTGACTGCATTCTATGATATCACAAGGGTTGTTGTAATGTTGTAGCTGATGCTTTAAGTAGAATTCTTGAGATTGGCACTCTCTCATTTACAATATTGAAGAGTGATCTATTACAATGTGCATGAGGAAAATGCAAGCATGATTAGTCTTATGAAAATGTGTGGAATGTGCTTAAAAGAAAGGATCCCTCACCAACTCATGCACAAGATGTGAATTCCACATAGAGCTCCTCTCTTACAAAAGTGATGAGCTCAATTGATAGAAGAACTTTACCATCAATGATGGGTACTTGCTTCACAAAGGTTGAGTATGTATACCCTCAAACTTAGACATTCAATGCCAAATTCTTTATGATTGTCATGATAGTCCTAGTGTAGGTCATCCAGGGATAAGAAAGATCTATACACATGTATCTAGACACTTTTATTGGTCTAGAATGCATAAGGATATAAAGCAACATGTTATTCAATACCAAAAGTATCAAGTGAACAACTGAGTGCTTGAAGGTAGGTGGGCTTCTACATCCTTCAAAGATTCCTAATGGTAAGTGGAAAAATCTATCTATGGATTTAATTATTGGACTTCCTACTACCAATCGTGGTCATGATACCATTGTGGTAGTAGTGGATAGACCATTAAGATGTGTAGATCCATTCCAACAAAAACAATTGTTAGGACTCCTAAATTAGCATAGCTATTTGTGGAGAATATTTATTAGCTCAATGGATTACTAGCCAATACCATAAGTGATCATGATCAAAAGTTTAACAGCCATTTTTGGAGAGATGTATTCAAAAGGTTAGATACAATGCTTAATCTAAGTATTGCCGATCACCCTCAAACGGATGGGCAAATTGATCATATAAACGAAGTTCTAGAAGATATGCTACAAGAATATGTAAGCAAAAACAATCTAGTTGGAAATATTATTTACCTATATTAGAGTTTTCTTACAACAATGCTAAGCATGTGACTGTAAGATTTAGTTTGTTCATGCTTATATATGGATTTTGACCTTGATCACTAGTTATAGTGGATTAGCTAATGAGAAAATCCAACATATCAATGACTTTCTTTAATGTCATTTTGATATGCTAAAAGTAGCATGCTAGAATGCTAAGTAAGCTTGAGATCATTATAAAAAATATGTAGCTTAACATAGATGTATGGTCACTTTTGAAAAAGGTGACAAGCACTAGCTACATGCTTTAGAACATTCAAGAAGTTTGAAGTTTGGACCTACTCCTAAGTTATTGCATTGATATTGTGGCCCATTTACAATCTTTAAATGCCTTGGTGAAATTGCATATAAATTAGATCTACCATCCTCTAGTAGAGTCCATCTAATCTTTCATGCTAGCCAATTGTGAAGGCAACTTGGTAATGATGATATATTGGTGGATCAATGAGTGTTAGTAGAAATTATTGAACCATCAGTTCAATCTCATGAATTAGAATGGATCTTGGATTCCCATGAGCATTGTATACATAATCATATTAGAAAACAAGTTTTGGTCAAGTGAAAAGATAGACTCCTTGATGATAGAGATTTTATTTGGGAGAACATTATTGTACTTAAAAAGTGATTTTTTACTTTTTTCTTCAAGGATAAAAACTCTTCCAAAAGGTGGGAGTAATGTCAAGATAAGGGTCCTAAGCAAACAAGTTTGTAAAATAGCTTGACCATAGTGCTAATAGTATGTGGTGGGCCATTTTGCTAAGGTGTTGATGAGGTCAAGGGGTGAAGAAATAGTCTATATTAGGGCACAAGGGTATATGAAATAAAGGGATAAAGGATAGGCAATCATTGTGAATGGATTTACTAAAAGTTCATCTAAAAATAGTCAATGGATCTTCTTAAAGATACCAATGCGATGCTAAAAGAGGCTATCCTAACTTTCGTGTTCACCGAAGGCAAGGCACCTAAATGTGCATGACAAGAACCCTTAGCCATATACCACATGACCCGTGAGCATATAGCCTAGAGCACATAGCCCATGAGACCACAACCCTTAAGAAAATGCCTTAGAAGCCTTGAGCACATAACCTAGAGCACATACACTTTCAAGCATGATAGGCACTAGTACAAATCACCTTAGAGAACATGACCTCTAACACAAATCCTTGAGTACACACCTTAGAATCCTTAAACACATACCATACAAACCTTGAGCACATATGTTGGGAGCACAATACTCAACTAGCACACATCACCCTATTGGGGGTTAAAGGGCACCTATGCCTAGTTGCATACATTTATCTTGTACTTACTACCTATACACATGTATAGTGTAGGTGGTGGCCACTCATCATTGTCACTTTATTCTTTATTTTTTCTATGTCAATAGACTAAAAGAAGGAAGGCCACATATTGTGATTATTGGAGTTCCCACATATTGTCTTACTCTCTCTCTCTCTAACCTCCATAGCTCTTCCTTGCTTCTACTTGTGCTCTCACTCTTGCTCAGTCCTTCTATCTTTCAATTGGTATTAAAATAAGTATTTAAGGAGCTTCATCCATATTTACTTCACCCTAGGAAGAGAGCTTCATTCTCAACTTCCATGGTAGCCTTGTCATCATTCACTTGAGGTAAACACTAGCTTCCCCACCTTCCTAACTTATTTCCTAGCCTTCCCAAGACCATTTACCATTGAGAGGAGCTCCAACCAAGAGCTCCAACCAACCACGGTGAGTACATAGTGTGTGCAAGCGAATGCACTATGGTTGTATGGGTGTAGATGGATGCACGATGCACTATGGAAGTATGTAAGTGAGTGCACAATGTGTATGTTTGTGCATGCATGGATGCACACACATAGGTATGTCTCCAAGGATCCTACCTCCTATCTTATCATTATCCTTCCTACCCAATAGGTTGGATTTGGGTTGTGACGGGGGTGAGGATCCTGGGAGTACACTTTTGTGCAATGCATGTAGGTGTATCAATAGATGCACAATGTGTGTGAGGTCGTGGGGATCCTTAGAGAGGAAAAATGGATGCATGATGTATTAGTGGATGGATGCACTATGTGCAAGTGGATGCAAACAAGTGGAAGCAAAAGTGAAGGAGATGATAATCTTATTGATGATATGGTAATCTTGTCGATGCTTAAGCTAGTGAAAAATACATTGATGGAGATGAAAGATGAAGAAGATGAAGATGGACCCGTGTTGATGATGAGGATAGAGATGGTGAAGATGATCGGGCTGCTCTCTATCAGCAAAAAGCAAGGGGTATGAAGTGGCACAGATGGAGGTGATGATTATGCTAGTGCATATGAGCAACATGAAGCTCAAATTTGTAGGATTTCTGTGTCAAGGGTAAAGGCGCCTATGCCTAGCCACCCGTATATTAGCTACATTGACAATACACACACTATGTATTAGTTACCTGCATGCCTATACCCTACAGGTGGTGGGCGCTCATCACACAGTCACTTCATTCTTTATTCTTTTAGTGAGATTTGAACAAAGGGAAGGCTTGTCACACATTGTGACTATTGGAGTTTCCACACACACACACACACACACACACACACACTCTCTCTCTCTCTCTCTCTCTCTCTCTCTCTCTCTCTCTCTCTCTCTCTCTCTCTCTCTCTCTCTCTCTCTCTCTCTCTCTCTCTCTCTTCCACTATAGCTCTTGCTTCTGCTCCATACTTCCACTTCAAGACTCACTCCCTTCAATTGGTATTAGTGCCATCTTTGCCGAGAGCTTGTGCTTGACCCAACAACTTGTGGAGAATATCTACAGTTCACAGTTTTCATGGCAGCCATGGCTCAACTTGAAGTGGTATGTATTATGGTTCTCACTTGCTTCCCAGCTTGTCTAGGCATGTTCCAAAGCTTCACCCCCTGACCTCCCCTTGTGCCCCATTGGCATCAACACAACTAGTAGTAGGTCCAAGGCAACAAGTGCAATTTGTGCTAATTGGGCTGCTCCCCTTCTTGATTAGATTTTATTCATCCCATCTCATCTCCAGCATACTAGCATTGCTCCCGGCCTTGGGCAATCAGTTGGCATTGTACCTAGCACCATTGGCATGAGTTTGGGCATGAGTTGGAGCTCATGGGTTCAACCATTGGCTCATAATTTGTGACATTTGTTGTAATAAAGTACTAGACAATAGTTTTCTCATTGTTTGGAGGTCACTTATGGTTCTTATGATATCTATTTGATGCCAAATCACTTTGGGGATGTTATGTCAATGTCTTGAATGCTATTGGACTGATTTGAGCACTCATTTGCTCAATTTTACAAAGGTTTTCACTTCTGTAATAAGTAGGGATGAATGCTATTTTGTTAGAGAAAATTCATGCTAATTGCTCCTTGATGCTTATTGACTATTCGTCATGCTATATTGATGTCTATGGTTGATGCCACATACTTGGCTATTCTTATGGAATGCTCTTGGGATGAGATTGACGCTCGGTATCATTGACTTTGATTGTCATTTCTCACAGCAAGCATTCATTTGAGACACTTCATGCCTCTTATCCTTGGATGATACATGAGCCATTTGTTAGATGTATTTTGATATGGATGCTACATTCTTATTCGTGTTATGATGGACATTGAGTTTTTGCATTTAACTTACACTTGAGCTATCTTGGAACTTGGACACTTGACATTGGTTTACATTTACCTCATGGAATGCTATAGTAAGAGCTTTGTTGCCATTTGTTCTAAGTACTATGTTAGTGAGTCAGTGCTAATATTATGTGTGTAGGTATTATGTTTAGTCTAAGACCTATATGTAAGTACTATGTTAACAATGTGTGTGAATATTATATGGTAACAAGTGTTGGACCATGTTAGTACTCTGTGATGGCACTCTATGTTAGTGCTTTGTATACTATGTTAGTCTTATGTGTAAGAAATGCATTAGTTTGTATTATTAATGGCAAGTATCTATTAGTAACCAATAGTTGAAATGCTATGAAACTACTCTAGTACCAAGCATGGTAAGAGAGAGCATGATGTGTGGTTATTGCGATAAAGCGTGCTCAAATGTATTGGGACTTAGTCTTGCAAGAGCCCCACATAGGTTTTGTTTCAAAGTTTATCATGTGTTTATAGATTTTGTGTTGATGAAACTTGGGATAATTCCCATCAATGTATGCCATGTATTGATGCTAGGAGACATATTCCACGGTGGATTCCATGAGACCACAGTGGATTCCATGAGGTTTTTATTCCACGGTGGATTCCGTGAGGTTTTGAGGTGGATTCCATAAAACTATATTTATTGTCAGGGCTCGTACACAAGGTGGATTCCTTGTGCGAGAAGTTGACGGGGATGCATGTGTCCTTTTTGGGCATCATGTTAATTTAATGTGCACATGGGTGATTTCACAGTGGGTGATTCTACAAAATACATATTTAAATTAATGGATGTCTATGAGTTTAGAGTGCACTTGTATTAAAATAAGGTTAGGACAGAGTTCCAACCTATTTATTTTGTAGCTAAAGACTGCTAGGCATTCACTTTTGTCAATTTAAGTTTATTATTTTCTAATAATTTTGAATGCTTTAGTTGATGTGTAGAGCAAGCAGCGGTGGCATTGGGAAGCACCGGGCGATGGCGTGTATTCAAATTACCTAGAAGAAATTATCATTTTTTATGGGCGTGCGCTTTATTATTAAAGGTGTGAAGCTAATATTTATTTAGAAGCGCTTATTTATTGAAGCACTTGACAAATATTTATTATTTTGTATGCGCATAGATGCTCGGTTTAAATATTTCATTATTGGATATTGTATTTGGGCACATGCCAACTTTTGGGATACCCAACCACTTTATTCTTTATTTGGGCAAAAGCAAACACAAAAGCCAAAGCATGCTAATTGTAAAATTGGGCTATTTTTGAGCTTAGAGATTAATAAATTTATAAATATATGCCTTGTGGAGCGCTCAAACAAGGCATGGGGGGCGATTGTACCCAAATTGTCTTTTTGCTTCATGTTGTGCAAACTCTCTTCTTGCTTTTATGAAGTTTACGTAGAGTTCTTTGTTGTTAGGGACCTTCCAGCACTCACTACACACGCATCCAGCATCCAATTTGCATACTAGTGGTATCAGAGCAAAGCTGAGATCAAGGGCTTCCAATTGCTTACCATCTCACGCAAAGGTGAAGCTCTTGGAATGAACAGGCTCTATAGGTGGTCTCGCCGAACCGTTAATACCATCGTGTTCCTGGCGATGAAGAACCCCTTGTTGTGCTGTTGGATATGGTGAAGGACCACTCTCACCGAACCGTTAATACCATCGTGTTTTTGGTGGTGAAGAACCCCCTGCTATCCTAATGGATCATGAAGGACCACTCTTTGGCGACGGAGGACCACTTCCCAAGCTTTTTTATCAAGATGTTTTTTTTTCACAGAGCATAGAGAAGAAAACTTCATTAAGATTAACTCGTCAAAAATCCAACGCGACCATTGGCAGCAACATGTTCTCAACGGTGTCAAATCCGGCCACGACGTCCTCTCGTCCTAGTCGATTAGTCCAAATTTCATTAAGCTTTTATAAAGCTTATTAAAGCTTAAAGATTTAATTTTTCGGTCCGACTCCAGAAATCGGGTGGTCCTATTCTGGGGGTCGGATGGACTGGTTCAACGGTGCAGACGATGGTCTACGGGGTGCGCGCAATGCTTTAAGGTCAACGCCCTACTCCCTGGAATCATCTCGTGCTTTCCAAATAGGTGCAAAACAATGCAAGGAACTGCCAGGCACACTTGGAAACGATGTGGCGCTCGAATCGATCAACACTTCAATAATCTCCCCGTAACTCTCTCTCTCTCTCTCGCTCTCTCCTTGGCTCTCAAGCTCACTCTCTTCTCAGAAGGCAGAATGTCAAATGTGGTGTTTCTTGGTTCCCTGGGCCTCTTATTGCCCCATCCGAGCCTGCTATAACCTCAAAAATTAATCCCTCATACTCCAGCCAGAAATCTGAATCTATGCCCCTATTTCCCTGTTTCCAGCAGCAAAACAGAACCCTTTTTGTTTTCCTTCTTTTTCCTATTCTAATCTTAACCTAATGCAACAAAAATCAAAACCAGAGATGGAGATGGATAGTCCTACTCTAATATTCAACAACAAATCAAAATACTTACTTGCTCCAAGGATTAAAACCTCCTAAATATCCTAACTATCTCGAGCATCGGTTTGGGCTGCAAACCCTACTTCTATGCTCGATTCGATGCGCGCGGCGCTCAAGGCTCGATTCCATTGGTCCTAGCAATGGAACTAAAATGGAGGGGAGCTACGGAGCTCTACCCCGAGACCTATGGACTGCTTATTGATCAAGCGTTTCAAGCCGAGCGGCCATGGCTACCTCTCACATAGGCGACGTGCAATGCATACCTTACGGGTGTAGTGAGCTTACCTTGATGCTCGATCGAGTTCCCTCCTCTCACCAAAATGGAGGGGAGCTATGGAGCTCTACCCCGAGACCTACGGACCGCTTATTGATCAAGTGTTTCAAGCCGAGCGGCCATGGCTACCTCTCACATAGCCGATGCGCAATGCCTACCTTACGGGTGTAGTGAGCTTACCTTGATGCTCGATTGAGTTCCCTCCTCTCTCTTGCACTCCGGTAGCTCCACGATCCTTGTGGCAAGCTCAAGCAACCTCAAGCCCTCTTCATTAAGCTCCATCCTCCATAGTCACGCGAGAGAAGAGAAGAGAAAAAGAGAAGAGAAGATGAAGAGAGAAGATGGGGAGCTTCTTCTCCTCAATCCCTCACTCTCACACACTCACTCCCTCACTCCCTCACACTCCCTCAATCCCTCACTCGAGCACAAGCAAGAAGGCAAGAAATAAGAGAAGAAGAAGAAGAAGCTTTGGCCACACACAAGAATGAGCTTCTCATTCACTTTTCAACTTTATATACAAAACCCTAAATCCCTTTTGGTCAGTCATCCCCTTATCCCCTTTTTTACATAGCCAGCCGTGGCCTAGGCCCTTTACCCCATTGTCCTCCTATCTTCCTAGCTTCCTTCGTACCACCCATCTACCTTTACAAATTGCACGGGTGAGAGCCCGACGCTCCTTAAATTAAATCACGATGCGATTGCGCTCTTTTACAAAAGTATTGACTTGCGCTTTTCCTTGTGCGTATTTCTTCCTTATTTGGGACTTTTTTGCGCTTCTTGTGTTTCTAGATTTTCCTTGTGCGCCTTTGTCTTCCATTTCACTTTTCCTTGGTCTTTTTCTTCTGCTTTAGCTTTTCCAGATTTTCCACCTTGTTCGTCTAACGGTTAACATTACCCCCCTCCTAGACGAGTGCGAGTCCCATGGCACTCATTGTCGTAGGTAGTAAGCTTTGGCCTGCACTGAAGACGTGGGTGGAAGGGACATTGATGGTTTCCGTGGAGGAGCGTTGGTGGTGGTGTGGAGGAAGGTCGTTGGGGGCATATTGGTGGCCTAGCTGGCTAGTGGTAGGGTTGTTGGAGTTGGTGGTAGGGCTATTCTTTGTTGGGGATTGCATTGATGGCCAGCACAAGTGTTGGTTTGTTGGGGATTTTGCACATGACGATTCTTGGCAGGCTTGCAGGATGATAAAGGATAAGAATTTAGAATTGGGTGTCGATGAAGAGTGAACGACACTTTCGTTGGATTCTTCAATACTTGCAATTGAAAACCTCTCCTAGTGGTCTCATCCTAGGGGTAGTGCTAGTCTTCTCTATCGTGCACAAGACATAGTTCACTTAGTTTGGGAGACAGGTCGAACTCGAAGCAAGTTGAGAGTATTGTCTTGCACTTGAGGACCCAAACTGTGTATATATTTCGGTGCAAATATTATGTGAATGCTGGTGCATACTTAGATATTGCGTAGTTAGAAGACCGCAGGCTGGTTTCTCGTAACAATGTGTGGATAAAGCAAAGTTGTCCATGTTGAGAAGAAGTACACGTGAAGGTGTATGAGACATCCTTTGGATTGTGACTGCATGACGTAGCATAATTGAACACAGGGACACTGCACTTTTGGTAGCTGGGAGCTATTGGACTTGCTTGATGAGGACGGTGTACTTTTCATGGCCATTCGTGTGGTGCTTACCACAATTGATTGCAATGGTATTAAGGTAGAGTGCAAGAGGGAATCGTGGGAATGGGTCAAGGTGACGGGTCTAACCATAGGCGAGGCAAGCTCCCTAGGTATGTCCTACCCTTGATGTGCCCTGAACAATTATGGGTGATGCTAAGGGGCTAGGGGACTAGGGACGAAGCCAGCCGACGAAGATCACTGGACGTACCTAATTTGAGGACCCCTAGGTGCTGTGCTGTGATCGTGGGTGCTTTGTATCTTTTAGTTTTTTTCTTTTTTTTTTTCCTTTTTTGTTTTCTTTTCTTGTTATTATTTATTTATTTATTTATTTATTTCTCTTTTTTTTTGGGACTTGCCTGCGTACAACCATTGCAATATGTTGAGGCTATCAGCCTTTCAATGGGTTGGGAAATGTCAAGCTTCGAAGGCTCAGGAAATGGATATTACAGTGATGATTGTGCCCTAGCGTCGTTGTTAGAGAAGCAGTCGTTGAGATGGGGAGATGCACTTGAGATATTGCAACCCTCTTTGGAACGTGCGATGCTAGTAAAATTGGGGTAACAGTTGCCGGGAGTGCCCGGCGTAGAGTGTAACCCAGAAAGAGGAAGTGGTTAAGATCATGCTTTGGACCATGTGACGTGGACACTCGCACAGGTGATTTTTGCTTTCGACAACTTGTCTTTGTCGCGGCTCTTTGTGGGGTCGGTGGTCTTGCGGTGACTTGGGCATTGAACACTTTCGCACAAAGTCCTACGTCATCCTGCATCCACTTGTCACTTCATGAGAGTACATGCACGGCATATGCCGCAACTATAATAAACCAGTGCAATGCAAGGAGACATCGCTTATCTGAATTCCATGGTGTTGACTTAGATACTTATCACCTGCACTTGATTAGCTTTTTCGTTTGCTAAAGACGTGAAATATATTAAACGCAGATATGAAAAGTTTGTACAATTTGGAAACATGTCAGCACTTAACCATTTAAAGAAAAAAAGCATGACCAGGTAGCATTTGATAAGCCTTTTATACAAGATGGGGCTACTCTATTTGTACGAGGCATGGTGAGTTTGGGTGGTCGGGCGATTGAGGTTGTGCTGCTGGTGAGGGGCTCCTGTGAGGCTGGGCGGGGAAAATGTCGGCTGGGACTCGGATGGTGTAGTCCCTGGTCGCAATTGTTTCCAGAATGCTTTTAAACAATGCATCAAATTCCTGCTTGTCTCGAGCTGCCCTCTCCTCTTTTGAGCACCTGGTGCCCGAGCGTCTGGTGGGAGCCTGTACGACCGGTGTTGCCATGCCCCATGTGCTCCCTTGAGCTGCTATTTCCTTGGCCTTGGGATTTTTTGACCTACGTCCGGGGTGATGTTGCTTGGGGCCTCGTTTCTTTACATACCTTTTAAGGGTAGGTACGTGGCATTCCGACAAAGGAGCTTGTGCTATATGCTCCCTTCGACGGTGGATAGCGTCCTTGCAAGCCAGCTGCACTGGGTGCTCCATGTCAGCTATCGTAGGGGGACTTGCAAAATGCGAACCAAGGATTAGGCCTTGAGGCAGGATAAAACTACTCGCATTGAAGGGATTATACAGTGGGTTATTAAGCGCATATGATGAGGAGGAGAGAGGTGAGGCATGCAGTGTTTGTTGTAGAGGGATGGCCCCCATAATGACGTTTGTTTTGCCTCCAGCCATTAGAAGATCTTGGCTTATGCTAAGTTGCGTGGACTAGTTGTCATGGAGTGGGGCAGGGCTCATCCTTGGAAGGATAGACCGGAAAGGGGAAAAGGTGTATAGAAAGGGATAGTACCCTGTCTACACCATCAGCGATATTGGTCAGGGCTTCCTATGGTGGTAATGAGGGTTGCATGCCCTCCACCTGGAGGTGGGAATGGTCACACATCTTCTAAATGTGTGGTGAGAGGAGGACCTGAGGAGCTTAGCCTGTTGAACCTAACTCTTCTCCCTGCGCTTGACTATCATTGCTTGTGTGTGTTGATATTGTCTATACAGGGTCACAAAATTCATTGTTTATTTATGTACATATTTACGAATCCATGTCACTTCACGAGGATAAAAGCCAATTGTAGAACTTCGGATTGTACTGGAGTGTGGCACACGCATCTAGTACTCATGGCAGCTTACTCAATACCGATAGATATTTTGCAACATTGAGTAGCATGGAACCTTGTCCGAGTCTACTGGCAACATGTAACTCCTCAGTGAGAACCTTATCAGACAGAGAGTTCTCTTGGCTAGTTTCAGCTAAGTCCGTACCCCGAATGGCAGTCAGCACTTGAAAGGAAGTTGGTGCCACATAGGTTGGGTCTCTTTGAGATCACCATTTGGCCAATCGCTCCTCTGAGACTGTCATGATCTGGCTCCTAGTTCGGCCATTACAACGCGGTTTTCAAACCAACGTTGTTCAAATTGACCTCGATCCTCTGATTGTGTCGCTTTAGTTGCTTTATCTCTAAGAGATTTGGTTGGCAGAGCACATCATTGAATGTTATAGTTAAGCATAGTTCGTCGGCTTCCTCGTTAGAGGTGAGTCGCATGCATTCATGCAGGAGCATGTTATAGTGCTCATCAAGATGTTCTCGCTCTTCCTAGGATAAGGAAAATGGCAAGTATTCTTCAAGCTGCTCTTTAGGGAATGCGCCCATGTCTGCCAGGACATAGACACGTGAGAACACTTTGAGCTTAGCATCCAACTCGGTTAAGCATTCTGCGACACTTCTATGTTCAACGAGGGCTTGCTCGGTTGCTATCTCATGCAAGGTTCTAGGAGTTTGCCTAGGCTTTAGCATAGCTGGGGGCTCAGGCCTAGACGGGCAAGATTGGTCAATGCTAGGATTTCTTATGCTCTTGGGGTTTCCATGTTTCTCTTGAAGCTTTGTCATTGCATCATGGTTCTTCTTGGATGTGACTGGTATAAATTTGTCACCCTCTTGTGACATCATTGTATCCACTCTTGATTGGTCAATGCGAGTCCTGTTGTCGGTGGATTGAGTGTTGCAAGCAACCGTTGATGGTAACAACTGCTTTGATTTTTCAAAGCACACGGATGTGTCTGAGGTTTCACCGCTATTAGGAGAGGCATCAATGGGGTCATTGGTAGATGGACTCGATGCTTTATTCCTCAGCTCTCCAGCACTCTTGGTGTCAATGTTCTTGGGGTCCACAACCACCTGTAACTGTTGTTGTTTTCGCTGTTTTCTCCTTTTTTTCTTGGTCAATGAAGGTGCATCTCTCAACGACTCAGGACCTTGGACTAGGTCAACCATTGATGTGCTTGGTTGGGCCTCAACATTCTCTTTCTCTAGTGTGTCCTTATGGGACATAGCCATGGCCTGTTGAATAGCCTCGCTAGGTTGTGAGGGTACAACTGCCTCCCTTTTTGGAGAGTCTAGCTCTTCCCTTCTGTTTAACTCCTCTAGCCTAAACTTTAGGTGCTTTGGAAGTGCTGGAGTTGTCAATGAAGTTGGTTGCGACACCTCCTCCACAGGTAAACTACTAAGGACACGTTTTGCAAGGGGCATTGTCACGGCCAAGGGCTGTGACTGTTGTGATCCCTGATTGGAAGTAGTAGTAGCTAGTTCAGTGGACTTGCTACTATTGGTGGATTGTGGTGTCAAGTCCTTAGGTCGATTGGAAGTGGTCGTGTCTTTTGTTGCCCTTTGAGCATTCATTTGTGTAGATCGAGCATGAGTTGATCTAGCCACATTAGGTTGCACAATTATATCCTTGGGCCGAGAGCTACGGATGATGTCATGTCCCACCTCTTGGACATTTGGAAGCTTAGATAGAGATAGAGATTGGGATTGAGTAGCCACCCTTGACGATTGCTATTGTGCTTCCTGTGTCCGTTTGGGAAAAGAGGGTGTAGGAGATCTAGGACTCTTAGGTGGACTTGGGATTGGCTGAATGATTTGCTCGAGGCTATTAGACAATTGTGCCATTTGCTTTGTTGAGCAATCCGCCTTCTCACGAGCAGCGTTGTGCCTCTGGTGCTCATTATCCTCTGGGGAATTAAAGGCTCCTTGGGCACTGGTGGCTTTTGTGTATCCTCAACAATTACATATGATGTCTTCTTGTCAAGCATGCTAGGTTGAGGATCTACCCTCCGATTAGTCTCGTTTGGTTTCTTGATTTCGACCGTGAGGGGCTTAGTCACTCCAATGTTTTTGACTCAAGACTTGGTTTTTCGTTTAGATCTCCTCCTACGCTTCTTTGCTCTTGATACAATCTGGCCTTTAGTCGATAAAGGAGGTTTAGCAGGGGGTTTTGGCACCCAAATCCATCGGTTACCTGCGTAATACCCTTGAGCATGTAGCAACGCTTTGGATATCCATCGTGGCATTGTGCTGACCCTCCCTCGATTCCTTTGTCTATAAGTCTTGGGCTTCTTTTGGGGTCTTCTACGATATTTGTAAGTCTAAAGCCCATCCTTGGCATTGTCTCTTGACCTTCTTGTTTCAGGCATGGCCTTAGTCACTGGTTCTCGTTGTTTGACCTGTGCTTGTATCAATTCTTCCAACAAGCCCTTGCTCTTGTTAGTAGCTTGACTGTTATGTCAGCACCTTCCTTGCCTTTCCCTCGAGGTTCGATGAGGTCACCCTTACTAAAGGTTGTGACTATCCTCACACCCGGTAGTGTCAAGTGTATTCTCTGTGCTACATAGTTGGCCTTACACTTGGTCGCCCTTTTGAAGGGTCTTCCTAGGAGGGTTTCCTTCCCATAGCTAGCACTATTTGGAGGAACATGAAATAGGATAGGCAAGCTTTCAGTTTCAATTGTCGCAAGGATTTTGCACTTCCCTATGAGCGCTTGTGGGTGTCCCCGTAAGGGCTAAGGTGTGAGCTCTGGTTGGCCTAGCAGGGTCCATGCTTCATAGGTCAAGATATTAAAATCAGATCCTTCATCAATCAAAGCATCGATAGTGTGCTCTCTTTTCGCGGTGAGATTTGACCCTAAGATAAACAGGTGGTACTATGGCTTCGTCTTCCGAGTCTTGGCTTGTAAATTTAAGCCTTCTGACAAATGCCCTTGAGTCCCCAAATGCACGACCACATGTGGATTCTCCACTGATGTCTTGGATCGTCAGTGTAGTGCTATTCAAGGAGCATCTATCCTCAGGACTATCATATCTAGTCATTCTCGCTGTTGTAGCTTGATGTTGTTGCTTTCCGCTTTAACTAGATGCAGTCTGAATGCAACATGTATGCGTTTTTGCAGTGTGGCTTTTTAGCCCTTGTTGGCTAGATTGGCCCATTGAGGTTCTAGGGTCTCTGTTTGGGTATAGGCTTTTGGTTGCTCTTTTGCAAGTGAGAATCTATGCTCGTGTAGAGCCATTACTACACTAGGGTCTAATTTGGAGGACTTGTCACGGCACATGTTTTCTCTCCAACCTACTTGGGGGAGGTGCGGAGGGGGCAGAGCCCCCTCTGCGGGGGTCCAGGGGGGCAGTCCCCCCCGGCCCGCAGGGCCATTACGGTAAATGCCATACGTGAATTGAAAGACCGTTTATAGCTAAAATTTGAATTACTTGCTCTAAATTTCAGCCCATTGATCGATCTATGATATGGTTTTGGCTCTATATGGTCTCTCGGTCAGTTTCAGGGTCTCACACTCTACAGGGTGGTCCGATTCTCGTAGTCGGACAGGGTGGTCTGATTCTCGCAGTCGGATGGGTTGGTCCGATTTTCGAAGTGGTCCGATTCTGGGAGTCGGATCAGAAACATGGTTCGATTTTCAGAGCCGGACGGTGTGACTCCAAAAATCGGGTGGTCCTATTCTGGGGGTCGGATGGACTGGTTCGACGGCGCAGACGACGGTCTGTGGGGTACGCGCAATGCTTTAAGGTCAACGTCCTACTCCCTGGAATCATCCCGTGCTTTCCAAATAGGTGCAAAACAATGCAAGGAACTGCTAGGCACACTTGTAAACGATGTGGCGCTCGAATCGATCAACACTTCAACAATCTCCCCGTAACTCTCTCTCTCTCTCTCGCTCTCTCCCTGGCTCTCAAGCTCACTCTCTTCTGAGAAGGCAGAATGTCAAATGTGGTGTTTCTTGGTTCCCTGGGCCTCTTATTGCCCCATTCGAGCCTGCTATAACCTCAAAAATTAATCCCTCATACTCCAGCCAGAAATCTGAATCTATGCCCCTATTTCCCTGTTTCCAGCAGCAAAACAGAACCCTTTCTGTTTTCCTTCTTTTTCCTATCCTAATCTTAACCTAATGCAACAAAAATCAAAATCAGAGATGGAGATGGATGGTCCTACTCTAATATTCAACAACAAATCAAAATACTTACTTGCTCCAAGGATTAAAACCTCCTAAATCTCCTAACTATCTCGAGCACCAGTTTGGGCTGCAAACCCTACTTCTATGCTCGATTCGATGCGCGTGGCGCTCAAGGCTCGATTCCATTGGTCCCGGAAATGGAATCAAAATGGAGGGGAGCTACGGAGCTCTACCCTGAGACCTATGGACCGCTTATTGATCAAGCGTTTCAAGCCGAGTGGCCATGGCTACCTCTCACATAGCTGAAGCGCAATGCCTATCTTACGGGTGTAGTGAGCTCCCCTCCTCTCACTAAAATGGAGGGGAGCTACGGAGCTCTACCCTGAGACCTACGGACCGCTTATTGATCAAGCGTTTCAAGCCAAGGGGCCATGGCTACCTCTCACATAACCGACGTGCAATGCCTGCCTTACGGGTGTAATGAGCTTACCTTGATGCTCAATCGAGTTCCCTCCTCTCTCTTGCACTCCGGTAGCTCTACGATCCTTGTGGCAAGCTCAAGCAAGCTCAAGCCCTCTCCGTTAAGCTCCATCCTCCATAGCTGTGCGAGAGAAGAGAAGAGAAGATGAAGAGAGAAGATGGGGAGCTTCTTCTCCTCGATCCATCACTCTCACACACTCACTCCCTCACTTCCTCACACTCCCTCAATCCCTCACTCAAGCACAAGCAAGAAGGCATGAAACAAGAGAAGAAGAAGAAGAAGCTTTGGCCACACACAAGAATAAGCTTCTCATTCACTTTTCAACTTTATATACAAAACCCTAAATCCTTTTTGGGTGGTCATCCCCTTATCCCCTTTTTTACATGGCCGACCGTGGCCTAGGCCCTTTTCCCCATTGTCCTCCTATCTTCCTAGCTTCTTTCCTACCGCCCATCTACCTTTACAAATTGCACGGATGAGAGCCCGGTGCTCCTTAAATTAAATCATGATGCGCTTGCACTCTTTTACAAAAGTATTGACTTACGATTTTCCTTGTGCGTATTTCTCCCCTATTTGGGAGTTTTCTGTGCTTCTTGTGTTTCTAGATTTTTCTTGTGCACCTTTGTCATCCGTTTCACTTTTCCTTGGCCTTTTTCTTCTGCTTTAGCTTTTTCAGATTTTTCGCCTCGTTCGTCTGACGGTTAACAATTAGGAATAGGAGCTATCCTTATGCAATATTCACATCCCATAGCTTATTCTAGTTGCAAACTTTAACCCTCTAAATTGAAGTATTCCACATATGATAAGAAATTGTTAGCTGTAGTTCACGCTTTACATCAATGGAAACACTATCTCATGGAATCTGAATTCATGATCAAAACTGACCAACAAAGTATCAAACATCTCCTTAGTCAGCACAAATCTCTGACCATCATATTAAATGGGCTGCTTTCATTCAAAGTTTCCATCCACTTATCCAATATCAACCCGGAAAGAGAATGTTGTTGCTGATGCCTTACATAGAAGACCAAGTATCCATAATATTTCCATTATATCTTTTGATTCCCTTATCCCTATGAAAGATACCTATGACCAAGGACCCAATTTTCAAGCTGATTGGAATAAATTAATTGTTAATAACTAGATTCCAATTGATTCTTTGTCTTATTCTGATGGATTTATGTTTTATGAGAAAAGGTTGTGTGCAACTATTCCTTTTAGATAATTTGTGTTGCACGAAATTCATTGTCCCTGATATCAAGGCCATAGAGGTGTTATTTCTACTTCATGTACATTAGTTAAAGATTTTTATTAGCCACAAATGGAATCTGATGTTTCTAACTTTGTTTCTGAATGTTTAATTTGTCAAAGAGTCAAGCGACACCATGGTAAGCAATATGGTTTATTAATGCCTTTACCAATTCTCAAACGACCATGGGAACATATCTCAATGGATTTTATAACTGGTTTGCCTAACACACAAGCTAATCATGATATGATTTGGACTATAGTAGATCGATTTAGCAAACAAGCATATTTCCTTCCATGCAAGAAAACATTAACTGCATCTTAAGTTGCACAATTGTTTTTAAAAACTATTTTCACTAACCATGATTTGCTAAAAGTTATTATTATTTATTGTGATTCTAGATTCTGTAATAATTTTTGGGACTTTTTTTGCTAATTTAGGTACTAAGATTGATTTCTTATCTGCATTTCATCTTGAAACCAATAGGCAAACAGAAGCTACTAACAGTACAATTCTAGATCTTTTGCGTGCATACACAATCTCAAAACCACAAACATGGGATACACACTTGCTTACTTTAAGTTGCATACAATAATATACCACATAGCTACACAAAAAGCACCTTTTGAAATAATTTATGGACATAGATTGCCTATACATGTTACATCATTATCAAACAAAGTTAAATTTGCTGATGATATTGCCAATATGCATGCTACTATTTTTGCTGAAGTTAAAGTCATGATTGCGAAAGCCCAGCAATCATACACAAAACATGCTAATAAGAAAAGAAAATCCACGAGTTTCAAAGTTGATGATTATGTTTGGTTACGCATTGAAAAGAGACGATTGCAAAGTGTTGCTAATAAGAAAAGAAAATCCACGAGTTTCAAAGTTGATGATTATGTTTGGTTACGCATTGAAAAGAGACGATTGCAAAGTGTTGAGAAACACCCTGTTGTTAAGTTAGCCCCTAGATTTTATGGACCTTTCAAAATCATTCACAAAATCAATGACAATGCATTTAAATTTGAACTTAGAACTACCCCAACACTGGAAAATTCATAATACTTTTCATATAAGTTTACTACAACCTTTTAGAGGCCAATTACTTGTTCACCTTGTCTATGAAAACCCTCCTTTGTTAGAAGAAGAAACTGAAATCCTTGAACTTGAAACTATTCTAGATATTGACTTTATGACCACTAGAACTGGCCGTAGATACTCTAGATATTTGGTTAAGTTTAAAAATAATCCTGTTGAAGAGGCCCAATGGATGCACGCTCGCGACCTGAGTGCTTATTCCTCACCGCTTGCTCCACATTGAGCTAATAGCAATTGAGGACAATTGCTATTCCAACTTGGGGGTATGATGCCAAGAGGCATAATCCACGATAGATTTTGTGAGGTTTTTATTCCACGGTGGATTTCGTGAGGTTTTGCAATGGATTCTGTAAAACTATATTTATTGTCGAGGCTCGTACACAAGGTGGATTCCTTGTGCGAGAAGTTGATGGGGACACTTGTCGTTTTCAGACGTCTTGTTAATTTAATATGCACATGGGTGATTCATCAATGGGTGATTCTGCAAAATACATATTTAAATTAATGGATGTCTATGAGTTTAGAGTGTACTCATATTAAATTAAGGTTAGGACAGAGTTCCAACCTATTTATTTTGTAGCTGAAGACTGCTAGACATTCACTTTTGTTAGTTTAATTTTATTATTTTCTAACAATTGTGAATGCTTCAATTGATGTGTAGAGCGGGCACATCCGTGGCATTGGGAAGCACCGGGGGCGATGGCGTGTATTCAAACTACTTAGAAGAAATTATCATTTTTGATGGGTGCGTGCTTTATCATTAAAGTCGTGGAGCTAATATTTATTTAGATATGCTTATTTATTGAAGCACTTGACAAATATTTATTATTTTGTATGTGATGGGACCTCAAATGGGCCGACACTGGCTATGGCACTAGTCGGACCTCATGCTCATGACAGACAAACACACCCTCACGGCCTCGACCAAGAGCATCAATCTGCTGCTAAAGGACGAATTGTCCTAAAGCCTAATCTATGCGCTTATAGTTTTATAGGCTTTGTATTCTAACGTTTCCCTTTCTATAAACTCCTCAGAGGGAGAACCCATACACATTGGCAATAAATACCACGACAATCACATACATGGGAGGCAACCTCTCGGTAGAATCACCATGGCCCCACTGCAGCTCTCCTACATCGCAAGGATTAGCCCCTTGATGCGCTGCTCAACATATAAAACAAACGAACAAACTCCACTTTTTCATTTTTCAAGTAATCTAGGAGATACCATGTTTCCTCACCAAATAATCCCCCAAGAACCGAACATCTATCCTACGGCTTAGGATGCCTTTCCACACTCAAGCATGGGTCATTGTCATTGAAAACAGGTGCTATGCATCCAGGTTTTTTATTCTAATACCATGATCGTCATGCACATGCAAAAGTGAATGATTCTAAAGTGCTCAAACATCATTTTAAATCAGAAACACGTGATGCACAACCACGCTTTTCAATGCATTTACTAACCCGTTGCGGCGATGTAAGGATAGTACCAAGACAAACTCGTGCTACTATCCTCTTAATTAACATACCATGAACTCTATGTCATGATGTGCATCAGAAAATCAGCAACCATCAACACACAAATCACACCATTTAAACATCCCAACCCCCTACGTTTAGGTATTGCTTTCGTTGCATAGGTGTAGAGGTTCATTTTGTCATGTTTTGATGTATAAAAAGCAATAAATCACAAACTTTGACAAGGAGATAGGGAAAACTGAGGCTAAACCTCATGCTTTGCCACTACCATACATCCACAAACAATCATTATATTTTTCCTTATTTTTCCAAGACGTATTTCTATTTTTTCCTTATTTTTCCATTTTCTTGATTTATTTGGCAATAAATATGCTATTTTCTGGTTTTTCTTGTTCCAATCACTTCAGCATACTAACATTCAATTTATCTTCCGCATTTCCCCCATGGGAACACCTTTTGCCCACCCGAAACGGAAAAACTACCATTTTACCACTTAAAGACCGCATTTCAGGTTTTACGGGAATTAAATAGAGCATGTAAATCATTGCAAAATCAAGATTTTCTGATGAATAGCAATTACTCATAATGCAAACATCACACAAACAAATTTTCATCCAATAAGAACATAATTATCATCATAAACTATAAAAAAATCCTTCATTTTCTTCATAAAAATGGTCATATCGTGTTTTTACGTAACCCAAGATGCCTTGAATGACTGCATAACCAGAAGATGGAGCTCGATTGCTCTCAATCCAATGCTGCACTTCAATCTTCAGCATCTCCATCAATCTCCATCACTATTTCCTTCATTCTTCCACCCGGATTTCTTCTTTAAGAGAGTACACATGAACAGCCCATAGGGAAGAGAGAGAGGGAGGAGAGAGAAAGACTAGATTCTGTTCTCTTCATCCGGACAGCCATTCCTCGTGCGAAGACCGGCGATATGATCAGCCAAGAGGGAGAAGTTGAGGCCCCATGTCAGTTGGATAGCTTCTTCACAGCCTGACAATCATGCATCATGAGGAGAGGGCGCATTTTTCGATGCATCCTGATCACGTTTCTTCTCCACGATTTCACGTTTTTTTTCATGCCTCTCTTGCATAAAAATTTGGGGGGGGGGGGGGGGGGGGGGGTAAAGGTCCCAAATGGCACCCCCCCTTTGGTCCTCAAAGTTGTCCACCTCTTCGTATCTTGCCCATCTTGTGGCCTCTTCCTCGTCCGGACTCCGTTTCAGTCTCTGAAAAATCCTGCACGTTCATCTTGACATCCCGCACTGATTGGCAGCTCCTATCATCCCGCACGGCAGATGGAAAAATTGTCAAAAATCCACAAGTGTCACTCGGACGCCTTTTAAAAGCCGTCTTTCACTTGGTGCTTAAAATCGTCCTAGCTGCAACCGCCGCCTTCGATGTTAAATATTTTTCCCCTAAATTCTAGATTTTTTGATAAATTTTAGGCACATCTCGGGCTCAAAACTCTGCTCTCAGTATGCGCATAGGTGCTCGGTTTAAATATTTCATTATTGGACATTGTATTTGGGGACATGCCGACTTTTGGGATGCCCAATTGCTTTATTCTTTATTTGGGTAAAAGCAAACACAAAAGACAAAGCATGCTAATTGTAAAATTGAGCTATTTTTGAGATTGGAGATTAATAAATTTATAAATACATGCCTTGTGGAGCGCTCACACAAGGCATGGGGGAGATTGTACCCAATTTGTCTTTTTGCTTTATGTCATGCAAACTCTCTTCTTACTTTTATGAAGTTTATGTAGAGTTCTTTGTTCTTGGGGACCTTTCGGCGCTCACTATGCGTGCATCCAACATTCGATTTGCACATTATATACAACCATGGAAGTTGGATAGGCTAGAGCTTGATATAGTGAGTTGAATGAAGCAACACATGTGGAGCAGAATGATGTTTTTTTACCCATAATAGGATGAAAAATTGGTTGATATTTTGGAGACTGGTGATAATCTAGAAGTTTTGAAGTCTCTTATAAATATAGATAATGAGGATTACTATATTATTTTATGCAAAGAATAGTCATAGTACCATCTGCTTATCTTAGGGTCAAACTCATCGCAAAAAGGGAGCACTCTATCGACACTCTCATCGACCAAGGAGCTGATTTTAATATCTTGACCTATGAAGCATGGACCCTACTAGGCCAACCAGAGCTCACACCGACTAATGCAACTCTTAGTCCTTATGGGGGACACTCCCAAGCACTTATGGGGAAGTGCAACATCCTTGTAACCATTAAAAATGAAAGCTTCCCTATCCTATTCCATGTCCCTCCAAATAGTGCTAATTGTGGAAGGGAGACCCTCCTAGGATGACCCTTCAAAAGGGCGATGAAGTGTGAGGCTGATTATGTAGCACAGAGGATACACTTGACGCTACTGGGTGTGAGGATAATTGCAACCTTTAGCAAGGGTGACATCATTAAACCTCAAGGGAAAGATAATGAATGTTCTGACATACTAGGCAAGCCTAGTAACAAGAGTAAGGACTTATTGAAAGAGTTGATACAAGCACATGTTGAATAGAGAGAACTAGTGAGCGAGGCCATGCCTGAAACAAGAAGGTTAGGAGACAATGCCAAGGACATGCTTTGGACTTACAAATATCGTAGAAGACCACAAAAGAAGCCCAGGCCTTACAAACGAAGGCATCGATGGAGAGCCAGCACAATGTTGCGATAGATATCCAAAGCGTTGCTATGTGCTCAAGGGTATTATGCAGGTAACCGATGGATTTGGGTACCAAAGCCCCCGGCTAAACCACCTCTATCAGCTCAAGGCTGGTTCGTATCACAAGCAGGGAAGCGTAGGAGGAAATCTAAACAAAGAACCAAGTTTTGAGTCAAAAACATTGGAGCGACTGAGTCCCTCACGATTGAAATCAAGAAACCAAGCGGGACTATTCAAAGGGTGGATCCTCAGCCTAACATGCTAGACAAGCAGATATCAGATGTAATCAGTGAGGGTATGCAAAAGCCACTAGTGCCCAAGGAGCCTTTGACTTCCCAAGTGGATAACAAGCATCATAGGCGCAACATCGCTCATGGCAAGGCTAAATGCTCAACAACGCAAATGGCAGAATCATCTAATAGCCACGAGCAAATCTCCCAGCTAGTGTCAAAGCCACTTTGGGATCCCAAGTCTCCTACACCCTCTTTCCCTAAATAGACACAGGAAGCACAACAACAGTCATCAAGTGCATCCGCTCAATCCCAATCTCTATCTTCATCCAAGCTTCCAGATGTCCAAGAGGTGGGACATGACACCACCCGTAGCTCTCGGCCCAAGGATATGACTATGCAATCTAATGTGACTAGATCAACTGAGGCTCAATCTACACAAGTGAATGCTCAAAGGGAAACATAAGACACAACCAATTCCAATCTGCCTGAGGACATGACACTGCAATCTACTAATAGTAGCCGGTCCACTGAACTAGTCATTACTACTTCCAACCAGGAATCACAGCAGTCATAGCCTTTGGTCGTGACGACACCTCTAGTGGAAGGCATCCTTGGGTATTCACCTGTGAAAGAGGTGTCACAACCAACATCTTTGACACCCTTGGCACTGCCAAAGCACCTGAAGCCTAGGCTGGAGGAGAGATCTCTTGAAGAGGAGGCCAAGGAGAGGGTGCATCTAACCAATCAACCTAGAAAGGCTATTCAACATGCCCCATAAGGACTCATTAGAGAAAGAGAATAGAGAGGCTCGATCAAACACATCAATGATTGACCTAGTTCAGGGTCCTGAGTCCTTAAAGGATGCACCGCAATTGCCCAAGAAAAAGAGGAGAAAATAATGGCAGTTGCTAGTAGCTATAGACACCAAGAAGATTGAGACCAAGAGTGCTGATGAGCTGAGGAATAAAGCGTCGAGTCCATCTACCAATGAGCCCATTGCCATCTCTCCTAATAGTAGTGAAACCTCAGGTACATCCGCGTGCTTTGAAAAATCAAAGCAACCATTACCATCAATGGCTGCTTGCAACACTCAATCCACTGACAACAGAACTTGCATTGACCAATCAAGAGTGGATACAATACTGTCACAACAGGGTAACAAATCTATACCAGTCGCATCCAGGGAGAACCATGACGCAATAACAACAAATTCTTAGGAGAAACATGGAAACCCCGAGGACATAAGCAATCCTAGAGTTGACCAATCTTGGTCATCTAGACTTGAGCCCCCAGCTATGCTAAAGCCTAGGAAAACTCCTAGAAACTTGCATGAGATAGCAATCAAGCAAGCCCTCAACTGAACGTAGAAGTGTCGCAGAATGCTTAACTGAGTTGGATACTAGACTCAAAGCGTTCGTACGTGTCTACATCCTGGCAGACATGGGCACATTCCCTAGGGAGTAGCTTGAAGAATACTTGCCATTTCCCCTATCTTGGGAAGAGCAAGAACATCTTCACAAGTACTATGGTAGGCTCTTGCATGAACGCATGTGACTCATTTATGATGAGAAGGCCGACGAACTACGCTTAACTGTGACATTCAATTATGTGCTCCGCCAACCAAATTTCTTAGAGATAGAGCAACTAAAGCGACAATCAGAGGGTTGAAGTCAATTTGAAAAGTGTTGGTTTGAAAACTGCATTACAATGGCCAAACTGGGAGCCCAGATTATGACAGTCTTAGAGGAGCGATTGGCCGAATGACGGTCTCAAAGAGATCCAACCTATGTGGCACCGACTTCCTTTTGAGTGCTGACTGCCATTTAGGGTATGGATTTAGCCGAAACTACCCAAGAAAACTCTCTAACTGATAATGTTCTCACTGAGGAGGAGCTACATGTTGCGAGTAGGCTTGAACAAGGTACTATGCTACTCAATGTTGCAAAATATCTATTGTTATTGAGTAAGCCGCCACGAGTACTGGATATGTGTGCCACACTCCAATACAATCTGGAGTTCTACAATTGGTTTTCATCCTCACAAAGTGACATGGATTCGTAAATACGTACATAAATGAGCAATGAATTTTGTGACCCTGTATAGATAATATCAACAGACACAAGCAATGATAGTCAATCGCAGGGAGAAGAGTTGGGTTTGACAGGCTGAGCTCCTCGGGTCCTCCTCTCACCACACATCTAGAAGTTGTGTGACCATTCCCGCCTCTAGGTGGAGGGCCTGCAATCCTCATTACCGCCATAGAAAGCCCTGACCAACATCTCTGACGGCGTGGATGGGGCATTGTCTCCTTCTATACACCTTTTCCCTTTTTGGTCTATCCTTCCAAGGACGAGCCCTGCTCCACTCCATCACAACCAGTCCATGCAACTTAGCATAAGCCAAGATCTACTAATGGCTAGAATACGCTCCGCAATCGAAGCAAGACAAATATCATCTCGAGGCCGTCCCCTCTACAATGAATGCTGCATGCCTCACCTCACCCCTCCTTCTTATAAGTGCTTGATAATCCACTATTTAATCCCTTTCATGCAAATAATTCTATCCTGCTGCATGCCTCACCTCACCCCTCCTTCTGATAATAAGCGCTTGATAATCCACTATTTAATCCCTTTCATGCAAATAATTCTATCCTACCTCAAAGCCTAAGCTTGGTTCACATTTTGCAGATTTCCCCATAGTATCCGTCATGGAGCACACAATGCAGCTGGCCTGCAAGGAAGCCCTCCACCATCAAAGGGAGCATAAGGCACTAGCGCCTCCACCAAAATGCTATGTGCCTACTCTAAAGAGGTACGCGATGAAAAGAGGCCCCAAGAGACACTGCCCAGGACGTAGGCCAAAAACTCCCCAAGCAAAGAGGACGAAGGCTCAAGTGAGCACCTGGGGCGTAGCAACACTGACCGTGCAAGCCCCCACCAGATGCTCGGGCACCAAGTGCTCGAAAGCGGAGAAGGAAACTAGAGACAAGCGGGAATTTGATGAATTGTTTAAAAGCATTCTTGAAACACCTGTGGCTAGAGACTACACCATTCGGATCTCGACCGATATCTTCCCTGTCCAGCTTGATGGGAGCCCCTCACTGGCATAGCCCCAGTTGCCCCCGACCACCCGAACTCACCCTACCTCATACAAATAGAATAGCCCCTGTGTTGTATATGCCGCTTAACAAAGGCCATCTTGCCATAACTTTTTGTTCTTAAGTGGTTGAAGGGGTAGGCTCCTCCCTTACTTACTACTAGTACATGCCACGTCTTTAACAAGCATCGATGATATGCATCGCAGTCCGCACCATAGGATTTTGATAAAGCAATATCCTTTTGTGTTGCATCTGTTCATTATAATTGATACATGTGACTTGCATATACTCTCACGAAGTATCAAGTGGATGCAAGACGACACAGGTCTTTGTAGGAAAGCGTTCAATGCCCAAGTCACCGCAAGACCACCAACCTCGCAAAGAGCCATGACGAAGCCACATTGCCAAAGGTGAAAATCACCCTGGCCGATTGCCCACATTGCATGGCCCAAAACATGATCAGTGGGGGCCACTCTCTCCTTCTGGGTCAGACTCTACACCTGGCACTCAGGGTAGCTATTACCTCAATTGTACCAACATTACACGTTTCAAAGAGGTTTTGCAAAATCTCCAATGTCTCTCTCCATCTCAACAACTGTTCCTCTAATAACAAGGCTAGGACACAATCATCGCTATAATATCCACTTTTGCGGCCTTTGAATCTTGATATTTTCCAATCTAATTGAAAGATTGATAGCCTCAAGTATTGCAATGGTTGTACTGATGTTATTCTTTAAAAAAAAAACTCACAATCACAGCATGATGCCTAGGGGCCCTCAAATTAGGTACGCCCAGTGACCTTGGTTGGCTGACTCCGTCATCCCTAGTCCCCTAGCTCTCTACACATCCCCCAAGATTGTTCAGGGCATACCAAGGGCAGGGCATACCTAGGGAGCTAGTCTCGCCTATAGTTAGACATGTCACCCTAACCTATTTGCACGATTCCTTTTTTGCACTCCGCCTTAATACCTAGGGAGCTAGTCTCGCCTATAGTTGACCTGTCACCCTAACCTATTTGCACGATTCCTTTTTTGCACTCCGCCTTAATACCATTGCAATCGATCGTGGTAAGCAACGCATGAATAGCCATGGAAAGTACACTGTACTCGTCAAGCCATACAAGTGGCTATCTGCTACCAAAAGTAAGGTGTCACTGCGCTCAACCATGCTATATTGTGTTGTCATGGCACCACTGATGTCTCATGCACCTTCTTGTGTACTTCCCCTCACCATTGACAACTTTTTCTACCTCACTGAACCCTTGCTTCCTCCACACATTGCTATGAGGAACCAGACCCGTGGTCTTCTAACTATGTAATATCTAAGTATGCATGTGTACTCACATAATATCTGCACCACCATAATATATGTATAGTTTGGGTCCTCAAGTGTGGGACAATACTCTCAGCTTGCTGAGAGTTCGACCTGTCTCCCAAACTAATCAACACTACATCTTGTGCACAATAAGAAGACTAGCACTAACCCCAGGGAGAGACCACATATAAAGCTCTTCAATCGGAGGTGTTGCCTACTCCAACGGAAGTACCATCAGCTCTTCATCAACACTCCACTCTGAATTCGTATCCCTCATCATCCCGCAAGCCCACCAACGAATCCTCGCCCGCCCCAACATCCCTCGAACATTAACACCTGTGCCAAACCATGAATGCAACTCCCAACAAACACCGGTCCTATCCCCAGCCTCAACACCCCTATCAACAACCATGCCAGCCAACAAAGTGCCACCAACCACCTTCATCCGCACCACCACTAAAACTTCTCCAAGGCCCACTATAGCAGTCCCTTCCACCCACATCTTCGGTGCATGCCAGAGCCTACTACCTACGACGGTGAGTGCCATGGGACTAGCACTCGTCTAGGCGGGGGGTAATGTTAACCCTCTAACAACAAGGTGGAAAAGCTAGAAAATCTAAAGCAGAAGACAAGGCCAAGGAAAAAGTAAAACAGAAGACGAAGGCGCGCCAAGAAGAGTCTGGAAACACAAGAAGTGCAGAAAACTCCTAAATCAAGGAAAAAGGCGCACGAGAAAAAGTGCAAGTCTATACTTTTATAAAAAAGTGCAAGGTGCACCATGATTTATTTTAAGATTGCCAGGCTCTCACCCGTGCAATTTGTAAAGGTGGTTGGGCGGTAGGAAGGAAGCTAGGAAGATAGAAGAACAATGGGACAAAGGGCCTAGGCAATGACCGGCCATATAAAAAAGGGGATGACCACCCAAAAGGGATTTAGGGTTGAACAATGCATCAAAGTCTTGAGTTGTCCTCTCCTCTTTCGAGCATCTAGTGCCTGAGCGTTTGGTGGGGGCCTGCAAGCCGGTGTTGCCATGCCCCATGTGCTCCCTTGAGCCCTCGTCCTCTTGGCTTGGGGAGTTTTCGGCCTGTGTTCTGGGTGGTGTCGTTTGGGGCCTCTTTTCGGCACGTACCTCTTTAGAGTAGGCACATAGCATTCTGGTGGGGGCGCGAGTGCCTTATGCTCCCTCTGACAGCGGAGGGCTTCCTTGCAGGCCAACTGCACTTTGTGGCCCATGACTGCTTTCGTAGGGGAACCAGAGGAGCTCAACCTGTCAAACCCAACGCTTCTCCCTATGCTTGACTATCATTGCTTGTGTGTTGATATTATCTATGCAAGGTCACAAAATTCATTGTTTATTTATGTACATATTTATGAATCCATGTCACTTCATGAGGATAAAAACCAATTGTAGATCTCTGGATTGTACTGGAGTGTGGCACGCACATCCAATACTCGTGGCAGCTTACTCAATAACGATAGATATTTTGCAACATCGAGTAGCATGGTATCTTGTCCGAGTCTACTGGCAACATGTAACTCCTTCTCAGTGAGAACCTTATTAGCCAGAGAGTTCTCTTGGCTAGGTCCAGCTAAGTCCATATCCCGAATGGTAGTCAGCACACTCAAAACGAAGTTGGTGCCACATAGGTCGGGTCTCTTTGAGACTGCCACTTGGCAAATCGCTCCTTTGAGACTATCATAATTTGGGCTCCTAGTTCGGTCATTGCAACACGGTTTTCAAACCAACGTTCTTCAAATTGACTTCGATCCTTTGATTGTCACTTAAATTTCTCTATCTCTAAGAGATTTGGTTGGCAGAGCACATAATTGAATGTTACAGTTAAGTATAGTTCGTCAGCTCCCTCATCAGAGGTGACTCGCATGTGTTCATGCAGGAGCCTGTCATAGTGCTTGTCGAGATGCTCTTGCTCTTCCCAGGATAGGAAAAATGGCAAGTATTCTTCAAGATGCTCCCTAGGGAATGCACCCATGTCTGTAAGGACGTAGACACGTGCGAACACCCTGAGTTTAGCATCCAAGTCAGTTAAGCATTCTGCGACACTTCTATGTTCAAAAAGGGCTTGTTCAGTTGCTATCTCATGCAAGGTTTTAGGAGTTTCCCTAGGCTTTAGCATAGCAAGGGGCTCAGGCCTAGATGAGCAAGATTGGTCAACGCTAGGATTGCTTATGCTCTTGGGGTTTGTGTGTTTTTCCTGAGGTTTTGCTGCTATTGTGTCATGGTTCTCCTGGGATGTGGATGGTATAGATTTGTCACCCTGTTGTGACAATGTTGTATCCACTCTTGATTGGTCAATGTGAGTTTTGTTGTTGGTGGATTGAGTGTTGCAAGCAACCATTGATGGTAATGGTTGCTTTGATTTTTTAGGACACACAAATGTGTCTGAGGTTTCACCACTATTAGGAGAGACATCAATGGATTCCTTGGTGAATGGACTCGATGCTTTATTCCTTAGCTCTCCAGCACTCTTGGTCTCAATGTTCTTAGGGTCCACAACCACCTGTAACTGCTGTTGTTTTCGCTGTTTTCTCCTCTTTTTCTTGGTCAGTGAAGGTGCATAACTTAACAACTCAGGACCCTGAATTAGGTCAACTGTTGATGTGCTTGGTTGGGCCTCAACTTTCCACGTCTCTGGTGTGTCCTCATGGGACTTAGCTGCGACCTGCTAAACAGCCTTGCTAGGTTGATTGGTCGGATGCGCCATCTCCTTGGCCACACCTTTGAGAGGTTTCTCCTCAAACCTAGGCTTCAGGTGCTTTGGCAGTGCTAAGGGTGTCAAATATGTTGGTTGCAACACCTCTTTCACAGGTGAATGGCTAAGGATATGTTCCACAAAAGGGGCATTGTCACGGACAAAGGCTCTGACTACTGTGATTCTTGATTGGAAGTAGTAACGCTAGTCCAGTGGACTGGCTATTGTTAGTAGATTGCGGTGTCAGGTCCTCAGGCCAGATCAAAAGTGGGTGTGTCTTTTGTTGCCCTTTGAGCATTCACTTGTGTCGATCAAGCCTTAGTTGATCTAGTCACATTAAATTGCATAGGCATATCCTTGGATTGAGAGCTACGGGTGGTGTCATGTCCCACCTCTTGGACATTTGGAAGCTTAGATGGAGATAGAGATTGGGATTGAGCAGCTGCACTTGACAACTGCTGTTGTGCTTCCTGTGTCCGTTTCGGGAAAGAGGGTGTAGGAGACTTGGGACTCCTAAATGGCTTTGACACTAGCTAGAAGATTTGCTCGTGGCTGTTAGATGATTTTGCCATTTGCTTTGTTGAGCATTCAACCTTGCCATGAGCAATGTTGTGGCTGTGATGCCTATTATCCTCTTGGGAAATCAAAGGCTCCTTGAGCACTAGTGGTCTTTGTGCATGCTCAATGGTTGCATCTGACATATGCTTATTAAGCATGATAGGTTGAGGCTCTACCCTTCGAATAGTCCCATTTGGTTTCTTGATTTCGATCGTGAGGGGCTCGGTCACCCCAATGTTTTTGACTCGAGACTTGGTTTTTCGTTTAGATTTCCTCCTACGCTTCTTTACTCTTGATACGATGATCTGGCCTTTAGCTAATAGAGGAGGCTTAGCACGGGTTTTCATATCCAAATCCATCAATTACCTATGTAATACCCTTGAGCACATAGCAACGCTTTGGATATCCATCTCGGCATTGTGTTGGCTCTCCATCGATGCCTTCGTCTATAAGGCTTGGGCTTCTTTTGTGGTCTTCTATGATATTTGTAAGTCTAAAGCCTATCCTTGGAATTGGCTCCTGAGCTCCGTGTTTCAAGCATGGCCTCACTCACTGGTTCTCTCTGTTCAACATGTGCTTGTATCAACTCTTTCAACAGGCCCTTGCTCTCATTACTAGGCTTGCCTATTATGTCAGCACCTTCCTTGCCTTTCCCTGGAGGTTCGATGAGGTCACCCTTGCTAAAGGTTGTGACTATCCTCACACCTGGTAGTGTCAAGTGTATCCTTTGTGCTACATAATTGGCCTCACACTTGGTCACCCTTTTGAAAGGTCGTTCGAGGAGGGTTTCCTTCCCACAATTAGCACTATTTGGAGGAACATGGAATAGGACAGGCAAGATTTCCATTTCAAGGATTTTGCACTTCCCCATAAGTGTTTGGGAGTGTCCCCCGTAAGGACTAAGAGTTGCATTAGTTGGTGTGAGCTCTGGTTGGTCTAGTAGGGTCCATGCTTCATAGGTCATGATATTAAAATCTGCTCCTTCATCAATCAGAGCATCGACAGTGTGCTCTCTTTTTGCGGTGAGTTTGACCCTAAGATAAGTAGGCGGTACTATGTCTTCATCTTCTGGGTCTTGGCTTATAAATTTAAGCCTTCTGATGAATGCCCTTGAGTCCCCAACTGCACGACCAGATGTGGGTTCTCCACTGATGTCTTGGATCATCTATGCAATGCTATTCAAGGTGCATCTATCTTGAGGACTGTCATATCTAGTCATCCTCGCAGTTGTAGCTTGATGTTGTTGATTTCCACTATGACTAAATGTAGTCCGAATGCAACACATACGTGTTTTTGTAGTGTGGCCTTTTTTCCCTTGTTGACTAGATTGGCCCATTGAGGTTCTAGTGTCTATGTTTGTCTTTGTTCGGGTATGGGCTTTTGGTCGCTCCTTTGCAAGTGAGAATCCATGCTTGCGTAGAGCCATGACTACACTAGGATCTAATTTGGAGGACCTGTCATGGTGCACATTTTCTCTCCAACCTACTTGGGGGAGGTGCGGAGGGGGCAGAGCCCCCTTTGTGGAGGTTCGGGGAGGGTAGCCCCCCGGCCCACAGGGCCATTATGGTAAATGCCATGCGCAATTTGAAAGATCGTTCGTAGCCAAATTTTGAACTACTTGCTCTAAATTTTAGCCCAGTGATCGATCTATGATATGGTTTCGGCTCTATATGGTCTCTTGATCAGTTTTGGGGTCTATAGGTTAAAATTTGAAAAAATCCAAATTCAGCCCAATAGGTCCGAATCGTAAGGACCGAATACCCAATTCGGCCCATCCGAGGGCCGAGGGCCAAATGTAACTGGGCCGAATGTCAAATTCGACCAGTTTGAGTGTGGTTGTCCAAGGGCCGAGGGCCAAGTCAGGTGGGCTGATTCAAGTGGGCCGAGTACCGAATGGAGGGGTACAACTCTTGATATAGCACAATCACAAAGTTGCCAATAGAACTCAACCCATGTGAACACTAGATGGAGCTTGGAGGCTAGTCAACACTTGCGATTCATGGTCAGAAACATTTTGTTCAAGGTCATAATGCTTGCAACATTTATGCAAGGAAACTATGAAACAAGGGAGTTTGGTCTTACCTCTAGCATCTGACTATGGAAATTGTAGCACATGTAATTGAAAAATTCTTAAAGATACAAGTAACTCATGTGTTATGGCAATTACCTCCTTTTATCACACTTGTTTTCTAGACTTCTTGATGTCACCCATGAGTTATAAGTGTTGAGAAGAGCAAATAATGCTTGCCCATAGAGGCTAGATGTATGCCCTGAAGAGGCTAGAAGATAGACATATAATGTATGATCTCATAAAAAGAAGGAAAATGAAGAGATAAGGAAGATGGAAGAGATGGAAAATTCAGCAAAAACTTATGAAGCAAATTTGGTGAGAAAACAGAAGGAATAAGAGGAACTACAGGAGGAGGTTCAGAAGGGGTAGGCGATGATGTCGGATTGGCAATGAAAGGACAAAAAGTAAAGACAGGAATGTGAGGGGAATTACAAGGAGTAAAAGAGAACAGAGGAATAGTATCAGGGTTGGAAGTGAGGAGGGAAATATACAACGAAAAACAATATGACATAAGAGAATAAGACAAAAGCTCAGTGGGATCTAATGGATAAAAAGAACAATGATAAGCAAGATCTTGGAAAAAAGAATCAATGAATAATGGATGATCAGCAATATGATGCAAGAGTTGATTTTGCAAAGGCTGGATATCAGATTTGTGGAATACACTCATGAGACGATGAGGCTCCAAAGCATCATGCTCCAAAGGTGGGTGCCAAGCATATCCTCTACACCAAGTCGTCTGCTCATGATAATGCTTCAAACTATCTACTAGCAGGAGCTCAACTGAGTGCACATACATCACTACTTGTAAAATCACATCTCCCACATAAACATTCAAATCCTCCTCATCAGGAATCTGCAAATGCCTTGTAAGATACATGAAGAACAGTAATTGTACTTCATGTGAAATCAGCTCATCAATAAATCTGTCAAACACAGACTTTAACAAATCTGCAAACCACAAATTCTGTCACCCATCCTCTGGAGGTTCTAAATCCACATTGCTTAAAGAGATATTGTTGGGGATAAAGGCGCTTCCACCTAGCCTCCCGTGTATTACTACACTGACGGTCACCGCCAGCACATTGCAAGTGGCAGGTGCCCGTCTCACCGTCACTTTATTCTTTATTCTTTTAGTGACAGTTTGAATAAAGGAAGGCCCGGTCACACATTGTGATTGTTGGAGTTCCCATTTCTTGTCTCTCTCTCTCTTGCTCTCCTGCCATAGCTCTCGCGTGCAAGCTTCGATCCTTCTCACCTTTCAACTAGTATCAGAGCTTGGCTTCTTGACTCTTGAGCTTGGCTCGTGGCATTCTCAGCTTCCCATTGACCCCCCACTAGCATTGGGTCTCCTTCTCGGCAGCCATATCCAACTCCTTCGAGCTCCCATCACTCCCCGGCTTCCCGAGCACCTTCTGGCCCCTTTGGGCATCCTCAAGGCATTCACACAGAGGTATTGCTTCATTCTTTATAGGGTTTACCTTAGTTTTCAGGTCTCTTGAAACAGGGGCAGCCATAGCCCAAAACCCTTGAAGCTTCTTTGCTTCATATCTTGGCATAGACCTCTTGTGGCTACTTGAGGCTTCTTATGTGCCTTCCACAGGCCCTCCTTGAGCTCTCTTTGGCCTCAATCTACAAAACGTTGATCAGCATGAAGTCCTTTTAACATCAACAAATTTGTGCCATTTTTGGCATGTTTTGGACTGCACACACACTCCAACAATCTACCACTTCTTGGGCAGCCATTGGCACTTGGAAAGGCTCCATTTCGAGCATATGAACATGCTTTGATGCTTGGTTTTGATGGTTGATGTGTTGACATAGCATTTGGACCGATTTAACACTATTTTGGGACTGTCATAACAGTCCACAGGCAATTTATGACAGTGTTACATTGACATTTGATACTACAGCTTGTTTGGCATTGTCATTTGATGCCCAGTTGGTCCTGTTTGATGCCCGGATGTTAGGGGAATGTATGCCTATTGTTTGGCAACCATTTGGAGCTGATTTTGGTGCTGAAATTCTCAGTTTTAAATAGTAAATCACTGCTGTACACAGTTGGGCTAAAGTCATTTTACTCATGTATGCTTATGCCTATGCTTTTCGAGCTACGTTTCGGGCATATATGGTGATGTATTGACACTTGGGGCTCGACATAGAGCTTGATTTTGATTCGGGATCATTAGTTAAGCTTGAGCTCGCTTTGCAAAGCATTTGGATGCTTCTTCTTGGGTGTACTTATGGCATGTATGTTGCTTACGTCTGACCGGGTCTTGACATGCTTAGCCTATGCCATTAGTACATGCTAGTTACATTATTTGGAGCCTATTGCTACTCGAGCTCGGTCTTGGCTTGACCTTGGATTCTCAGAGCTTACTTGAGCTATTTATTGGCTTGCCAGAGTTGTATCTTGGGATGTACTTGATGCCTTACATGCTTATGGATGCTCTACCGCCTACATGTCCGGGATGTACCATTGATGCTTGATCTTGGACACTTGTCACTGGTGCTTGTACATGATTTGTTCGAGCTTTGTTGCTTGATATTTATAGCTTTTGTGCCACTAGGAGTGTCTTTGGATGCTTGACAGCCATTGAGCAAGCGGTCTATACTCTTTGAGCTTTTGAGACTATTTGGGATCTTTTACCCTTCAGGAAGATGCATGGTTCATATGTCTTGGTTCCTCTAATGTTTATGAGCTGACTTTTTGCTTTGGGTCCCTCTCTTTGTGAGCTGACACCTACTTGTGTCAAGTCTTGGTAGTGGCAGAAACACTTTGCCCCAGTCAGGGTGTGCCTACTCACTAGCAGATGTTTGTATGACATGTTTGGGTGTTGGATTCATGCTTATCGACTATCATATGCCTATGTTATGCCCACATGATGCCGGCTTTGGTCTTATCAGTATCTGATTGACCTGGGATCCAATTTTGGCAATGTTAACTCTCTGAAATCTGTAATTTATTACAGCAAGCATATATGTATGGACTAATATGGATTTTTCATGCTGAAATATTCTGAAATGATGTACTTTCACTAGTACTTGGTGGGCAGCAGCTTTGATTACACTTTTCTTGCCATTTTCTCTCGATTTTGGTGACTTTTTGGTCATTTTCTGCAATAAATAGCAAGCAGTTTTGAACTGTCTACAGTCTTCTAGCTTGCATTATGGCGAGTTCGTCCACTGAATATGCTATTTTCAACATCACTAAGCTTGATGGTACGAATTACTCTTATTGGAAGAGCCAGATTTGGCAGGTGTTGGTGCAAAAATTGCAGGTCAAACCTTTGAGGTTGAGCGCGCATCCACCTGTAACTATGCCAGATGAGGAATGGCTTGAGCTTGATGAGTTATGCAAGTCCACTATTGTATTATCTCTCACAGAACAGGTTCATTACAATGTCTTTGAGGAAGAACAGAGCGCATGGCAGTTGTGGGATAAAATCAAGAATCTCTATGACAAGAAAAGTCTAGTGAGTTAGATGTATTGGCTGAAGCAGCTTATGGATCTGCGCATGAAGGAGAATGTGACTATATCTACTCACTTGAGCCAGTTCCATGCTATACTCAAGAACTTGACTTCACAGGACATCACTTTTGCAGAGGATGTCACTCCTCTTTTCTTGCTTGGTACTCTTAATGAGTCATGGGATGTACTCTTTTCTTGCTTGGTACTCTTAATGAGTCATGGGATGTATTTCGCACTGCATTATGTGCCTCTACTGCTACCTTGAAATTATTTGATGTTGAGAGTGCTCTTCTGCAGGAAGAGGTTAACTGTAAGAATTTGGATGCCTCTCATGTGTCACATGCTATGACAGTTAGAGGCAGGAATGATGGATATGGAAAGCATGGCAGTGGCCGTGGACGGGATTCTCAAAAATCTCGGTCCAAGTCTTATGGGAAGTCACGTAGTAAATCCCATGGCAGGAATGCATATGTTACTTGTCATCATTGTGGGAAAAAGGGCCATATTAGGCCACAATGCCATGAACTGTGCAATGAAAGGCGCAAAGATAAGGGGAAAGACAAAGTGCAGGATAAGTCTTCTGATCGCAGCATAGTGCCTGCAAAGTCCAGTGTTAAAATTGAAGAGATCAATGTTATGCAACCTGAGGATGTTGATGATGATTATATCCTTGCAGCTTCTTCTAGTGCTTCGCAGATGATAGAGATACACTCTATGTATGCACAATTTTTGGCTCTTGGACTCAGGTGCGTCCTTTCATGTGACATCTTGCCGAGAGTGGTTTCATTCATATAATACTATTTCAGGTTCTGTGCTCTTGGGTGATGATAGCTCTCTTGATATTGTGGGAACTGGTGATGTTAGGCTACAGTTTCCTTCTAGCAACAGTTTTGTTATGCATGATGTACATCATGTACCTGCTTTGACATGCAGTCTCATGTTAGCTGGACAGCTTGATGACATAGGTTATCATGTATCTTTTGGAGACTCTACATGGAAGATCACTCATGCCAGACTTGTGATTGCGAGAGGTGCCAAGGCTGGCAATCTCTATCGCTTGATTGTATCCGCTTCTTCCCTTGATCATGTTTTGTTTGTGGGTTCTATCCCACATGTATCTCTTTGGCATGCTTGTTTGGGCCATATGTCTTTGAAGGGAATGAAAATGCTTTCTGGTGTGTAGTACTTACCGCCCCTTGATTATGCATGTTTTGATTCATGTGAGCATTATCTTTATGGCAGGCAGACTAGGTCTATGCATAAGAAATCTGGTAGGCCACGCATGAGTGAGCCCTTGGCATTGGTACATTCGGATGTCTGTGGGCCCATGCCTTGCCAGTCTATGGGTGGTGCCAAGTATTTTGTTACTTTCATAGATGTTTTTTCATGGAAAGTTTGGGCTTATCCCATTAAGCTAAAATCCGATGTCTTGGCTGTGTTTCAAAGATGGCTTGGATTGGTTGAGAACCAGTCTGGGTATAGGCTAAAATACCTAAGGATAGATAATGGGGGTGAGTATGTCTCACGTGCTTTTGAGCAATTATGTGATGAGAGGGGTATTAAGCGTCAGTTGACCGCCCCCTATACCCCCCCAGAATGGTTTGGCTGAGCGGATGAATAGAACCATCCAGGAGTGTATACTTAGTATGCTTAGCCACGTAGGCCTACCACAGAGCATTTGGGCTGAGGCAGTTAGTACAGCTGTGCATATCATAAACAGATCACCTTCTAGTGGTTTGGATTTCCAGGTTGCCAAGGAGGTATGGACTGGAAAACCTCCCTCTTATGTGCATCTCCGTGTCTTTGGATGTGAGGCCTTTTGCCATGTGCCCACAGACAAGAGAAGTAAGTGGGATCCTAAGAGTGTCAGATGCATTTTTCTTGGTTATGGGGATGCAGGCGAGATGGGTTACTGTCTCTGGGATTCGCAGGCGTGAAAAGCCATTCGTAGTCATGATGTAGTCTTCCATGAAGACAAGATGCATAGGCAGCCTGAGAGAGTTGTTGAGATCCGCAGGGTCATATTTTAGGAGGAGCCGAGAGCTCCCGCACAGCCAGTTGGACAACCTATATCTGTAGCAGATGCTCATGGTCAGGGTGTTGGACAGACAGCTGGGCAGGCAACAGAGCCTGGGTCTACTAGAGACAGACGTCCACCTGATAGATTTCAACTCTCAATGCATTATGTCTTGGTTACAGATGCAGGAGAGCCTTTTACTTATGATGAGGCTATGTGAAGGGGTGATAGTCACTCTTGGGAGAGGGCTATGCAGTCTGAGATAGACTCCTTGCATAAGAATGACACTTGGGATTTGGTTTCCTTACCTACGAGCAAGAAGGCTTTGCCATGCAAGTGGGTGTACAAGCTGAAAAGTACCCTTGGACACCTCAAGCCGGCATACAAGGTTAGATTGGTAGCAAAGGGTTTTAAGCAAGAGCATGGTGTGGACTTTGATGAGGTCTTTTCTCTCCTGTGGTTAAGATGACCACCCTGCGCTTAGTCTTGGCTTTGGTTGCTCAGATTGACTTGGATTTATACCAAATGGATGTCAAGACGGCTTTCTTACATGGGGACTTGCATGATGAGATTTATATGGAGGAGCCTAAGGCTTTGCAGAACGTGGCAGGGAGCACCTACTGTGCAAATTGAAGAAAAGTCTTTATGGCTTGAAACAGGCACCTAGGGAGTGGTATCATAAGTTTGATGCCTTTATGCAGTCACAGGGCTATAGCAGGAGTGCTATGGATCCATGTCTTTACACGAAGAAAGCCCATGACGGTTCTTTATTGATTTCGCTCCTCTATGTGGATGATATGCTAATAGTAGGGAAAGCTTATGATGAGCTAGATGCTCTTAAGGCTCAGCTCAAGAAGAGCTTTGAGATGAAAGATTTGGGACAGGCCGCTCGCATACTTGGTATGCGCATTAGACGCGGCAGGCATCAAGGATTCCTCTACTTGTCACAGAGGGAGTACATTCATAAAGTCCTTGAGCGCTTCCGCATACAGGACGTAAAGCCTATTGGCTATCCATTGCCTTCTTATGTGAAGGTATCACAGGCTGATTGTCCACAGACAGATAAGCAGAGGGCCAAGATGGCCAAGATTCCCTATGCATCTGCAGTGGGCAGTCTTATGTATGCCATGATAGCCACTCGTCTAGATATTGCCTTTGCAGTTGGTGTTGTGGCACGCTATATGACTACACCTAGCAAGAAGCATTGGGATGCCATGAAGGGTATCATGAGGTATATGAAGGGCACTGCAGATATGTGCATATGCTATGGTAGCCAAGATACAGGAGTCGTGGGGTACACTGACTCTGATTATGCAGGACATGCAGATAGTAGGAAGTCCACTTCCGGCTATGTATTCACATATGCTGGAGGTGCTGTTTCTTGGATGTCCAGGGTGCAGAAATGCATGGCCCTTTCTACTACAGAGGCCGAGTATGTTGCAGCCACTGAGGCTTGCAAGGAGGCCATTTGGTTGGGTCGTTTGGTTGCTAATCTTGGTATTGATGCTATCCCTACATTGCATTCGGATTCTACGAGTGCTATTCAGTTAGCCAAGAATTCGGTCTTCCATGCAAAGATGAAAGACATTGAGGTGAGGAATCACTTCATACGTGGGGTCGTTGAGGACAAGTCTGTTGATCTTGTCAAGATCTTGATTGACCAGAATTCTGCAGATCTGCTCACGAAAAGCCTCTCTACAGAGTGCTTTGCCTTCCTCAGGAGGTTGATGGGAGTGGGATGAGATGACATCTTTCCTCATCCTGTTGTACATGTGTACATATTATACTGTCTTTTTCTTTTTCTTTTCACTCCTCATTAGGGCAGATTCGTGTTGGGGATAAAGGCACCTCTGCCTAGCTGCCTGTGTATTACTATACTAACAGTCACCGCCACTGCACACTGCAGGTGGCAGGTGCCCATCACTGTCACTTTATTCTTTATTCTTTTAGTGACAGTTTGAATAAAGGAAGGCTCGGTCACACATTGTGATGGTTGGAGTTCCCATTTATCGTCTCTCTCTCTCTCTCTTGCTCTCCCGCCGTAACTCTCGCGTGCAAGCTTCAATCCTTCTCACCTTTCAGATATACAAGGCAAAATGCTGCTGATTATACTTGATCCAAAAAGACGGTGGGGGTGACACCAGCTCAGCATAACTAGTAAAATCATCCTGCACACAATTCATACGTTGTTGAAGGCGTTCGACCTTAGCAGAAAAGCCATTACACAACTTCGCCTTCTGTTGTAACTAGTTAAGCTCCTCTTTGGAAGATACTACAAAAGAAACCACATGAGGTGGAGGAACAGAAAGAATAACAATCTTCTAATTAAGGTCTACAATCATCTTCTTCTGTGACTCAACAGTTTCCTGAGAAGACTATAGCTCACCCTCACAAGTACCCAACCTACTGGCTAAGTCAATCATCTCCTCAAGGGAAAGAATCTAGCAGGGGGCTCATCCTCCGAATCAAAATTGGGCTGTAATGGAGGAGGAGTTGGAATAGAAGATGGAGGCTGCTTCAAAAGAGGAGTAGGATCAGGAACGGCACACCACCAGGAGGAGGTGCAAGGGAGATAATCTTCTGAAGAAAAACACCGTAGGAAACATTACTGCCCTGAACTTTCCGAACTCTCTGAAAATGATGATCCATCTTTGCGAGCATGAATGCTGCCCAATTGAACTTGGCTCCCTCCAGGATCCTAAACAGAAGCATTGAACAACTCCTTGGAGAGACATTTAGAAGCAGGCTTCCTTGACATGAACCTGTCTTGCAGAAACTGGCAAAGTCGTTTCCATACTAGGGAGGAGATGTGAGCTATAGAAATCCCAGAACTGGTGATAACTTTGCTGGAGACCCAAGGAGTAGAGGTTTCTTTCTGCATGAGAGAAAGGATCTCCTTAGCTGTCAATAATTGATTTCCACTAGGGACGAAAGACGTTGAAAGTGGCAAACACAACGCATCACTGATATTGGTTGTTGATAAGCAAAAGCGTCGGTTATAAACCAAGCTAGACTGGTTCTTGTAGGATGCTAGGAAGGAGTAGCAAATCGTATTGTCCACCACTGGTGGAAACTTCAAAGCCACAAAAGAACGAAGACCAGCACGGCGAATGCAATCCGCCTCTAGGAGAAGAGCATAGTTATGCACTAGTAATGGCACATGCTGGATGACAATAGGAGGAATAGAGGTAGATGCCATTCAGACTACACAATACCCACACACACAACCAAGGAAAAAGATGAAAAATTTCTTGTAAAACCCAAACAAATCAACACTGAGAAGAATATCAAAACAAAGGACAGATGACCAGACCAGACTGGACCAGACTTACCCAAACAATCCACATCCTACAGAAAAATTTTGACATGATCTAAGCACTCGTGCAATCGAAAGCTTCATGCTATGCAACAAGCAAGCATCCAAGACCCCATGGAATCAAGCAATCAAGAATAAAAATGCAAACACACCGTACCCTAGACAATGACCAGACTCGAACAGAATCCAAGACTTGGACCAACAGAATAAAGAGAGATAAACAAGACCGACATCTCTGACTTAACAAATCCCAATTGTCATAAACGCATTGCCTAAACCTATGGTGCAGTGAATATGGATGGGTGAACACTATCGAATTCATTTTAACCATGTACAAATTAGATTGTAGTTCATTATTAATTAACCATTAATGCATAGTGAGTCGATTCTGCAATCCCAACCCCTACTTAGACTGACTTGATTGATTGGGGGTCTCTAAAAAAGCAATTCATTGTTACAACTTACGTGATATGTGGCGCAAAGCTCATGCATGCGTAACGACAGGGGTTCATTTTAATTACAAATAAATTGTGTCTACAGCGCGTGTGCATGTGCACTGTGGATTCATTTTAGAAAATTATGTGGGTTATTGTGTCATGTGCTCGTGCAACGGCGGGGTTTCTTTTACAATTAACGATCGGGTTCCTTTTAAATAAAAAATTATTGAAGTGCATTCTGTTTATTTGGTGGGTGCAACGGTCGGTTGATTTTATTACAATTACATGTGTGTTATGGTGCAACGTGAGAGAGGGAAAAAGAGAAAAAACCTTGTAATGGGTGGGGCTGTCTGCAAAGTCTGATACCATGTCCTCAAAAAAAAGGAAAGACACAATCCACAAATATTCCACACAACGAACAAAAGGTCGACTAAAACTAGTTGTCCTATCGTACAGAAAAATGAAAAAACAACTTACACATTGACCAAAAAGAATAAAACAAATGATACGTATGACCAAAATAAAATAAAATGATGGATATGTTTGTTTTGATTGGGTTTTATTGTTATGACTTTGGTGTTTTAAAATGAATGGCAATATGGTGGTTCATGTTGATGTGTATTGAAACAACAAACCAAATGAGAAAACATGTCGCAGTTGAAATATCAATGTGCGAAAAGTTTGTGGTTTTGTTTTGTTTTGTTTTTTGTTTTAATAGTGTGTTTTTGTTTTTTTTAAAACATAATGTAAAAATGAGATTTCAGCAAATCAAACATGATCAGCCAGTGTCAATAAGGTAATCACATTTAATTCACATTTTTCAACTCATTGTTGAGATTGAAAATGAATTTTGCATGAATTTGGGTAAAAATTTAGGGTTTTGTCTTCAAATAATACTTCAGCCAATTAGGGAAGCATTTTCAATTGAGAAATGATTGAAAAAAGGGATAAGGAAGTTTGTAGAATTTTTTGAAATTTTTCTGAAATTATGTCAGTATTTTTATCAAATTTTAATGAATTTTGGCCAGTTTTTTAATAGTTTTGAAAAGAATTTTCAATTTTAAAAAATTTTGAAATTTATTTTGATATTTTAAATTTGAAAAATATTTCAATTGTTTGTAGAAATATTGGAGATTTTTCAAGGATTTTTTTGTAATTTTTTTATTTTTAATTGAATTTTAATGAATATTTAAATTTGTTAATGTGTTTTTAGAGATTTCGAGATTTGAAGTACCCATGACTGCATATGAACGACTGCTTATGACTGTGACTGTGTACGAATGGCTGCAAGACCCTACCGCACGAACAAGTCGGACGCGCATCCTCGCACATAAACGCACGCGAACAACCATCGACACCAAAACATCGACCGCAACGCGCGAAGGGGGGCGAACAAGGGTTGAGGGGTAAAGGGTGGAGGTAGGGGGGTGGGACAGGGGGCTTAGGTGGGGGATGAGGTAAATTGAGAGAAGGGGGGGGTGTCCCGGTCGGGCAGGGAGGGAAATGGGGGGTGGGGAAGGAGGAGGAGGAAGGTGGTGGTGGAGGAAGGAGGAGGAGGAAGGTGGTGGTGGAGGAGGAGGAGGAGAAGAGGAGGGGTGGGAGAGGAGGAGGAGGAGAAGAGGAGGGGTGGGAGAGGAGGAGGAGGAAGGTGGGCGGCGGGCATAGGTGGCAGCAGGGAGGGGAAGGGGAGGAAGAAAAGGGGAGGGAGGAGGAGGAGAAGGGAAAGGAAGAGAGAAGGAGAAGGGAGGAGGTGAAGAGGGAGGAAGGAGGAAGAAGGAGAAGAAGAGGGGGGAAGGAGGAGGAGAACGGGGAGACAGAAAGACATGGAGAGAGAGAAAGAAGAAGAGAGGGAAGAAGGGGGGAACGGGAAACCATCGGGGTTTTTTTTTCCTTTTTCTTTTTTTCTTTTTTTCTGCTTTGTTTTTTGTTTTTTTTTTAATTTTCTTTTTTGTTTGCTTTTCTTTTTTTTGTTTGTGTGTGTGGGTTGTTGTGTTGTACTGGTGTTTTTGTTTGGGTGGTTTTGTGTGTGTGTGTTTTTTTTAAAAAAATTAAAGGTTTGTTTGTGGTAATGGTTTTGTTGGTGTTTTTTTTAAAAATGTATTTGTTAAAATAAAGAAAAAGAAAGAATGGGGAGCCGGTCCCATCCTGCGCGCATGTGCGGGGCGGGGTTAAAATAAATTTGCAGGGATGGAAAACAACAGGGGCTAGGACGTCGGGAGACAAAAGGGTGCGAAGAGAACGAGGCATGTCGAGGCGCATAAATTCAAAAATGTGCGCATTCACGCGCAAGACAAGGCATACGGGGATATGGCAAAACAAAGAAAAATTAATAACTCACAAACC